>NW_027043265.1:0-281606 GCF_036013475.1 Columba livia
AAGGGGAAAGAAAGGGGAAAGAAAGGGGAAAGAAAGGGGAAAGAAAAGGGAAAGAAATGGGAAAGAAAGCCCAAAGAAAGGGGAAAGAAAGCCCAAAGAAAGGGGAAAGAAAGACCAAAGAAAGGGGAAAGAAAGCCCAAAGAAAGCCCAAAGAAAGGGGAAAGAAAGGGGAAAGAAAGCCAAAGAAAGGGGAAAGAACAGACCAAAGAAAGGGGAAAGAAAGCCAAAGAAAGGGAAAGAAAGCCCAAAGAAAGCCAAAGAAAGCCCAAAGAAAACCCAAAGAAAGGGGAAAGAAAGCCCAAAGAAAGGGGAAAGAAAGCCCAAAGAAAGGGGAAAGAAAGCCCAAAGAAAGGGGAAAGAGAGCCCAAAGTAAGCCCAAAGAATGCCCAAAGAAAGCCCAAAGAAAGGGGAAGGAAAGCCCAAAGAAATGGGAAAGAAAGCCCAAAGAAAAGGGAAAGAAAGCCCAAAGAAAGCCCAAAGACAGGGTAAAGAAAGCCCAAAGAAAGCCCAAAGAAAGGGGAAAGAAAGCCCAAAGAAAGCCCAAAGAAATCCCAAAGAAAGCCGAAAGAAATCCAAAGAAAGGGGAAAGAAAGCCCAAAGAAAGGGGAAAGAAAGCCCAAAGAAAGGGGAAAGAAAGGGGAAAGAAAGCCCAAAGAAAGGCGAAAGAAAGTGGAATGAAAGCCCAAAGAAAGGGGAAAGAAAGGGGAAAGAAAGCCCAAAGAAAGCCCAAAGACAGGGTAAAGAAAGCCCAAAGAAAGCCCAAAGAAATGGGAAAGAAAGCCAAAGAAAGGGGAAAGAAAGCCCAAAGAAAGGGGAAAGAAAGCCAAAGAAAGGGGAAAGAAAGCCCAAAGAAAGCCTAAAGAAAGCCCACAGAAAGCCAAAAGAAAGTTGAAAGAAAGCCCAAAAAAGGGGAAAGAAAGCCCAAAGAAAGCCCAAAGAAAGGGGAAAGAAAGCCCAAAGAAAGCCCAAAGAAAGCCCAAAGAAAGGGAAAGAAAGCCCAAAGAAAGGGGAAAGAAAGCCCAAAGAAAGCCTAAAGAAAGCCCACAGAAAGCCCAAAGAAAGTTGAAAGAAAGCCCAAAGAAAGGGAAAGAAAGCCCAAAGAAAGCCCAAAGAAAGGGGAAAGAAAGCCCAAAGAAAGCCCAAAGAAAGCCCAAAGAAAGGGGAAAGAAAGCCCAAAGAAAGGGGAAAGAAAGCCCAAAGAAAGGGGAAAGAAAGCCCAAAGAAAGCCCAAAGAAAGGGGAAAGAAAGCCCAAAGAAAGCCCAAAGAAAGGGGAAAGAAAGCCCAAAGAAAGGCGAAGGAAAGACCAAAGAAAGGGGAAAGAAAACTCAAAGAAAGGAGAAAGAAAGCCCAAAGAAAGTGGAAAGAAAGCCCAAAGAAAGGGAAAGAAAGCCCAAAGAAAGCCTAAAGAAATGGGAAAGAAAGCCCAAATAAAGCCCAAAGAAAGGGGAAAGAAAGCCCAAAGAAACCCCAAAGAAAGGGGAAAGAAACCCCAAAGAAAGGAGAAAGAAAGCCCAAAGAAAGGGGAAAGAAAGCCCAAACAAAGGGGAAAGAAAGCCCAAAGAAAGCGCAAAGAAAGGGGAAAGAAAGCCCAAAGAAAGCCCAAAGAAAGGGGAAAGAAAGCCCAAAGAAAGCCCAAAGAAAGGGGAAAGAAACCCCAAAGAAAGGGGAAAGAAAGGGGAAAGAAAGGGGAAAGAAAGGGGAAAGAAAAGGGAAAGAAATGGAAAGAAAGCCCAAAGAAAGGGGAAAGAAAGCCCAAAGAAAGGGGAAAGAAAGACCAAAGAAAGGGGAAAGAAAGCCCAAAGAAAGCCCAAAGAAAGGGGAAAGAAAGGGGAAAGAAAGCCCAAAGAAGGGGGAAAGAACAGACCAAAGAAAGGGGAAGAAAGCCCAAAGAAAGGGGAAAGAAAGCCCAAAGATAGCCCAAAGAAAGGGGAAGAAAGCCCAAAGAAACCCCAAAGAAAGGGGAAAGAAACCCCAAAAAAGGGAAAGAAAGGGGAAAGAAAGGGGAAAGAAAGCCCAAAGAAAGCCCAAAGAAAGCCCAAAGAAAGGGGAAAGAAAGCCCAAAGAAAGGGGAAAGAAAGCCCAAAGAAAGGGGAAAGAAAGCCCAAAGAAAGCCTAAAGAAAGCCCACAGAAAGCCCAAAGAAAGTTGAAAGAAAGCCCAAAGAAAGGGGAAAGAAAGCCCAAAGAAAGCCCAAAGAAAGGGGAAAGAAAGCCCAAAGAAAGCCCAAAGAAAGCCCAAAGAAAGGGGAAAGAAAGCCCAAAGAAAGGGGAAAGAAAGCCCAAAGAAAGGGGAAAGAAAGCCCAAAGAAAGCCCAAAGAAAGGGGAAAGAAAGCCAAAGAAAGCCCAAAGAAAGGGAAAGAAAACCCAAAGAAAGGCGAAGGAAAGACCAAAGAAAGGGGAAAGAAAACTCAAAGAAAGGAGAAAGAAAGCCCAAAGAAAGTGGAAAGAAAGCCCAAAGAATGGGGAAAGAAAGCCCAAAGAAAGCCTAAAGAAATGGGAAAGAAAGCCCAAATAAAGCCCAAAGAAAGGGGAAAGAAAGCCCAAAGAAACCCCAAAGAAAGGGAAAGAAACCCCAAGAAAGGAGAAAGAAAGCCCAAAGAAAGGGGAAAGAAAGCCCAAACAAAGGGGAAAGAAAGCCCAAAGAAAGCCCAAAGAAAGGGGAAAGAAAGCCCAAAGAAAGCCCAAAGAAAGGGGAAAGAAAGCCCAAATAAAGCCCAAAGAAAGGGGAAAGAAACCCCAAAGAAAGGGGAAAGAAAGGGGAAAGAAAGGGGAAAGAAAAGGGAAAGAAATGGGAAAGAAAGCCCAAAGAAAGGGGAAAGAAAGCCCAAAGAAAGGGGAAAGAAAGACCAAAGAAAGGGGAAAGAAAGCCCAAAGAAAGCCCAAAGAAAGGGAAAGAAAGGGGAAAGAAAGCCCAAAGAAAGGGGAAAGAACAGACCAAAGAAAGGGGAAAGAAAGCCCAAAGAAAGGGGAAAGAAAGCCCAAAGATAGCCCAAAGAAAGGGGAAAGAAAGCCCAAAGAAACCCCAAAGAAAGGGGAAAGAAACCCCAAAAAAGGGGAAAGAAAGGGGAAAGAAAGGGGAAAGAAAGCCCAAAGAAAGGGAAAGAAAGCCCAAAGAAAGGGGAAAGAAATCCCAAAGAAAGGGAAAAGAAAGACCAAAGAAAGGGGAAAGAAAGCCAAAGAAAGCCCAAAGAAAGGGGAAAGAAAGGGGAAAGAAGGCCCAAAGAAAGGGGAAAGAACAGACCAAAGAAAGGGGAAAGAAAGCCAAAGAAAGGGGAAAAAAAGCCCAAAGAAAGGGGAAAGAAAGCCCAAAGAAAAGGGGAAAGAAAGCCCAAAGAAAGGGGAAAGAAAGTGGAAAGAAAGCCCAATGAAAGGAGAAAGAAAGGGGAAAGAAAGCCCAAGGAAAGGGGAAAGAAAGGGGAAAGAAAGCCCAAAGAAAGGGAAAAAAAAGGGGGAAAGATAGCCCAAAGAAAGGGGAATAAAAGGGGAAAGAAATCCAAACAAATCGGAAAGAAAGCCCAAAGAAAGTCCAAAGAAAGGGAAAGAAAGGGGAAAGAAAGCCCAAAGAAATGGGAAAGAAAGGGGAATGAAAGCCCAAAGAAAGGGGAAAGAAAGGGGAAAGAAAGCCCAAAGAAAGCCCAAAGGCAGGGGAATGAAAGCTCAAAGAAAGCCCAAAGAAAGGGGAAAGAATGCCCAAAGAAATGGGAAAGAAAGCCCAAAGAAACGAGAGAGAAAGCCCAAAGAAAGGGGAAAGAAAGCACAAAGAAAGGGGAAATAAAGCCCAAAGAAAGGAGAAAGAAAGGGGAAAGAAAGGGGAAAGAAAGCCCAAAGAAAGGGGAAAGCAAGCCCAAAGAAAGGGGAAAGCAAGCCCAAAGAAAGGGGAAAGAAAGCCCAGAGAAAGCCCAAAGAAAGCCGAAAGAAAGCCCAAAGAAAGGAGAAAGAAAGCCCAAAGAAAGGGGAAAGAAAGCCAAAGAAAGGGGAAAGAAAGCACCAAGAATGGGGAAAGAAAGACCAAAGAAAGCCCAAAGAAAGGGGAAAGAAAGCCCAAAGAAAGGGAAAGAAAGCCCAAAGAAAGACGATAGAAAGCCCATAGAAATGGGAAAGAAAGCCCAAAGAAAGCCCAAAGAAAGGGGAAAGAAAGCTCAAAGAAAGGGGAAAGAAAGCCCAAAGAAAGGGGAAAGAAAGCCCAAAGAAAGGGGAAAGAAAGACCAAAGAAAGGGGAAAGAAAGACCAAAGAAAGGGGAAAGAAAGCTCAAAGAAAAGGGAAAGAAAGCCCAAAGAAAGGGGAAAGAAACCCCAAAGAAAGGACAAAGAAAGCCCAAAGAAAGGGGAAAGAAAGCCCAAACAAAGGGGAAAGAAAGCCCAAAGAAAGCCCAAAGAAAGGGGAAAGAAAGCCAAAGAAAGCCCAAAGAAAGGGGAAAGAAAGCCCAAAGAAAGCCAAAGAAAGGGGAAAGAAACCCAAAGAAAGGGGAAAGAAAGGGGAAAGAAAGGGGAAAGAAAGGGAAAGAAATGGGAGAAGAAAGCCCAAAGAAAGGGGAAAGAAAGCCCAAAGAAAGGGAAAGAAAGCCCAAAGAAAGGGGAAAGAAAGCCCAAAGAAAGGGGAAAGAAAGACCAAAGAAAGGGGAAAGAAAGCCCAAAGAAAGCCCAAAGAAAGGGGAAAGAAAGGGGAAAGAAAGCCAAAGAAAGGGGAAAGAACAGACCAAAGAAAGGGGAAAGAAAGCCCAAAGAAAGGGAAAGAAAGCCCAAAGAAAGCCCAAAGAAAGGGGAAAGAAAGCCCAAAGAAAGCCAAAGAAAGGGGAAAGAAAGCCCAAAGAAAGGGGAAAGAAAGGGGAAAGAAGGGAAAGAAAGTGGAATGAAAGGGGAAAGAAAGGGGAAAGAAAGGGGAAAGAAAGCCCAAAGAAAGGGGGAAAGAAAGCCCAAGGAAAGAGGAAAGAAAGGGGAAAGAAAGCCCAAAGAAAGGGGAAAGAAAGCCCAAAGAAAGGGAAAAAAAGGGGGAAAGATACCCAAAGAAAGGGGAATAAAAGGGGAAAGAAAGCCCAAAGAAATGGGAAAGAAAGGGGAATGAAAGCCCAAAGAAAGGGGAAAGAAAGGGGAAAAAAAGCCCAAAGAAAGCCAAAAGACAGGGTAAAGAAAGCCCAAAGAAAGCCCAAAGAAAGGGGAAAGAAAGCCCAAAGAAAGGGGAAAGAAAGCCCAAAGAAAGGGGAAAGAAAGCCCAAAGAAAGGGGAAAGAAAGCCCAAAGAAAGCCCAAAGAAAGCCCACAGAAAGCCCAAAGAAAGTTGAAAGAAAGCCCAAAGAAAGGGGAAAGAAAGCCCAAAGAAAGCCCAAAGAAAGCCCAAAGAAAGCCCAAAGAAAGGGGAAAGAAAGCCAAAAGAAAGGGGAAAGAAAGCCCAAAGAAAGCCCAAAGAAAGGGGAAAGAAAGCCCAAAGAAAGCCCAAAGAAAGGGGAAAAAAAGGGAAAGAAAGCCCAAAGAAAGGGGAAGGAAAGACCAAAGAAAAGGGAAAGAAAGCTCAAAGAAAGGAGAAGGGGAAAAGCCCAAAGAAAGGGGAAAGAAAGCCCAAAGAAAGGGGAAAGAAAGCCCAAAGAAAGCCTAAAGAAATGGGAAAGAAAGCCCAAAGAAAGCCCAAAGAAAGGGGAAAGAAAGCCCAAAGAAAGCCCAAAGAAAGGGGAAAGAAACCCCAAAGAAAGGGAAAGAAAGGGGAAAGAAAGGGGAAAGAAAGCCCAAAGAAAGGGGAAAGAACGCCCAAAGAAAGGGGAAAGAAAGCCCAAAGAAAGGGGAAAGAAAGCCCAAAGAAAGACGATAGAAAGCCCATAGAAATGGGAAAGAAAGCCCAAAGAAAGGGGAAAGAAAGCTCAAAGAAAGGGGAAAGAAAGCCCAAAGAAAGGGGAAAGAAAGCCCAAAGAAAGGGGAAAGAAAGGGGAAAGAAAGCCCAAAGAAAGGGGAAAGAAAGACCAAAGAAAGGGGAAAGAAAGCTCAAAGAAAATGGAAAGAAAGGGGAAAGAAAGCCCAAAGAAAGGGGAAAGAAGGACCAAAGAAAGGGGAAAGAAAGCTCAAAGAAAAGGGAAAGAAAGCCCAAAGAAAGGGGAAAGAAACCCCAAAGAAATTAGAAAGAAAGCCCAAAGAAAGGGGAAAGAAAGCCCAAACAAAGGGGAAAGAAAGCCCAAGGAAAGCCCAAAGAAAGGGGAAAGAAAGCCCAAAGAAAGCCCAAAGAAAGGGAAAGAAAGCCCAAAGAAAGCCCAAAGAAAGGGGAAAGAAACCCCAAAGAAAGGGGAAAGAAAGGGGAAAGAAAGGGAAAGAAAGGGGAAAGAAAAGGGAAAGAAATGGGAAAGAAAGCCCAAAGAAAGGGGAAAGAAAGCCCAAAGAAAGGGGAATGAAAGCCAAAGAAAGGGGAAAGAAAGGGGAAAGAAAGCCCAAAGAAAGGGGAAAGAACAGACCAAAGAAAGGGGAAAGAAAGCCCAAAGAAAGGGGAAAGAAAGCCCAAAGAAAGCCCAAAGAAAGGGAAAGAAAGCCCAAAGAAAGCCCAAAGAAAGGGGAAAGAAAGCCCAAAGAAAGGGGAAAGAAAGGGGAAAGAAAGGGGAAAGGAAGTGGAAAGAAAGGGGAAAGAAAGGGGAAAGAAAGCCCAAAGAAAGGGGAAAGAAAGCCAAAGAAAGGGAAAAAACGGGAAAGATAGCCCAAAGAAAGGGGAATAAAAGGGGAAAGAAAGCCCAAACAAAGGGGAAAGAAAGCCCAAAGAAAGTCCAAAGAAAGGGGAAAGAAAGGGGAAAGAAAGCCCAAAGAAATGGGAAAGAAAGGGGAATGAAAGCCCAAAGAAAGGGGAAAGAAAGGGGAAAGAGAGCCCAAAGAAAGCCCAAAGACAGGGTAAAGAAAGCCAAAAAAAGCCCAAAGAAAGGGGAAAGAAAGCCCAAAGAAATGGGAAAGAAAGCCCAAAGAAAGGGGAAAGAAAGCCCAAAGAAAGGGGAAAGAAAGCCCAAAGAAAGGGGAAAGAAAGCCCAAAGAAAGCCCACAGAAAGCCCAAAGAAAGTTGAAAGAAACCCAAAGAAAGGGGAAAGAAAGCCCAAAGAAAGCCAAAGAAAGGGGAAAGAAAGCCCAAAGAAAGCCCAAAGAAAGCCCAAAGAAAGGGGAAAGAAAGCCCAAAGAAAGGGGAAAGAAAGCCCAAAGAAAGGGGAAAGAAAGCCCAAAGAAAGGGGAAAGAAAGCCCAAAGAAAGCCCAAAGAAAGGGGAAAGAAAGCCAAAGAAAGCCCAAAGAAAGGGGAAAGAAAGGGGAAAGAAAGCCCAAAGAAAGGGGAAGGAAAGACCAAAGAAAGGGAAAAGAAAGCTCAAAGAAAGGAGAAAGAAAGCCCAAAGAAAGCCTAAAGAAATGGGAAAGAAAGCCCAAAGAAAGCCCAAAGAAAGGGGAAAAAAAGCCCAAAGAAAGCCCAAAGAAAGGGGAAAGAAAGCCCAAAGAAAGCCCAAAGAAAGGGGAAAGAAACCCCAAAGAAAGGGGAAAGAAAGGGGAAAGAAAGGGGAAAGAAAGCCCAAAGAAAGGGGAAAGAAAGCCCAAAGAAAGGGGAAAGAAAGCCCAAAGAAAGGGAAAAGAAAGACCAAAGAAAGGGGAAAGAAAGCCCAAAGAAAGCCCAAAGAAAGGGAAAGAAAGGGGAAAGAAAGCCCAAAGAAAGGGTAAAGAACAGACCAAAGAAAGGGGAAAGAAAGCCCAAAGAAAGGGGAAAAAAAGCCCAAAGAAAGGGGAAAGAAAGCCCAAAGAAAAGGGGAAAGAAAGCCCAAAGAAAGCCCAAAGAAAGGGGAAAGAAAGGGGAAAGAAAGCCCAAAGAAAGGGAAAAAAAGGGGGAAAGATAGCCCAAAGAAAGGGGAATAAAAGGGAAAGAAATCCCAAACAAAGGGGAAAGAAAGCCCAAAGAAAGTCCTAAAGAAAGGGGAAAGAAAGGGGAAAGAAATTCCAAAGAAATGGGAAAGAAAGGGGAATGAAAGCCCAAAGAAAGGGGAAAGAAAGGGGAAAGAAAGCCCAAAGAAAGCCCAAAGACAGGGGAATGAAAGCTCTAAGAGAGCCCAAAAAAAGGGGAAAGAATGCCCAAAGAAAGGGAAAGAAAGCCCAAAGAAAGGAGAGAGAAAGCCCAAAGAAAGGGGAAAGAAAGCACAAAGAAAGGGGAAGAAAGCCCAAAGAAAGCCCAAAGAAAGGGGAAAGAAAGCCCAAAGAAAGCCCGAAGAAATCCCAAAGAAAGCCGAAAGAAAGCCCAAAGAAAGGGGAAAGAAAGCCCAAAGAAAGGGGAAAGAAAGCCCAAAGAAAGGGGAAAGAAAGGGGAAAGAAAGCCCAAAGAAAGGGGAAATCAAGCCCAAAGAAAGGGGAAAGCAAGCCCAAAGAAAGGGGAAAGAAAGCCCAAAGAAAGGGGAAAGAAAGCCCAAAGAAAGGGGAAAGAGAGCCCAAAGTAAGCCCAAAGAATGCCCAAAGAAAGCCCAAAGAAAGGGGAAGGAAAGCCCAAAGAAATGGGAAAGAAAGCCCAAAGAAAGGGGAAAGAAAGCCCAATTAAAACCCAAAGAAAGTGGAAAGAAAGGGAAAGAATGGGAAAGAAAGGGGAAAGAAAGGGAAAAGAAAGGAGAAAGAAAGGGTAAAGAAAGGGGAAAGAAAGCCCAAAGAAAGGGGAAAGAAAGCCAAAGAAAGGGGAAAGAAAGCCCAAGAAAGGGGAAAGAAAGCCCAAAGAAAGGGGAAAGAAAGCCAAAAAAAGTCCAAAGAAAGGGGAAAGAAAGCCCAAAGAAAGGAGAAAGAAAGCCCAAAGAAAGGGAAAGAAAGCCCAAGAAAGCCCAAAGAAAGGGGAAAGAAAGCCAAAGAAAGGAGAGAGAAAGCCAAAGAAAGGGAAAGAAAGCCCAAAGAAAGGGGAAAGAAGGCCCAAAGAAAGGGGAAAGAAAGCCCAAAGAAAGGGGAATGAAAGCCCAAAGAAAGGGGAAAGAAAGCCCAAAGAAAGCCCAAAGAAAGTGGAAAGAAAGGGGAAAGAAAGCCCAAAGAAAGGCGAAAGAAAGCCCAAAGAAAAGGGAAAGAAAGCCCAAAGAAAGGGGAAAGAAAGCCCAAATAAAGCCCAAAGAAAGGGGAAAGAAAGCCAAAGAAATGGTAAAGAAAGCCCAAAGAAAGGAGAAAGAAAGCCCAAAGAAAGGGAAAGAAAGCCCAAAGAAAGGGGAAAGAAAGCCCAAAGAAAGTCCAAAGAAATGGGAAAGAAAACCCAAAGAAAGCTCAAAGAAATGGGAAAGAAGGCACAAAGAAAGGGGAAAGAAAGCCCAAAGAAAGGGGGAAAGAAAGCAAAAGAAAAGGGGAAAGAAAGCCCAAAGAAAGGGGAAAGAAAGCCCAAAGAAAGCCCAAAGAAAGGGGAAAGAAAGCCCAAAGAAAGCCCAAAGAAATCCCAAAGAAAGCCGAAAGAAAGCCCAAAGAAAGGGCAAAGAAAGCCCAAAGAAAGGGGAAAGAAAGCCCAAAGAAAGGGGAAAGAAAGGGGAAAGAAAGCCCAAAGAAAGGGGAAAGAAAGTGGAATTAAAGCCCAAAGAAAGGGGAAAGAAAGGGGAAAGAAAGCCCAAAGAAAGCCCAAAGACATGGTAAAGAAAGCCCAAAGAAAGCCCAAAGAAATGGGAAAGAAAGCCCAAAGAAAGGGGAAAGAAAGCCCAAAGAAAGGGAAAGAAAGCCCAAAGAAAGCCTAAAGAAAGCCCACAGAAAGCCCAAAGAAAGGGGAAAGAAAGCCCAAAGAAAGGGGAAATCAAGCCCAAAGAAAGGGGAAAGCAAGCCCAAAGAAAGGGGAAAGAAAGCCCAAAGAAAGGGGAAAGAAAGCCCAAAGAAAGGGGGAAAGAGAGCCCAAAGTAAGCCCAAAGAATGCCCAAAGAAAGCCCAAAGAAAGGGGAAGGAAAGCCCAAGAAATGGGAAAGAAAGCCCAAAGAAAGGGGAAAGAAAGCCCAATTAAAACCCAAAGAAAGTGGAAAGAAAGGGGAAAGAATGGGGAAAGAAAGGGGAAAGAAAGGGAAAAGAAAGGAGAAAGAAAGGGTAAAGAAAGGGGAAAGAAAGCCCAAAGAAAGGGGAAAGAAAGCCCAAAGAAAGGGGAAAGAAAGCCCAAAGAAAGGGGAAAGAAAGCCCAAAGAAAGGGGAAAGAAAGCCCAAAGAAAGCCCAAAGAAAGGGGAAAGAAAGCCCAAAGAAAGGAGAAAGAAAGCCCAAAGAAAGGGGAAAGAAAGCCCAAAGAAAGCCCAAAGAAAGGGGAAAGAAAGCCCAAAGAAAGGAGAGAGAAAGCCCAAAGAAAGGGGAAAGAAAGCCCAAAGAAAGGGGAAAGAAGGCCCAAAGAAAGGGGAAAGAAAGCCCAAAGAAAGGGGAATGGAAGCCCAAAGAAAGGGGAAAGAAAGCCCAAAGAAAGCCCAAAGAAAGTGGAAAGAAAGGGGAAAGAAAGCAGAAAGAAAGGCGAAAGAAAGCCCAAAGAAAAGGGAAAGAAAGCCCAAAGAAAGGGGAAAGAAAGCCCAAATAAAGCCATGGAAAGGGGAAAGAAAGCCAAAGAAATGGTAAAGAAAGCCCAAGAAAGGAGAAAGAAAGCCCAAAGAAAGGGGAAAGAAAGCCCAAAGAAAGGGGAAAGAAAGCCCAAAGAAAGTCCAAAGAAATGGGAAAGAAAACCCAAAGAAAGCTCAAAGAAATGGGAAAGAAGGCACAAAGAAAGGGGAAAGAAAGCCCAAAGAAAGGGGAAAGAAAGCAAAAAGAAAAGGGGAAAGAAAGCCCAAAGAAAGGGGAAAGAAAGCCCAAAGAAAGCCCAAAGAAAGGGGAAAGAAAGCCCAAAGAAAGCCCAAAGAAATCCCAAAGAAAGCCGAAAGAAAGCCCAAAGAAAGGGGAAAGAAAGCCCAAAGAAAGGGGAAAGAAAGCCCAAAGAAAGGGGAAAGAAAGGGGAAAGAAAGCCCAAAGAAAGGGGAAAGAAAGTGGAATGAAAGCCCAAAGAAAGGGGAAAGAAAGGGGAAAGAAAGCCCAAAGAAAGCCCAAAGACAGGGTAAAGAAAGCCCAAAGAAAGCCCAAAGAATGGGAAAGAAAGCCCAAAGAAAGGGGAAAGAAAGCCCAAAGAAAGGGGAAAGAAAGCCCAAAGAAAGGGGAAAGAAAGCCCAAAGAAAGCCTAAAGAAAGCCCACAGAAAGCCCAAAGAAAGGGGAAAGAAAGCCCAAAGAAAGGGGAAATCAAGCCCAAAGAAAGGGGAAAGAAAGCCCAAAGAAAGGGGAAAGAAAGCCAAAGAAAGGGGAAAGAGAGCCCAAAGTAAGCCCAAAGAATGCCCAAAGAAAGCCCAAAGAAAGGGGAAGGAAAGCCCAAGAAATGGGAAAGAAAGCCCAAAGAAAGGGGAAAGAAAGCCCAAAGAAAGGGGAAAGAAAGCCCAAAGAAAGCCCAAAGAAAGGGGAAAGAAAGCCCAAAGAAAGGGGAAGAAAGCCCAAAGAAAGCCCAAAGAAAGGGGAAAGAAAGCCCAAAGAAAGCCCAAAGAAAGGGGAAAGAAAGCCCAAAGAAAGGGGAAGGAAAGACCAAAGAAAGGGAAAGAAAACTCAAAGAAAGGAGAAAGAAAGCCCAAAGAAAGTGGAAAGAAAGCCCAAAGAAAGGGGTAAGAAAGCCCAAAGAAAGCCTAAAGAAATGGAAAGAAAGCCCAAATAAAGCCCAAAGAAAGGGGAAAGAAAGCCCAAAGAAACCCCAAAGAAAGGGGAAAGAAACCCCAAAGAAAGGAGAAAGAAAGCCCAAAGAAAGGGGAAAGAAAGCCCAAACAAAGGGGAAAGAAAGCCCAAAGAAAGCCCAAAGAAAGGGAAAAGAAAGCCAAAGAAAGCCCAAAGAAAGGGAAAGAAAGCCCAAAGAAAGCCCAAAGAAAGGGGAAAGAAACCCCAAAGAAAGGGGAAAGAAAGGGAAAGAAAGGGGAAAGAAAGGGGAAAGAAAAGGGAAAGAAATGGGAAAGAAAGCCCAAAGAAGGGGAAAGAAAGCCCAAAGAAAGGGGAAAGAAAGACCAAAGAAAGGGGAAAGAAAGCCCAAAGAAAGCCCAAAGAAAGGGGAAAGAAAGGGGAAGAAAGCCCAAAGAAAGGGGAAAGAACAGACCAAAGAAAGGGGAAAGAAAGCCCAAAGAAAGGGGAAAGAAAGCCCAAAGAAAGCCAAAGAAAACCCAAAGAAAGGGGAAAGAAAGCCCAAAGAAAGGGGAAAGAAAGCCCAAAGAAAGGGGAAAGAAAGCCCAAAGAAAGGGGAAAGAGAGCCCAAAGTAAGCCCAAAGAATGCCCAAAGAAAGCCCAAAGAAAGGGGAAGGAAAGCCCAAAGAAATGGGAAAGAAAGCCCAAAGAAAGGGGAAAGAAAGCCCAAAGAAAGCCCAAAGACAGGGTAAAGAAAGCCCAAAGAAAGCCCAAAGAAAGGGGAAAGAAAGCCCAAAGAAAGCCCAAAGAAATCCAAAGAAAGCCCAAAGAAATCCCAAAGAAAGCCGAAAGAAAGCCCAAAGAAAGGGGAAAGAAAGCCCAAAGAAAGGGGAAAGAAAGCCCAAAGAAAGGGGAAAGAAAGGGGAAAGAAAGCCCAAAGAAAGGGGAAAGAAAGTGGAATGAAAGCCAAAGAAAGGGGAAAGAAAGGGGAAAGAAAGCCCAAAGAAAGCCAAAGACAGGGTAAAGAAAGCCCAAAGAAAGCCCAAAGAAATGGGAAAGAAAGCCCAAAGAAAGGGGAAGAAAGCCCAAAGAAAGGGGAAAGAAAGCCCAAAGAAAGGGGAAAGAAAGCCCAAAGAAAGCCTAAAGAAAGCCCACAGAAAGCCCAAAGAAAGTTGAAAGAAAGCCCAAAAAAGGGGAAAGAAAGCCCAAAGAAAGCCCAAAGAAAGGGAAAGAAAGCCCAAAGAAAGCCCAAAGAAAGCCCAAAGAAAGGGGAAAGAAAGCCCAAAGAAAGGGGAAAGAAAGCCCAAAGAAAGGGGAAAGAAAGCCCAAAGAAAGCCCAAAGAAAGGGGAAAGAAAGCCCAAAGAAAGCCCAAAGAAAGGGCAAAGAAAGCCCAAAGAAAGGGGAAGGAAAGACCAAAGAAAGGGGAAAGAAAACTCAAAGAAAGGAGAAAGAAAGCCCAAGAAAGTGGAAAGAAAGCCCAAAGAAGGGGGAAAGAAAGCCCAAAGAAAGCCTAAAGAAATGGGAAAGAAAGCCCAAATAAAGCCCAAAGAAAGGGGAAAGAAAGCCCAAAGAAACCCCAAAGAAAGGGGAAAGAACCCCAAAGAAAGGGGAAAGAAAGGGGAAAGAAAGGGGAAAGAAAGCCCAAAGAAAGGGGAAAGAAAGCCAAAGAAAGGGGAAAGAAATCCCAAAGAAAGGGAAAAGAAAGACAAAGAAAGGGGAAAGAAAGCCCAAAGAAAGCCCAAAGAAAGGGGAAAGAAAGGGGAAAGAAGGCCCAAAGAAAGGGGAAAGAACAGACCAAAGAAAGGGGAAAGAAAGCCCAAAGAAAGGGGAAAAAAAGCCCAAAGAAAGGGGAAAGAAAGCCCAAAGAAAAGGGGAAAGAAAGCCCAAAGAATGGGGAAAGAAAGTGGAAAGAAAGCCCAATGAAAGGGGAAAGAAAGGGGAAAGAAAGCCCAAGGAAAGGGGAAAGAAAGGGGAAAGAAAGCCCAAAGAAAGGGAAAAAAAGGGGGAAAGATAGCCCAAAGAAAGGGGAATAAAAGGGGAAAGAAATCCAAACAAATCGGAAAGAAAGCCCAAAGAAAGTCCAAAGAAAGGGGAAAGAAAGGGGAAAGAAAGCCCAAAGAAATGGGAAAGAAAGGGGAATGAAAGCCCAAAGAAAGGGGAAAGAAAGGGGAAAGAAAGCCCAAAGAAAGCCCAAAGACAGGGGAATGAAAGCTCAAAGAAAGCCCAAGAAAGGGGAAAGAATGCCCAAAGAAATGGGAAAGAAAGCCCAAAGAAAGGAGAGAGAAAGCCCAAAGAAAGGGGAAAGAAAGCACAAAGAAAGGGGAAATAAAGCCCAAAGAAAGGAGAAAGAAAGGGGAAAGAAAGGGGAAAGAAAGCCCAAAGAAAGGGGAAAGCAAGCCCAAAGAAAGGGGAAAGCAAGCCCAAAGAAAGGGGAAAGAAAGCCAAAGAAAGCCCAAAGAAAGCGAAAGAAAGCCCAAAGAAAGGAGAAAGAAAGCCCAAAGAAAGGGAAAGAAAGCCCAAAGAAAGGGGAAAGAAAGCACCAAGAATGGGGAAAGAAAGACCAAAGAAAGCCCAAAGAAAGGGGAAAGAAAGCCCAAAGAAAGGGGAAAGAAAGCCCAAAGAAAGACGATAGAAAGCCCATAGAAATGGGAAAGAAAGCCCAAAGAAAGCCCAAAGAAAGGGAAAGAAAGCTCAAAGAAAGGGGAAAGAAAGCCCAAAGAAAGGGGAAAGAAAGCCCAAAGAAAGGGGAAAGAAAGACCAAAGAAAGGGGAAAGAAAGCTCAAAGAAAGGGAAAGAAAGCCCAAAGAAAGGGGAAAGAAACCCCAAAGAAAGGACAAAGAAAGCCCAAAGAAAGGGGAAAGAAAGCCCAAACAAAGGGGAAAGAAAGCCCAAAGAAAGGGGAAAGAAAGCCCAAAGAAAGCCCAAAGAAAGGGGAAAGAAAGCCCAAAGAAAGCCCAAAGAAAGGGGAAAGAAACCCCAAAGAAAGGGGAAAGAAAGGGGAAAGAAAGGGGAAAGAAAGGGGAAAGAAATGGGAAAGAAAGCCCAAAGAAAGGGGAAAGAAAGCCCAAAGAAAGGGGAAAGAAAGCCCAAAGAAAGGGGAAAGAAAGACCAAAGAAATGGAAAGAAAGCCCAAAGAAAGCCCAAAGAAAGTGGAAAGAAAGGGGAAAGAAAGCCCAAAGAAAGGGGAAAGAACAGACCAAAGAAAGGGGAAAGAAAGCCCAAAGAAAGGGGAAAGAAAGCCCAAAGAAAGCCCAAAGAAAGGGGAAAGAAAGCCCAAAGAAAGCCCAAAGAAAGGGGAAAGAAAGCCCAAAGAAAGGGGAAAGAAAGGGGAAAGAAAGGGGAAAGAAAGTGGAATGAAAGGGGAAAGAAAGGGGAAAGAAAGGGAAAGAAAGCCCAAAGAAAGGGAAAGAAAGCCCAAGGAAAGAGGAAAGAAAGGGGAAAGAAAGCCCAAAGAAAGGGGAAAGAAAGCCCAAAGAAAGGGAAAAAAATGGGGGAAAGATACCCAAAGAAAGGGGAATAAAAGGGGAAAGAAAGCCCAAACAAAGGGGAAAGAAAGCCCAAAGAAAGTCCAAAGATAGGGGAAAGAAAGGGGAAAGAAAGCCCAAAGAAATGGGAAAGAAAGGGGAATGAAAGCCCAAAGAAAGGGGAAAGAAAGGGGAAAGAAAGCCCAAAGAAAGCCAAAAGACAGGGTAAAGAAAGCCCAAAGAAAGCCCAAAGAAAGGGGAAAGAAAGCCCAAAGAAAGGGGAAAGAAAGCCCAAAGAAAGGGGAAAGAAAGCCCAAAGAAAGGGGAAAGAAAGCCCAAAGAAAGCCCAAAGAAAGCCACAGAAAGCCCAAAGAAAGTTGAAAGAAAGCCCAAAGAAAGGGAAAGAAAGCCCAAAGAAAGCCCAAAGAAAGCCCAAAGAAAGCCCAAAGAAAGCCAAAAGACAGGGTAAAGAAAGCCCAAAGAAAGCCCAAAGAAAGGGGAAAGAAAGCCCAAAGAAAGGGGAAAGAAAGCCCAAAGAAAGGGGAAAGAAAGCCCAAAGAAAGGGGAAAGAAAGCCCAAAGAAAGCCCAAAGAAAGCCCACAGAAAGCCCAAAGAAAGTTGAAAGAAAGCCCAAAGAAAGGGAAAGAAAGCCCAAAGAAAGCCAAAGAAAGCCCAAAGAAAGCCCAAAGAAAGCCCAAAGAAAGCCCAAAGAAAGGGGAAAGAAAGCCCAAAGAAAGCACAAAGAAAGGGGAAAGAAAGCCCAAAGAAAGCCCAAAGAAAGGGGAAAAAAAGGGGAAAGAAAGCCCAAAGAAAGGGGAAGGAAAGACCAAAGAAAAGGGAAAGAAAGCTCAAAGAAAGGAGAAAGAAAGCCCAAAGAAAGGGGAAAGAAACCCAAAGAAAGGGAAAGAAAGCCCAAAGAAAGCCTAAAGAAATGGGAAAGAAAGCCCAAAGAAAGCCCAAAGAAAGGGGAAAGAAAGCCAAAGAAAGCCCAAAGAAAGGGAAAGAAACCCCAAAGAAAGGGGAAAGAAAGGGGAAAGAAAGGGGAAAGAAAGCCCAAAGAAAGGGGAAAGAACGCCCAAAGAAAGGGGAAAGAAAGCCCAAAGAAAGGGGAAAGAAAGCCCAAAGAAAGACGATAGAAAGCCCATAGAAATGGGAAAGAAAGCCCAAAGAAAGGGGAAAGAATGCTCAAAGAAAGGGGAAAGAAAGCCCAAAGAAAGGGGAAAGAAAGCCCAAAGAAAGGGGAAAGAAAGGGGAAAGAAAGCCCAAAGAAAGGGGAAAGAAAGGCCAAAGAAAGGGGAAAGAAAGCTCAAAGAAAATGGAAAGAAAGGGGAAAGAAAGCCCAAAGAAAGGGGAAAGAAGGACCAAAGAAAGGGGAAAGAAAGCTCAAAGAAAAGGGAAAGAAAGCCCAAAGAAAGGGGAAAGAAACCCCAAAGAAAGGAGAAAGAAAGCCCAAAGAAAGGGGAAAGAAAGCCCAAACAAAGGGGAAAGAAAGCCCAAAGAAAGCCCAAAGAAAGGGGAAAGAAAGCCCAAAGAAAGCCCAAAGAAAGGGGAAAGAAAGCCCAAAGAAAGCCCAAAGAAAGGGGAAAGAAACCCCAAAGAAAGGGGAAAGAAAGGGGAAAGAAAGGGGAAAGAAAGGGGAAAGAAAAGGGAAAGAAATGGGAAAGAAAGCCCAAAGAAAGGGGAAAGAAAGCCCAAAGAAGGGGAAAGAAAGCCCAAAGAAAGGGGAAAGAAAGACCAAAGAAAGGGGAAAGAAAGCCCAAAGAAAGCCCAAAGAAAGGGGAAAGAAAGGGAAAGAAAGCCCAAAGAAAGGGGAAAGAACAGACCAAAGAAAGGGGAAAGAAAGCCCAAAGAAAGGGGAAAGAAAGCCCAAAGAAAGCCCAAAGAAAGGGGAAAGAAAGCCCAAAGAAAGCCCAAAGAAAGGGGAAAGAAAGCCCAAAGAAAGGGGAAAGAAAGGGGAAAGAAAGGGGAAAGGAAGTGGAAAGAAAGGGGAAAGAAAGGGGAAAGAAAGGGGAAAGAAAGCCCAAAGATAGGGGAAAGAAAGCCCAAAGAAAGGGAAAAAAAGGGGGAAAGATAGCCCAAAGAAAGGGGAATAAAAGGGGAAAGAAAGCCCAAACAAAGGGGAAAGAAAGCCCAAAGAAAGTCCAAAGAAAGGGGAAAGAAAGGGGAAAGAAAGCCCAAAGAAATGGGAAAGAAAGGGGAATGAAAGCCCAAAGAAAGGGGAAAGAAAGGGGAAAGAGAGCCCAAAGAAAGCCCAAAGACAGGGTAAAGAAAGCCCAAAAAAAGCCCAAAGAAAGGGGAAAGAAAGCCCAAAGAAAGGGGAAAGAAAGGGGAAAGAAAGGGGAAAGAAAGTGGAATGAAAGGGGAAAGAAAGGGGAAAGAAAGGGGAAAGAAAGCCCAAAGAAAGGGGAAAGAAAGCCCAAGGAAAGAGGAAAGAAAGGGGAAAGAAAGCCCAAAGAAAGGGGAAAGAAAGCCCAAAGAAAGGGAAAAAAATGGGGGAAAGATACCCAAAGAAAGGGGAATAAAAGGGGAAAGAAAGCCCAAACAAAGGGGAAAGAAAGCCCAAAGAAAGTCCAAAGAAAGGGGAAAGAAAGGGGAAAGAAAGCCCAAAGAAATGGGAAAGAAAGGGGAATGAAAGCCCAAAGAAAGGGGAAAGAAAGGGGAAAGAAAGCCCAAAGAAAGCCAAAAGACAGGGTAAAGAAAGCCCAAAGAAAGCCCAAAGAAAGGGGAAAGAAAGCCCAAAGAAAGGGGAAAGAAAGCCCAAAGAAAGGGGAAAGAAAGCCCAAAGAAAGGGGAAAGAAAGCCAAAGAAAGCCCAAAGAAAGCCCACAGAAAGCCCAAAGAAAGTTGAAAGAAAGCCCAAAGAAGGGAAAGAAAGCCCAAAGAAAGCCCAAAGAAAGCCAAAGAAAGCCCAAAGAAAGCCCAAAGAAAGCCCAAAGAAAGGGGAAAGAAAGCCCAAGAAAGCACAAAGAAAGGGGAAAGAAAGCCAAAAGAAAGGGGAAAGAAAGCCCAAAGAAAGGGGAAAGAAAGCCCAAAGAAAGCCCAAAGAAAGGGGAAAGAAAGCCCAAAGAAAGCCCAAAGAAAGGGGAAAAAAAGGGGAAAGAAAGCCCAAAGAAAGGGGAAGGAAAGACCAAAGAAAAGGGAAAGAAAGCTCAAAGAAAGGAGAAAGAAAGCCCAAAGAAAGGGGAAAGAAACCCAAAGAAAGGGGAAAGAAAGCCCAAAGAAAGCCTAAAGAAATGGGAAAGAAAGCCCAAAGAAAGCCCAAAGAAAGGGGAAAGAAAGCCCAAAGAAAGCCCAAAGAAAGGGGAAAGAAACCCCAAAGAAAGGGGAAAGAAAGGGGAAAGAAAGGGGAAAGAAAGCCCAAAGAAAGGGGAAAGAACGCCCAAAGAAAGGGGAAAGAAAGCCCAAAGAAAGGGGAAAGAAAGCCCAAAGA
Source organism: Columba livia (assembly GCF_036013475.1). Classification (NCBI taxonomy): domain Eukaryota; kingdom Metazoa; phylum Chordata; class Aves; order Columbiformes; family Columbidae; genus Columba; species Columba livia. Next base: position 18,471 of record NW_027043265.1, read on the forward strand.
AAGACGATAGAAAGCCCATAGAAATGGGAAAGAAAGCCCAAAGAAAGGGGAAAGAATGCTCAAAGAAAGGGGAAAGAAAGCCCAAAGAAAGGGGAAAGAAAGCCCAAAGAAAGGGGAAAGAAAGGGGAAAGAAAGCCCAAAGAAAGGGGAAAGAAAGACCAAAGAAAGGGGAAAGAAAGCTCAAAGAAAATGGAAAGAAAGGGGAAAGAAAGCCCAAAGAAAGGGGAAAGAAGGACCAAAGAAAGGGGAAAGAAAGCTCAAAGAAAAGGGAAAGAAAGCCCAAAGAAAGGGGAAAGAAACCCCAAAAGAAAGAAAGAAAGCCAAAGAAAGGGGAAAGAAAGCCCAAACAAAGGGGAAAGAAAGCCCAAAGAAAGCCCAAAGAAAGGGGAAAGAAAGCCCAAAGAAAGCCCAAAGAAAGGGGAAAGAAAGCCCAAAGAAAGCCCAAAGAAAGGGGAAAGAAACCCCAAAGAAAGGGGAAAGAAAGGGGAAAGAAAAGGGAAAGAAATGGGAAAGAAAGCCCAAAGAAAGGGGAAAGAAAGCCCAAAGAAAGGGGAAAGAAAGCCCAAAGAAAGGGGAAAGAAAGACCAAAGAAAGGGGAAAGAAAGCCCAAAGAAAGCCCAAAGAAAGGGGAAAGAAAGGGGAAAGAAAGCCCAAAGAAAGGGGGAAAGAACAGACCAAAGAAAGGGGAAAGAAAGCCCAAAGAAAGGGGAAAGAAAGCCAAAGAAAGCCCAAAGAAAGGGGAAAGAAAGCCCAAAGAAAGCCCAAAGAAAGGGAAAGAAAGCCCAAAGAAAGGGGAAAGAAAGGGGAAAGAAAGGGGAAAGGAAGTGGAAAGAAAGGGAAAGAAAGGGGAAAGAAAGGGGAAAGAAAGACCAAAGATAGGGGAAAGAAAGCCCAAAGAAAGGGAAAAAAAGGGGGAAAGATAGCCCAAAGAAAGGGGAATAAAAGGGGAAAGAAAGCCCAAACAAAGGGGAAAGAAAGCCCAAAGAAAGTCCAAAGAAAGGGGAAAGAAAGGGGAAAGAAGCCCAAAGAAATGGGAAAGAAAGGGGAATGAAAGCCCAAAGAAAGGGGAAAGAAAGGGGAAAGAGAGCCCAAAGAAAGCCCAAAGACAGGGTAAAGAAAGCCCAAAAAAAGCCCAAAGAAAGGGGAAAGAAAGCCCAAAGAAATGGGAAAGAAAGCCCAAAGAAATGGGAAAGAAAGCCCAAAGAAAGGGGAAAGAAAGCCCAAAGAAAGCACACAGAAAGCCCAAAGAAAGGGGAAAGAAAGCCCAAAGAAAGGGGAAAGAAAGCCCAAAGAAAGCCCAAAGAAAGGGGAAAGAAAGCCCAAAGAAAGCCCAAAGAAAGCCCAAAGAAAGGGGAAAGAAAGCCCAAAGAAAGGGGAAAGAAAGCCCAAAGAAAGGGGAAAGAAAGCCCAAAGAAAGGGGAAAGAAAGCCCAAAGAAAGGGGAAAGAAAGCCCAAAGAAAGCCCAAAGAAAGGGGAAAGAAAGCCCAAAGAAAGCCCAAAGAAAGGGGAAAGAAAGGGGAAAGAAAGCCCAAAGAAAGGGGAAGGAAAGACCAAAGAAAGGGGAAAGAAAGCCCAAAGAAAGCCCAAAGAAAGGGGAAAGAAATCCCAAAGAAAGCCCACAGAAAGCCCAAAGAAAGTTGAAAGAAACCCAAAGAAAGGGGAAAGAAAGCCCAAAGAAAGCCCAAAGAAAGGGGAAAGAAAGCCCAAAGAAAGGGAAAGAAAGCCCAAAGAAAGGGGAAAGAAAGCCCAAAGAAAGTCCAAAGATAGGGGAAAGAAAGGGGAAAGAAAGCCCAAAGAAATGGGAAAGAAAGGGGAATGAAAGCCCAAAGAAAGGGGAAAGAAAGGGGAAAGAAAGCCCAAAGAAAGCCAAAAGACAGGGTAAAGAAAGCCCAAAGAAAGCCCAAAGAAAGGGGAAAGAAAGCCCAAAGAAAGGGGAAAGAAAGCCCAAAGAAAGGGGAAAGAAAGCCCAAAGAAAGGGGAAAGAAAGCCCAAAGAAAGCCCAAAGAAAGCCCACAGAAAGCCCAAAGAAAGTTGAAAGAAAGCCCAAAGAAAGGGGAAAGAAAGCCCAAAGAAAGCCCAAAGAAAGCCCAAAGAAAGCCCAAAGAAAGCCCAAAGAAAGCCCAAAGAAAGGGGAAAGAAAGCCCAAAGAAAGCCCAAAGAAAGGGGAAAGAAAGCCAAAAGAAAGGGGAAAGAAAGCCCAAAGGAAGGGGAAAGAAAGCCCAAAGAAAGCCCAAAGAAAGGGGAAAGAAAGCCCAAAGAAAGCCCAAAGAAAGGGGAAAAAAAGGGGAAAGAAAGCCCAAAGAAAGGGGAAGGAAAGACCAAAGAAAAGGGAAAGAAAGCTCAAAGAAAGGAGAAAGAAAGCCCAAAGAAAGGGGAAAGAAAGCCCAAAGAAAGCCTAAAGAAATGGGAAAGAAAGCCCAAAGAAATCCCAAAGAAAGGGAAAGAAAGCCCAAAGAAAGCCCAAGAAAGGGGAAAGAAACCCCAAAGAAAGGGGAAAGAAAGGGGAAAGAAAGGGGAAAGAAAGCCCAAAGAAAGGGGAAAGAACGCCCAAAGAAAGGGGAAAGAAAGCCCAAAGAAAGGGGAAAGAAAGCCCAAAGAAAGACGATAGAAAGCCCATAGAAATGGGAAAGAAAGCCCAAAGAAAGGGGAAAGAATGCTCAAAGAAAGAAGAAAGAAAGCCCAAAGAAAGGGGAAAGAAAGCCCAAAGAAAGGGGAAAGAAAGGGGAAAGAAAGCCCAAAGAAAGGGGAAAGAAAGACCAAAGAAAGGGGAAAGAAAGCTCAAAGAAAATGGAAAGAAAGGGGAAAGAAAGCACAAAGAAAGGGAAGAAGGACCAAAGAAAGGGGAAAGAAAGCTCAAAGAAAAGGGAAAGAAAGCCCAAAGAAAGGGGAAAGAAACCCCAAAGAAAGGAGAAAGAAAGCCCAAAGAAAGGGGGAAAGAAGCCCAAACAAAGGGGAAAGAAAGCCCAAAGAAAGCCCAAAGAAAGGGGAAAGAAAGCCCAAAGAAAGCCCAAAGAAAGGGGAAAGAAAGCCCAAAGAAAGCCCAAAGAAAGGGGAAAGAAACCCCAAAGAAAGGGGAAAGAAAGGGGAAAGAAAGGGGAAAGAAAGGGGAAAGAAAAGGGAAAGAAATGGGAAAGAAAGCCAAAGAAAGGGGAAAGAAAGCCCAAAGAAAGGGGAAAGAAAGCCCAAAGAAAGGGGAAAGAAAGACCAAAGAAAGGGGAAAGAAAGCCCAAAGAAAGCCCAAAGAAAGGGGAAAGAAAGGGGAAAGAAAGCCAAAGAAAGGGGAAAGAACAGACCAAAGAAAGGGGAAAGAAAGCCAAAGAAAGGGGAAAGAAAGCCCAAAGAAAGCCCAAAGAAAGGGGAAAGAAAGCCAAAGAAAGCCCAAAGAAAGGGGAAAGAAAGCCCAAAGAAAGGGGAAAGAAAGGGGAAAGAAAGGGGAAAGGAAGTGGAAAGAAAGGGGAAAGAAAGGGGAAAGAAAGCCCAAAGAAAGGGGAAAGAAAGCCCAAAGAAAGGGAAAAAAAGGGGAAAGATAGCCCAAAGAAAGGGGAATAAAAGGGGAAAGAAAGCCCAAACAAAGGGGAAAGAAAGCCCAAAGAAAGTCCAAAGAAAGGGGAAAGAAAGGGGAAAGAAAGCCCAAAGAAATGGGAAAGAAAGGGGAATGAAAGCCCAAAGAAAGGGGAAAGAAAGGGGAAAGAGAGCCCAAAGAAAGCCCAAAGACAGGGTAAAGAAAGCCCAAAAAAAGCCCAAAGAAAGGGGAAAGAAAGCCCAAAGAAATGGGAAAGAAAGCCCAAAGAAAGGGGAAAGAAAGCCCAAAGAAAGGGGAAAGAAAGCCCAAAGAAAGGGGAAAGAAAGCCCAAAGAAAGCCCACAGAAAGCCCAAAGAAAGTTGAAAGAAACCCAAAGAAAGGGGAAAGAAAGCCCAAAGAAAGCCCAAAGAAAGGGGAAAGAAAGCCCAAAGAAAGCCCAAAGAAAGCCCAAAGAAAGGGGAAAGAAAGCCCAAAGAAAGGGGAAAGAAAGCCCAAAGAAAGGGGAAAGAAAGCCCAAAGAAAGCCCAAAGAAAGGGGAAAGAAAGCCCAAAGAAAGCCCAAAGAAAGGGGAAAGAAAGGGGAAAGAAAGCCCAAAGAAAGGGGAAGGAAAGACCAAAGAAAGGGGAAAGAAAGCCAAAGAAAGCCCAAAGAAAGGGGAAAGAAATCCCAAAGAAAGCCCACAGAAAGCCCAAAGAAAGGGGAAAGAAACCCAAAGAAAGGGGAAAGAAAGCCCAAAGAAAGCCCAAAGAAAGGGGAAAGAAAGCCCAAAGAAAGGGGAAAGAAAGCCCAAAGAAAGGGGAAAGAAAGCCCAAAGAAAGCCCAAAGAAAGGGGAAAGAAAGGCCAAAGAAAGCCCAAAGAAAGGGGAAAGAAAGGGGAAAGAAAGCCCAAAGAAAAGGGAAGGAAAGACCAAAGAAAGGGAAAAGAAAGCTCAAAGAAAGGAGAAAGAAAGCCCAAAGAAAGCCTAAAGAAATGGGAAAGAAAGCCCAAAGAAAGCCCAGAGAAAGGGGAAAAAGAGCCCAAAGAAAGCACAAAGAAAGGGGAAAGAAAGCCCAAAGAAAGCCCAAAGAAAGGGGAAAGAAACCCCAAAGAAAGGGGAAAGAAAGGGGAAAGAAAGGGGAAAGAAAGCCCAAAGAAAGGGGAAAGAAAGCCCAAAGAAAGGGGAAAGAAAGCCCAAGGAGAGGGAAAAGAAAGACCAAAGAAAGGGGAAAGAAAGCCCAAAGAAAGCCCAAAGAAAGGGGAAAGAAAGGGGAAAGAAAGCCCAAAGAAAGGGGAAAGAACAGACCAAAGAAAGGGGAAAGAAAGCCCAAAGAAAGGGGAAAAAAAGCCCAAAGAAAGGGGAAAGAAAGCCCAAAGAAAAGGGGAAAGAAAGCCCAAAGAAAGCCCAAAGAAAGGGGAAAGAAAGGGGAAAGAAAGCCCAAAGAAAGGGAAAAAAAGGGGGAAAGATAGCCCAAAGAAAGGGGAATAAAAGGGAAAGAAACCCCAAGGAAGGGGGAAAGAAAGCCCAAAGAAAGTCCAAAGAAAGGGGAAAGAAAGGGGAAAGAAAGCCCAAAGAAATGGGAAAGAAAGGGGAATGAAAGCCCAAAGAAAGGGGAAAGAAAGGGAAAGAAAGCCAAAGAAAGCCCAAAGACAGGGGAATGAAAGCTCAAAGAAAGCCCAAAGAAAGGGGAAAGAATGCCCAAAGAAATGGGAAAGAAAGCCCAAAGAAAGGAGAGAGAAAGCCCAAAGAAAGGGGAAAGAAAGCACAAAGAAAGGGGAAATAAAGCCCAAAGAAAGGAGAAAGAAAGGGGAAAGAAAGGGGAAAGAAAGCCCAAAGAAAGGGGAAATCAAGCCCAAAGAAAGGGGAAAGCAAGCCCAAAGAAAGGGGAAAGAAAGCCCAAAGAAAGCCCAAAGAAAGCCGAAAGAAAGCCCAAAGAAAGGAGAAAGAAAGCCCAAAGAAAGGGGAAAGAAAGCCCAAAGAAAGGGGAAAGAAAGCACCAAGAATGGGGAAAGAAAGCCCAAAGAAAGCCCAAAGAAAGGGGAAAGAAAGGGGAAAGAAAGCCCAAAGAAAGCGGAAAGAAAGCCCAAAGAAAGACGATAGAAAGCCCATAGAAATGGGAAAGAAAGCCCAAAGAAAGCCCAAAGAAAGGGGAAATAAAGCTCAAAGAAAGGGGAAAGAAAGCCCAAAGAAAGGGGAAAGAAAGCCCAAAGAAAGGGGAAAGAAAGCCCAAAGAAAGGGGAAAGAAAGACCAAAGAAAGGGGAAAGAAAGCTCAAAGAAAAGGGAAAGAAAGGGGAAAGAAAGCCCAAAGAAAGGGGAAAGAAAGACCAAAGAAAGGGGAAAGAACTCTCAAAGAAAAGGGAAAGAAAGCCCAAAGAAAGGGGAAAGAAACCCCAAGGAATGGAGAAAGAAAGCCCAAAGAAAGGGGAAAGAAAGCCCAAAAAAAGGGGAAAGAAAGCCCAAAGAAAGCCCAAAGAAAGGGGAAAGAAAGCCCAAAGAAAGGGGAAAGAAAGGGGAAAGAAAGTGGAAAGAAAGGGGAAAGAAAGGGGAAAGAAAGTGGAAAGAAAGGGGAAAGAAAGGGGAAAGAAAGGAGAAAGAAAGCCCAAAGAAAGGGGAAAGAAAGCCCAAGGAAAGAGGAAAGAAAGGGGAAAGAAAGCCCAAAGAAAGGGGAAAGAAATCCCAAAGAAAGGGGAAAGAAATCCCAAAGAAAGGGGAAAGAAAGCCCAAAGAAAGATGAAAGAAAGCCCAAAGAAAGATGAAAGAAAGCCCAAAGAAAGCCCAAAGAAAGGGGAAAGAAAGCCCAAAGAAAGGGGAAAGAAAGCCCAAAGAAAGCCCAAAGAAAGGGGAAAGAAAGCCCAAAGAAAGCCCAAAGAAAGGGGAAAGAAAGGGGAAAGAAAGCCCAAAGAAAGGGAAAAGAAAGCCCAAAGAAAGGGGAAAGAAAGCCCAAAGAAAGCCCAAAGAAAGGGGAAAGAAAGGGGAAAGAAAGCCCAAAGAAAGGGGAAAGAAAGCCCAAGGAAAGGGAAAAGAAAGCCCAAAGAAACGGGAAAAAAAGCCCAAAAAAAGGGGAAAGAAAGCCCAAAGAAAGGGGAAAGAAAGCCCAAAGAAAGGGGAAAGAAAGCCCAAAGACAGGGGAAAGAATGCCCAAAGAAAGGGGAAAGAAAGCCCAAAGAAAGCCCAAAGAAAGGGGAAAGAAAGGGGAAAGAAACCCCAAAGAAAGGGGAAAGAAAGGGGAAAGAAAGGGGAAAGAAATTGGAAAGAAAGCCCAAAGAAAGGGGAAAGAAAGCCCAAAGAAATGGGAAAGAAAGGGGAATGAAAGCCCAAAGAAAGGGGAAAGAAAGGGGAAAGAGAGCCCAAAGAAAGCCCAAAGACAGGGTAAAGAAAGCCCAAAAAAAGCCCAAAGAAAGGGGAAAGAAAGCCCAAAGAAATGGGAAAGAAAGCCCAAAGAAAGGGGAAAGAAAGCCCAAAGAAAGGGGAAAGAAAGCCCAAAGAAAGCCCACAGAAAGCCCAAAGAAAGTTGAAAGAAACCCAAAGAAAGGGGAAAGAAAGCCCAAAGAAAGCCCAAAGAAAGGGGAAAGAAATCCCAAAGAAAGCCCAAAGAAAGCCCAAAGAAAGGGGAAAGAAATCCCAAAGAAAGGGGAAAGAAAGCCCAAAGAAAGGGGAAAGAAAGCCCAAAGAAAGGGGAAAGAAAGCCCAAAGAAAGCCCAAAGAAAGGGGAAAGAAAGCCCAAAGAAAGCCCAAAGAAAGGGGAAAGAAAGGGGAAAGAAAGCCCAAAGAAAGGGGAAGGAAAGACCAAAGAAAGGGGAAAGAAAGCCCAAAGAAAGCCCAAAGAAAGGGGAAAGAAAGCCCAAAGAAAGCCCAAAGAAAGGGGAAGGAAAGACCAAAGAAAGGGGAAAGAAAGCCCACAGAAAGCCCAAAGAAAGTTGAAAGAAACCCAAAGAAAGGGGAAAGAAAGCCCAAAGAAAGCCCAAAGAAAGGGGAAAGAAAGCCCAAAGAAAGGGGAAAGAAAGCCCAAAGAAAGGGGAAAGAAAGCCCAAAGAAAGCCCAAAGAAAGGGGAAAGAAAGGCCAAAGAAAGCCCAAAGAAAGGGGAAAGAAAGGGGAAAGAAAGCCCAAAGAAAGGGGAAGGAAAGACCAAAGAAAGGGAAAAGAAAGCTCAAAGAAAGGAGAAAGAAAGCCCAAAGAAAGCCTAAAGAAATGGGAAAGAAAGCCCAAAGAAAGCCCAAAGAAAGGGGAAAAAAAGCCCAAAGAAAGCACAAAGAAAGGGGAAAGAAAGCCCAAAGAAAGCCCAAAGAAAGGGGAAAGAAACCCCAAAGAAAGGGGAAAGAAAGGGGAAAGAAAGGGGAAAGAAAGCCCAAAGAAAGGGGAAAGAAAGCCCAAAGAAAGGGGAAAGAAAGCCCAAGGAAAGGGAAAAGAAAGACCAAAGAAAGGGGAAAGAAAGCCCAAAGAAAGCCCAAAGAAAGGGGAAAGAAAGGGGAAAGAAAGCCCAAAGAAAGGGGAAAGAACAGACCAAAGAAAGGGGAAAGAAAGCCCAAAGAAAGGGGAAAAAAAGCCCAAAGAAAGGGGAAAGAAAGCCCAAAGAAAAGGGGAAAGAAAGCCCAAAGAAAGCCCAAAGAAAGGGGAAAGAAAGGGGAAAGAAAGCCCAAAGAAAGGGAAAAAAAGGGGGAAAGATAGCCCAAAGAAAGGGGAATAAAAGGGGAAAGAAATCCCAAACAAAGGGGAAAGAAAGCCCAAAGAAAGTCCAAAGAAAGGGGAAAGAAAGGGGAAAGAAAGCCCAAAGAAATGGGAAAGAAAGGGGAATGAAAGCCCAAAGAAAGGGGAAAGAAAGGGGAAAGAAAGCCCAAAGAAAGCCCAAAGACAGGGGAATGAAAGCTCAAAGAAAGCCCAAAGAAAGGGGAAAGAATGCCCAAAGAAATGGGAAAGAAAGCCCAAAGAAAGGAGAGAGAAAGCCCAAAGAAAGGGGAAAGAAAGCACAAAGAAAGGGGAAATAAAGCCCAAAGAAAGGAGAAAGAAAGGGGAAAGAAAGGGGAAAGAAAGCCCAAAGAAAGGGGAAATCAAGCCCAAAGAAAGGGGAAAGCAAGCCCAAAGAAAGGGGAAAGAAAGCCCAAAGAAAGCCCAAAGAAAGCCGAAAGAAAGCCCAAAGAAAGGAGAAAGAAAGCCCAAAGAAAGGGGAAAGAAAGCCCAAAGAAAGGGGAAAGAAAGCACCAAGAATGGGGAAAGAAAGCCCAAAGAAAGCCCAAAGAAAGGGGAAAGAAAGGGGAAAGAAAGCCCAAAGAAAGCGGAAAGAAAGCCCAAAGAAAGACGATAGAAAGCCCATAGAAATGGGAAAGAAAGCCCAAAGAAAGCCCAAAGAAAGGGGAAATAAAGCTCAAAGAAAGGGGAAAGAAAGCCCAAAGAAAGGGGAAAGAAAGCCCAAAGAAAGGGGAAAGAAAGCCCAAAGAAAGGGGAAAGAAAGACCAAAGAAAGGGGAAAGAAAGCTCAAAGAAAAGGGAAAGAAAGGGGAAAGAAAGCCCAAAGAAAGCCCAAAGAAAGCCCAAAGAAAGGGGAAAGAAAGCTCAAAGAAAAGGGAAAGAAAGCCCAAAGAAAGGGGAAAGAAACCCCAAGGAAAGGAGAAAGAAAGCCCAAAGAAAGGGGAAAGAAAGCCCAAAAAAAGGGGAAAGAAAGCCCAAAGAAAGCCCAAAGAAAGGGGAAAGAAAGCCCAAAGAAAGGGGAAAGAAAGGGGAAAGAAAGTGGAAAGAAAGGGGAAAGAAAGGGGAAAGAAAGTGGAAAGAAAGGGGAAAGAAAGGGGAAAGAAAGGAGAAAGAAAGCCCAAAGAAAGGGGAAAGAAAGCCCAAGGAAAGAGGAAAGAAAGGGGAAAGAAAGCCCAAAGAAAGGGGAAAGAAATCCCAAAGAAAGGGGAAAGAAATCCCAAAGAAAGGGGAAAGAAAGCCCAAAGAAAGGGGAAAGAAAGCCCAAAGAAAGGGGAAAGAAAGCACCAAGAATGGGGAAAGAAAGCCCAAAGAAAGCCCAAAGAAAGGGGAAAGAAAGGGGAAAGAAAGCCCAAAGAAAGCGGAAAGAAAGCCCAAAGAAAGACGATAGAAAGCCCATAGAAATGGGAAAGAAAGCCCAAAGAAAGCCCAAAGAAAGGGGAAATAAAGCTCAAAGAAAGGGGAAAGAAAGCCCAAAGAAAGGGGAAAGAAAGCCCAAAGAAAGGGGAAAGAAAGCCCAAAGAAAGGGGAAAGAAAGACCAAAGAAAGGGGAAAGAAAGCTCAAAGAAAAGGGAAAGAAAGGGGAAAGAAAGCCCAAAGAAAGCCCAAAGAAAGGGGAAAGAAAGCTCAAAGAAAAGGGAAAGAAAGCCCAAAGAAAGGGGAAAGAAACCCCAAGGAAAGGAGAAAGAAAGCCCAAAGAAAGGGGAAAGAAAGCCCAAAAAAAGGGGAAAGAAAGCCCAAAGAAAGCCCAAAGAAAGGGGAAAGAAAGCCCAAAGAAAGGGGAAAGAAAGGGGAAAGAAAGTGGAAAGAAAGGGGAAAGAAAGGGGAAAGAAAGTGGAAAGAAAGGGGAAAGAAAGGGGAAAGAAAGGAGAAAGAAAGCCCAAAGAAAGGGGAAAGAAAGCCCAAGGAAAGAGGAAAGAAAGGGGAAAGAAAGCCCAAAGAAAGGGGAAAGAAATCCCAAAGAAAGGGGAAAGAAATCCCAAAGAAAGGGGAAAGAAAGCCCAAAGAAAGATGAAAGAAAGCCCAAAGAAAGATGAAAGAAAGCCCAAAGAAAGCCCAAAGAAAGGGGAAAGAAAGCCCAAAGAAAGGGGAAAGAAAGCCCAAAGAAAGCCCAAAGAAAGGGGAAAGAAAGCCCAAAGAAAGCCCAAAGAAAGGGGAAAGAAAGCCCAAAGAAAGGGAAAAGAAAGCCCAAAGAAAGGGGAAAGAAACCCCAAAGAAAGCCCAAAGAAAGGGGAAAGAAAGGGGAAAGAAAGCCCAAAGAAAGGGGAAAGAAAGCCCAAGGAAAGGGAAAAGAAAGCCCAAAGAAACGGGAAAAAAAGCCCAAAAAAGGGGAAAGAAAGCCCAAAGAAAGGGGAAAGAAAGCCCAAAGAAAGGGGAAAGAAAGCCCAAAGACAGGGGAAAGAATGCCCAAAGAAAGGGGAAAGAAAGCCCAAAGAAAGCCCAAAGAAAGCCCAAAGAAAGGGGAAAGAAACCCCAAAGAAAGGGGAAAGAAAGGGGAAAGAAAGGGGAAAGAAATTGGAAAGAAAGCCCAAAGAAAGGGGAAAGAAAGCCCAAAGAAAGGGGAAAGAAAGCCCAAAGAAAGCCCAAAGAAAGGGGAAAGAAAGCTCAAAGAAAGGGGAAAGAAAGCCCAAAGAAAGGGGAAAGAAAGTCCAAAGAATGCCCAAAGAAAGGGGAAAGAAAGCCCAAAGAAAGGGGAAAGAAAGCCCAAAGACAGGGGAAAGAATGCCCAAAGAAAGGGGAAAGAAAGCCCAAAGAAAGCCCAAAGAAAGCCCAAAGAAAGGGGAAAGAAACCCCAAAGAAAGGGGAAAGAAAGCCCAAAGAAAGGGGAAAGAAATTGGAAAGAAAGCCCAAAGAAAGCCCAAAGGAAGGGGAAAGAAAGCTCAAAGAAAGGGGAAAGAAAGCCCAAAGAAAGGGGAAAGAAAGCCCAAAGAAAGGGCAAAGAAAGACAAGGTAAGGCAAGGCAAAATTTCAAAGTAAGGCAATGCAATGCAGATGAAAATTGCAAGGCAAGGCAAAAGGGCAAAGCAAGGCACGTAAAGGCAAGGCAAGGCAATGCAAAAGGACAAAGCAAGACAAGGAAATGCAAGGCAAAAGGGCAAAGCAAGGCAAGGCAAAAAGGAAAAGTAAAGCAAGGCAAGGGAAGGCAAAAGGGCAAAGCAAGACATGGAAAGGCAAGGCAAGGCAAAGCAAAAGGGAAAAGCAAGGCAAGGCAAGGTAAGTCAAAAGGGCAATGCAAGGAAAGGCAAAATGGCAAAGCAAGGCAAGGCAAAAGGGCAAAGCAAGTCAAGGCATGGTAAGGCAAAAGGGCAAAGCAAGGGAAGGCAAGGCAAAAGAGCAAAGCAAAGCAAGGCATGGCAAAAGGGCAAAGCATGGCAAGGAAAGGCAAGGCAAAAGGGCAAAGCATGTCAATGCAAGGCAAAACAAAAAGGCAAAGCCAGACAAGGTAAGGCAAGGCAAAATGTCAAAGTAAGGCAAGGCAAGGGAATGCAAAAGGGCAAAGCAAGGCAAGTCAAAACGGAAAAGTAAAGCAAGACAAGGGAAGGCAAAAGGGCAAAGCAAGGCAAGGCAAAAAGGAAAAGTAAAGCAAGGCAAGGGAAGGCAAAAGGGCAAAGCAAGGCATGGAAAGGCAAGGCAAGGCAAGGGAAAAGGGCAAAGCAAGGCAAGGTAAGGCAAAAGGGCAATGCAAGGAAAGGCAAAATGGCAAAGCTAGGCAAGGCAAAAGGGAAAAGCATAGCAAGACAAGGCAAGGAAAAAGAGCAAAGCAAGGCAAGGCAAAACGGTAAAGTAAGTAAAGGCAAGGGAATGCAAAAGGGCAAAGCAAGGCAAGTCAAAACGGAAAGGTAAAGCAAGACAAGGGAAGGAAAAAGGGCAAAGCATGGCAAGGAAAGGCAAGGCAAAAGGGCAAAGCATGTCAAGGCAAGGCAAAGCAAAAGGGCAAAGCCAGACAAGGTAAGGCAAGGCAAAATGTCAAAGTAAGGCATTGTAATGCAAATCAAAAGGGCAAAGCAAGGCATGGCAAGGAAAAAGGGCAAAGCAAGACATGGAAAAGCAAGGCAAGGCAAAGCAAAAGGGAAAAGCAAGACAAGGTTAGGCAAGGCAAAATGTCAAAGTAAGGCAATGCAATGCAAATCAAAAGGGCAAAGCAAGGCATGGCAAGGAAAAAGGGCAAAGCAAGGCATGGAAAGGCAAGGCAAGGCAAGGGAAAAGGGCAAAGCAAGGCAAGGTAAGGCAAAAGGGCAATGCAAGGAAAGGCAAAATGGCAAAGCAAGGCAAGGCAAAAGGGCAAAGCATGGCAAGGCAAGGCAAGGAAAAAGGGCAAGGCAAGGCAAGGGAAAACTGCAAAGCAAGGCTAGGCAATGTAAGGCAAAAGGGCAAAGCAAGGCAAGGCAAGACAAAAGGGCAAAGGAAGGCAAGGCAAGGCAAAAGGGGAAAGCAAGGCAAGGCAAAATGGCAATGCAATTCAAGGCAAGGTAAGAGAAAAGGGCAAAGCAAGGCAAGGAATAAGAGCAAAGCATGTCACGGCAAGGAAAAGGTCAGAAGAAAGGCAAGGCAAATCAGGGCAAAAGGAGAAAGGAAGGCAAGGCATGAGAAAGCAAGGAGGCAAAGCAAGGCAAGGCAAGGCAAAAGGGCAAAGCAAGGCAAGGTAAAAGGGCAAAGAAGGGCAAATCAAGGCAAAGCAAGGCAAAAGTACAAAGAAAGGTAAGGCAAGGCAAGACAAAAGGGCAATGCAAGGCAAGGCCGGGAAAAAGGGCAAATCAAGGCAAGGCAAATCAAGGCAAAAGGACAAACCAAAGCAAGGCCAGACAAGGCAAAAGGGCAAAGCATGGCAAGGCAAGGCAAACGGGAAAAGCAATGCAAGGGAAGGCAAAATGGCAAAGCAAGGCAAGGCAAACCGGCAAAGCATGACAAGGCAAGGCAAGGCAAAAGGGCAAAGCAAGTCAAGGCAAGGTAAGGAAAAAGGGCAATGCAAGAAAAGGCAAAATGGCAAAGCAAGGCAAGGCAAAAGAGCAAAGCAAGGGAAGGCAAGGCAAAAGGGAAAAGCAAGGAAAGGAAAGGCAAGGCAAAAGGGCAAAGAATGACAAGGCAAGGCAAGGCAAAAGGGCAAAGCATGGCAAGGCAAGGCAAAGCAAAAGGGCAAAGCACGACAAGGTAGGACAAGGCAAAATGTCAAAGTAAGGCAATGCAATGCCAATCAAAAGGGAAAAGCAAGTCATGGCAAGGAGAAAGGGCAAAGCAAGCCATGGAAAGGCAAGGCAAGGCAAGGGAAAAGGGCTAAGCAAGGCAAGGAAAGGCAAGGCAAAAGGGCAAAGCAAGGCAAGGCAAAACGGCAAAGCATGACAAGGCAAGGCAAGGCAAAAGGGCAAAGCAAGGGGAGGCAAGGCAAAAGGGAAAAGCAAGGAAAGGAAAGTCAAGGCAAAAGGGCAAAGTGACGCATGGCAAAAGGGCAAAGCATGACAAGGCAAGGCAAAATGTCAAAGTAAGGCAATGCAATGCAAATCAAAACGGCAAAACAAGGCAAGGAAAGGCAAAAGGGCAAAGATAGACATGGAAAGGCAAGGCAAGGCAAATCAAAAGGGCAAAGCAATTTAAGGCAAGGTAAGGGAAAAGGGCAAATCAAGGGAAGGCAAGGCAAAAGAGCAAAGCAAGGGAAGGTAAGGCAAAAGGGAAAAGCAAGGAAGGGAAAGGCAAGACAAAAGGGCAAAGCAAGGCATGGCAAAAGGGCGAAGCATGGCAAGGCAAGGCAAGGCAAAAGGGCAAAGCATGGCAAGGAAAGGCAAAGCAAAAGAGCAAAGTAAGGCAATGTATGCAAATCAAAACGGCAAAGCAAGGCATGGCAAGGAAAAAGGGCAAAGCAAGGCATGGAAAGGCAAGGCAAGGCAAGGGAAAAGGGCAAAGCAAGGCAAGGAAAGGCAAGGCAAAAGGGGAAAGCAAAGCAAGGCAAGGCAAAAGGATAAGCAAGACACGTCAAGGCAAGGCAAAGATGAAAGTAAGGCAATGCAAGGCAAATCAAAACGGCAAAACAAGGCAAGGCAAGGCAAAAAGGCAAAGCAAGGCAAGGCAAAACGGCAAAGTAAGGCAAGGCAAGGGAAGGCAAAAGGGCAAAGCAAGGCATGGAAAAACGGAAAAGTAAAGCAAGGCAAGGGAAGGCAAAAGGGCAAAGCAAGACATGGAAAGGCAAGGCAAGGCAAAGCAAAAGGTAAAAGCAAGGCAAGGCAAGGTAAGTCAAAAGGGCAATGCAAGGAAAGGCAAAATGGCAAAGCAAGGCAAGGCAAAACGGCAAAGCATGACAAGGCAAGGCAAGGCAAAAGGGCAAAGCAAGTCAAGGCAAGGTAAGGCAAAAGTGCAAAGCAAGGGAAGGCAAGGCAAAAGAGCAAAGCAAGGGAAGGCAAGGCAAAAGGGAAAAGCAAGGAAAGGAAAGGCAAGGCAAAAGGGCAAAGCAAGGCATGGCAAAAGGACAGAGCATGACAAGGCAAGGCAAGGCAAAAGGGCAAAGCATGGCAAGGCAAGGCAAAGCAAAAGGGCAAAGCAAGACAAGGTAAGGCAAGGTAAAATGTCAAAGTAAGGCAATGTAAGGCAAATCAAAAGGGCAAAGCAAGGCATGGCAAGGAAAAAGGGCAAAGCAAGGCAAGGCAAAACGGCAAAATAAGGCAAGGCAAGGGAATGCAAAAGGGCAAAGCAAGGCAAGTCAAAACGGAAAAGTAAAGCAAGACAAGGGAAGGCAAAAGGGCAAAGCAAGACATGGAAAGGCAAGGCAAGGCAAAGCAAAAGGGCAAAGCAAGACAAGGTAAGGCAAGGCAAAATGTCAAAGTAAGGCAATGCAATGCAAATCAAAAGGGCAAAGCAAGGCATGGCAAGGAAAAAGGGCAAAGCAAGGCATGGAAAGGCAAAGCAAAAGGGGAAAGCAAAGCGAGACAAGGCAAAAGGATAAGCAAGACACGTCAAGGCAAGGCAAGGATGAAAGTAAGGCAATGCAAGGCAAATCAAAAGGGCAAAACAAGGCAAGGCAAGGCAAAAGTGGAAAGCAAGGCAAGGCAAAACGGCAAAGTAAGGCAAGGCAAGGGAAGGCAAAAGTGCAAGCAAGGCAAGTCAAAACGGAAAAGTAAAGCAAGACAAGGGAAGGCAAAAGGGCAAAGCAAGGCATGGAAAGGCAAGGCAAGGCAATGCAGAAGGTCAAAGCAAGGCAAGGCAAGGTAAGGCAAAAGGGGAAACCAAAGCAAGACAAGGCAAAAGAATAAGCAAGACACGTCAAGGCAAGGCAAAGATCAAAGTAAGGCAATGCAAGGCAAATCAAAACGGCAAAACAAGGCAAGGCAAAAGGGCAAAGAAAGGCAAGGCAAAACGGCAAAGCATGACAAGGCAAGGCAGGGCAAAAGGGCAAAGCAAGTCAAGGCAAGGTAAGGCAAAAGGGCAATGCAAGGAAAGGCAAAATGGCAAAGCAAGGCAAGGCAAAAGGGCAAAGCATGGCAAGGCATGGTAAAAGGGGAAAGCAAGGGAAGGCAAGGGAAGGTAAAAGGGAAAAGCAAGGGAAGGCAAGGAAAAAGAGCAAAGCAAGGGAAGGCAAGGCAAAAGGGAAAAGCAAGAAAAGGAAATGCAAGGCAAAAGGGCAAAGCGAGGCATAGCAAAAGGGCAAAGCATGACAAGGCAAGGCAAGGCAAAAGGGCAAAGCATGGCAAGGCAAGGCAAAGCAAAAGGGCAAAGCAAGACAAGGTAAGGCAAGGCAAAATGTCAAAGTAAGGCAATGCAATGCAAATCAAAAGGGCAAAGCAAGGCATGGCAAGGAAAAAGGGCAAAGCAAGGCATGGAAAGGCAAGGCAAAGCAAGGGAAAAGGGCGAAGCAAGGCAAGGAAAGGCAAGGCAAAAGGGGAAAGCAAAGCAAGGCAAGGCAAAAGGATAAGCAAGACACGTCAAGGCAAGGCAAAGATGAAAGTAAGGCAATGCAAGGCAAATCAAAACGGCAGAACAAGGCAAGGCAAGGCAAAAGGGCAAAGCAAGGCAAGGCAAAAGGGCAAAGCAAGGCAAGGCAAAACGCCAAAGTAAGGCAAGGCAAGGGAAGGCAAAAGAGCAAAGATAGGCAAGGGAAAAAGGAAAAGTAAAGCAAGGCAAGGGAAGGCAAAAGGGCAAAGCAAGACATGGAAAGGCAAGGCAAGGCAAAGCAAAAGGGAAAAGCAAGGCAAGGCAAGGTAAGTCAAAAGGGCAATGCAAGGAAAGGCAAAATGGCAAAGCAAGGCAAGGCAAAAGGGCAAAGCAAGTCAAGGCATGGTAAGGCAAAAGGGCAAAGCAAGGGAAGGCAAGGCAAAAGAGCAAAGCAAAGCAAGGAAAGGAAAGGCAAAAGGGCAAAACATGGCAAGGAAAGGCAAGGCAAAAGGGCAAAGCATGTCAAGGCAAGGCAAAGCAAAAAGGCAAAGCCAGACAAGGTAAGGCAAGGCAAAATGTCAAAGTAAGGCAAGGCAAGGGAATGCAAAAGGGCAAAGCAAGGCAAGTCAAAACGGAAAAGTAAAGCAAGACAAGGGAAGGCAAAAGGGCAAAGCAAGGCAAGGCAACAAGGAAAAGTAAAGCAAGGCAAGGGAAGGCAAAAGAACAAAGCAGGGCATGGAAAGGCAAGGCAAGGCAAGGGAAAAGGGCAAAGCAAGGCAAGGTAAGGCAAAAGGGCAAAGCTAGGCAAGGCAAAAGGGAAAAGCATAGCAAGACAAGGCAAGGAAAAAGAGCAAAGCAAGGCAAGGCAAAACGGTAAAGTAAGGCAAGGCAAGGGAATGCAAAAGGGCAAAGCAAGGCAAGTCAAAACGGAAAGGTAAAGCAAGACAACGGAAGGCAAAAGGGCAAAGCATGGCAAGGCAAGGCAAAGCAAAAGGGCAAAGCAAGACAAGGTAAGGCAAGGCAAATGTGAAAGTAAGACAATGTAATGCAAATCAAAAGGGCAAAGCAAGGCATGGCAAGGAAAAAGGGCAAAGCAAGGCATGGAAAGGCAAGGCAAGGCAAGGGAAAAGGGCAAACAAGGCAAGGTACGGCAAAAGGGCAATGCAAGGAAAGGCAAAATGGCAAAGCAAGGCAAGGCAAAAGGGAAAAGCATGGCAAGACAAGGCAAGGAAAAAGGGTAAGGCAAGGCAAGGGAAAACTGCAAAGCAAGGCTAGGCAATGTAAGGCAAAAGGGCAAAGCAAGGCAAAGCAAGACAAAAGGGCAAAGGAAGGCAAGGCAAGGCAAAAGGGGAAAGCAAGGTAAGACAAGGGAAGGCAAAATGGCAAAGCAAGGGAAGGCAAGGCAAAAGAGCAAAGCAAGGGAAGGCAAGGCAAAAGAGAAAAGCAAGTCAAGGCAAGGTAAGAGAAAAGGGAAGGAAAGGGAAGGGAAGGAAAAAGAGCACAGCATGTCACGGCAAGGCAAAAGGTCAGAAGAAAGGCAAGGCAAATCAGGGCAAAAGGAGAAAGGAAGGCAAGGCAAGAGAAAGCAAGGAGGCAAAGCAAGGCAAGGCAAGGCAAAAGGGCAAAGCAAGGCAAGGTAAAAGTGCAAAGAAGGGCAAATCAAGGCAAAGCAAGGCAAAAGTACAAAGCAAGGTAAGGTAAGGCAAGACAAAAGGGCAATGCAAGGCAAGGCCGGGAAAAAGGGCAAATCAAGGCAAGGCAAATCAAGGTAAAAGGGCAAACCAAAGCAAGGCCAGACAAGGCAAAAGGGCAAAGCATGGCAAGGCAAGGCAAACGGGAAAAGCAATGCAAGGGAGGCAAAATGGCAAAGCAAGGCAAGGCAAACCCGCAAAGCATGACAAGGCAAGGCAAGGCAAAAGGGCAAAGCAAGTCAAGGCAAGGTAAGGAAGAAGGGCAATGCAAGAAAAGGCAAAATGGTAAGCAAGGCAAGGCAAAAGGGCAAAGCATGGCTAGGCAAGGCAAAAGGGGAAAGCAAGGTAAGACAAGGTAAGGCAAAATGGCAAAGCAAGGGAAGGCAAGGCAAAAGGGAAAAGCAAGGAAAGGAAAGGCAAGGCAAAAGGGCAAAGCATGACAAGGCAAGGCAAGGCAAAAGGGCAAAGCATGGCAAGGCAAGGCAAAGCAAAAGGGCAAAGCATGACAAGGTAAGACAAGGCAAAATGTCAAAGTAAGGCAATGCAATGCCAATCAAAAGGGAAAAGCAAGGCTTGGCAAGGAAAAAGGGCAAAGCAAGGCATGGAAAGGCAAGGCAAGGCAAGGGAAAATGGCAAAGCAAGGCAAGGTAAGGCAAAAGGGCAATGCAAGGAAAGGCAAAATGGCAAAGCAAGGCAAGGCAAAAGGGAAAAGCATGGCAAGACAAGGCAAGGAAAAAGGGCAAGGCAAGGCAAGGGAAAACTGCAAAGCAAGGCTAGGCAATGTAAGGCAAAAGGGCAAAGCAAGGCAAAGCAAGACAATAGGGCAAAGGAAGGAAAGGCAAGGCAAAAGGGGAAAGCAAGGTAAGACAAGAGAAGGCAAAATGGCAAAGCAAGGGAAGGCAAGGCAAAAGAGCAAAGCAAGTAAGGCAAGGCAAAAGGGAAAATCAAGTCAAGGCAAGGTAAGAGAAAAGGGCAAAGCAAGGGAAGGAAAAAGAGGAAAGCATGTCACGGCAAGGCGAAAGGTCAGAAGAAAGGCAAGGCAAATCAGGGCAAAAGGAGAAAGGAAGGCAAGGCAAGAGAAAGCAAGGAGGCAAAGCAAGGCAGGGCAAGGCAAAAGGGCAAAGCAAGGCAAGGCCAGACAAGGCAAAAGGGCAAAGCATGGCAAGGCAAGGCAAACGGGAAAAGCAATGCAAGGGAAGGCAAAATGGCAAAGCAAGGCAAGGCAAACCGGCAAAGCATGACAAGTCAAGGCAAGGCAAAAGGGCAAAGCAAGTCAAGGCAAGGTAAGGAAAAAGGGCAATTGAAGAAACGGCAACATGGCAAAGCAAGGCAAGGTAAAAGGGAAAAGCATGGCAAGGCAAGGCAAAAGGGGAAAGCAAGGTAAGACAAGGGAAGGCAAAATGGCAAAGCAAGTCAAGGCAAGGTAAGGAAAAAGGGCAATTGAAGAAACGGCAACATGGCAAAGCAAGGCAAGGTAAAACGGCAAAGCATGGCAAGGCAAGGCAAAGCAAAAGGGCAAAGCATGACAAGGTAAGACAAGGCAAAATGTCAAAGTAAGGCAATGCAATGCCAATCAAAAGGGAAAAGCAAGGCTTGGCAAGGAAAAAGGGCAAAGCAATCCATGGAAAGGCAAGGCAAGGCAAGGGAAAAGGGCTAAGCAAGGCAAGGAAAGGCAAGGCAAAAGGGGAAAGCAAAGCAAGGCAAGGCAAAAGGATAAGCAAGACACGTCAAGGCAAGGCAAAGATGAAAGTAAGGCAATGCAAGGCAAATCAAAACGGCAAAACAAGTCAAGGCAAAAGGGCAAAGCAAGGCAAGGCAAAACGGCAAAGCATGACAAGGCAAGGCAAGGCAAAAGGGCAAAGCATGTCAAGGCAAGGTAAGGCAAAAGGGCAATGCAAGGAAAGGCAAAATGGCAAAGCAAGACAAGGCAAAAGGGCAAAGCATAACAAGGCAAAGCAAGGAAAAAGGGCAAGGCAAGGCAAGGGAAAACTGCAAAGCAAGGCTAGGCAATGTAAGGCAAAAGGGCAAAGCAAGGCAAGGCAAGACAAAAGGGCAAAGGAAGTCAAGGCAAAAGGGCAAAGCAAGGCAAGTCAAAAGGGCAAAGCATGACAAGGCAAGGCAAGGAAAAAGGGTATAGCAAGTCAAGGCAAGGTAAGGCAAAAGGGCAAAACAAGGGGAGGCAAGGCAAAAGAGCAAAGCAATGGAAGGCAAGGCAAAGGGAAAAGCAAGGAAAGGAAAGGCAAGGCAGAAGGGTAAAGCAAGGCATGGCAAAAGGGCAAAGCATGACAAGGCAAGGCAAGGCAAAAGGGCAAAGCATGGCAAGGCAAGGCAAAGCAAAAGGGCAAAGCAAGACAAGGTAAGGCAAGGTAAAATGTCAAAGTAAGGCAATGTAAGGCAAACCAAAAGGGCAAAGCAAGGCATGGCAAGGAAAAAGGGCAAAGCAAGGCAAGGCAAAACGGCAAAATAAGACAAGGCAAGGGAATGCAAAAGGGCAAAGCAAGGCAAGTCAAAACGGAAAAGTAAAGCAAGACAAGGGAAGGCAAAAGGGCAGAGCAAAGACATGGAAAGGCAAGGCAAGGCAGAGCAAAAGGGCAAAGCAAGACAAGGTAAGGCAAGGGAAAATGTCAAAGTAAGGCAATGCAATGCAAATCAAAAGGGCAAAGCATGACAAGGCAAGGCAAGGCAAAAGGGCAAAGCATGTCAAGGCAAGGTAAGGCAAAAGGGCAATGCAAGGAAAGGCAAAATGGCAAAGCAAGACAAGGCAAGGAAAAAGGGTATAGCAAGTCAAGGCAAGGTAAGGCAAAAGGGCAATTCAAGGAAAGGCAAAATGGCAAAGCAAGGCAAGGCAAAAGGGCAAAGCATGGCAAGGCAAGGCAATGAAAAAGGGCAACTCAATGCAAGGCCAGGCAAAAGGGCAAAGAAAGGCAAGGCAAGGTAAGTCAAAAGGACAAACCATGGCAAGGCCAGGAAAAAGGCCAAAGCAAGGAAAGGCAAGGCAAAACGGGAAAGCAAGGCAAGGGAAAATGGCAAAGCAAGGCAAGGCAAAGCAAGACAAAAGGGCAAAGCAAGGCACGGAAAAAGAGCAAAGCATGGCAAGGCAAGGCAAGGCAAAAGGTCAAAAGAAAGGCAAGGCAAATCAGGGCAAAAGGAGAAAGGAAGGCAAGGCAAGACAAGGCACAGAGGCAAAGCAAGGCAAGGCAAAAAGGCAAAGCAAGGCAAGGTAAGGCAAAGGGGCAAAGCAAGGCATGGAAAGGCAAGGCAAAAGGGGAAAGCAAAGCAAGGCAAGGCGAAAGGATAAGGAAGACACGTCAAGGCAAGGCAAAGATGAAAGTAAGGCAATTCAAGGAAATTGAAAACGGCAAAACAAGGAAAGGCAAGGCAAAAGGGCAAAGCAAAGCAAGTGAAAAGGGCAAAGCATGACAAGGCAAGGCAAGGCAAAAGGGCAAAGCATGTCAAGGCAAGGTAAGGCAAAAGGGCAATGCAAGGAAAGGCAAAATGGCAAAGCAAGACAAGGCAAAGGGGCAAAGCATAACGAGGCAAAGCAAGGCAAAAGGGCAAAGCAAGGCAAGTCAAAAGGGCAAAGCATGACAAGGCAAGGCAAGGAAAAAGGGTATAGCAAGTCAAGGCAAGGTAAGGCAAAAGGGCAATTCAAGGAAAGGCAAAATGGCAAAGCAAGGCAAGGCAAAAGGGCAAAGAATGGCAAGGCAAGGCAAGGAAAAAGGGCAACTCAATGCAAGGCCAGGAAAACTGCAAAGAAAGGCAAGGCATGGTAAGTCAAAATGACAAACCATGGCAAGGCCAGGAAAAAGGCCAAAGCAAGGAAAGACAAGGCAAAAGGGGAAAGCAAGGCAAGGGAAAATGGCAAAGCAAGGCAAGGCAAGGCAAGACAAAAGGGCAAAGCAAGGCAAGGAAAAAGAGCAAAGCATGGCAATGCAAGGCAAGGCAAAAGGTCAAAAGAAAGGCAAGGCAAATCAGGGCAAAAGGAGAAAGGAAGGCAAGGCAAGACAAGGCAAAGAGGCAAAGCAAGGCAAGGCAAAAGGGCAAAGCAAGGCAAGGTAAGGCAAAGGGGCAAAGCAAGGCATGGAAAGGCAAGGCAAGGCAAAGCAAAAGGGAAAAGCAAGACAAGTCAGGCAAGGCAAAATGTCAAAGTAAGGCAATGCAATGCAAATCAAAAGGGCAAAGCAAGGCATGGCAAGGAAAAAGGGCAAAGCAAGGCAAGGTAAGGCAAAAGGGCAATGCAAGCAAAGGCAAAATGACAATGCAAGGAAAGGCAAAATGGCAAAGCAAGGCAAGGAAAAAGGGCAAAGCAAGGCAAGGCAAAACGGCAAAGTAAGGCAAGGCAAGGGAATGCAAAAGGGCAAAGCAAGGCAAGTCAAAACGGAAAAGTAAAGCAAGACAAGGGAAGGCAAATGGGCAAAGCATGGCAAGGCAAGGCAAAGCAAAAGGGCAAAGCAAGACAAGGTAAGGCAAGGCAAAATGTGAAAGTAAGGCAATGTAGGAGAAAGGAAGGAGAAAGGAGAAAGGAAGGCAAGGCAAGACAAGGCAAAGAGGCAAAGTATGGCAAGGCAAAAGGGCAAAGCAAGGCAAGGTAAGGCAAAGGGGCAAAGCAAGGCATGGAAAGGCAAGGCAAGGGAAGGCAAAAGGGTAAAGAAAGGCAAGGAAAGGCAAGGCAAAAGGGGAAAGCAAAGCAAGGCACGGCAAAAGGATAAGGAAGACACGTCAAGGCAAGGCAAAGATGAAAGTAAGGCAATGCAAGGCAATTCAAAACGGCAAAACAAGGAAAGGCAAGGCAAAAGGGCAAAGCAAAGCAAGTCAAAAGGGCAAAGCATGACAAGGCAAGGCAAGGCAAAAGGGCAAAGCATGTCAAGGCAAGGTAAGGCAAAAGGGCAATGCAAGGAAAGGCAAAATGGCAAAGCAAGACAAGGCAAGGAAAAAGGGTATAGCAAGTCAAGGCAAGGTAAGGCAAAAGGGCAATTCAAGGAAAGGCAAAATGGCAAAGCAAGGCAAGGCAAAAGGGCAAAGCATGGC
Source organism: Columba livia (assembly GCF_036013475.1). NCBI lineage: Eukaryota > Metazoa > Chordata > Aves > Columbiformes > Columbidae > Columba > Columba livia. Next base: position 41,226 of record NW_027043265.1, read on the forward strand.
AAGGCAAGGCAATGAAAAAGGGCAACTCAATGCAAGGCCAGGCAAAAGGGCAAAGAAAGGCAAGGCAAGGTAAGTCAAAAGGACAAACCATGGCAAGGCCAGGAAAAAGGCCAAAGCAAGGAAAGGCAAGGCAAAGCGGGAAAGCAAGGCAAGGGAAAATGGCAAAGCAAGGCAAGGCAAGGCAAGACAAAAGGGCAAAGAAAGGCAAGGAAAAAGAGCAAAGCATGGCAAGGCAAGGCAAGGCAAAAGGTCAAAAGAAAGGCAAGGCAAATCAGGGCAAAAGGAGAAAGGAAGGCAAGGCAAGACAAGGCAAAGAGGCAAAGCAAGGCAAGGCAAAAAGGCAAAGCAAGGCAAGGTAAGGCAAAGGGGCAAAGCAAGGCATGGAAAGGCAAGGCAAAAGGGGAAAGCAAAGCAAGGCAAGGCGAAAGGATAAGGAAGACACGTCAAGGCAATGCAAAGATGAAAGTAAGGCAATGCAAGGAAATTGAAAACGGCAAAACAAGGAAAGGCAAGGCAAAAGGGCAAAGCAAAGCAAGTGAAAAGGGCAAAGCATGACAAGGCAAGGCAAGGCAAAAGGGCAAAGCATGTCAAGGCAAGGTAAGGCAAAAGGGCAATGCAAGGAAAGGCAAAATGGCAAAGCAAGACAAGGCAAAGGGGCAAAGCATAACGAGGCAAAGCAAGGCAAAAGGGCAAAGCAAGGCAAGTCAAAAGGGCAAAGCATGACAAGGCAAGGCAAGGAAAAAGGGTATAGCAAGTCAAGGCAAGGTAAGGCAAAAGGGCAATTCAAGGAAAGGCAAAATGGCAAAGCAAGGCAAGGCAAAAGGGCAAAGAATGGCAAGGCAAGGCAAGGAAAAAGGGCAAAGCATGGCAAGGCAAGGCAAGGCAAAAGGTCAAAAGAAAGGCAAGGCAAATCAGGGCAAAAGGAGAAAGGAAGGCAAGGCAAGACAAGGCAAAGAGGCAAAGCAAGGCAAGGCAAAAGGGCAAAGCAAGGCAAGGTAAGGCAAAGGGGCAAAGCAAGGCATGAAAAGGCAACGCAAGGGAAGGCAAAAGGGTAAAGCAAGGCAAGGAAAGGCAAGGCAAAAGGGGAAAGCAAAGCAAGGCAAGGCAAAAGGATAAGCAAGACACGTCAAGGCAAGGCAAAGATGAAAGTAAGGCAATACAAGGCAATTCAAAACGGCAAAAAAAGGAAAGGCAAGGCAAAAGGGCAAAGCAAAGCAAGTCAAAAGGGCAAAGCATGACAAGGCAAGGTAAGGCAAAAGGGCAATGCAAGGAAACGCAAAATGGCAAAGCAGACAAGGCAAAAGGGCAAAGCAAAGCAAGTCAAAATGGCAAAGTATGACAAGGCAAGGCAAGGAAAAAGGCTAAAGCATGTCAAGGCAAGGTAAGGCAAAAGGGCAATGCAAGGAAACGCAAAATGGCAAAGCAGACAAGGCAAAAGGGCAAAGCAAAGCAAGTCAAAATGGCAAAGTATGACAAGGCAAGGCAAGGAAAAAGGCTATAGCAAGTCAAGGCAAGGTAAGGCAAAAGGGCAATTCAAGGAAAGGCAAAATGGCAAAGCAAGGCAAGGCAAAAGGGCAAAGCATAACAAGGCAAGGAAAAAGGGCAACTCAATGCAAGGCCGGGCAAAAGTGCAAAGAAAGGCAAGGCAAGGTAAGTCAAAAGGACAAAAGCATGGCAAGGCCAGGAAAAAGGCCAAAGCTAGGAAAGGCAAGGCAAAAGGGGAAAGCAAGGCAAGGGAAAATGGCAAAGCAAGGCAAGGCAAGGCAAGACAAAAGGGCAAAGCAAGGCAAGGAAAAAGAGCAAAGCATGGCAAGGCAAGGCAAGGCAAAAGGTCAAAAGAAAGGCAAGGCAAATCAGGGCAAAAGGAGAAAGGAAGGCAAGGCAAGACAAGGCAAAGAGTCAAAGCAAGGCAAGGCAAAGGGGCAAAGCACGGCATGGAAAGGCAAGGCAAGGGAAGGCAAAAGGGTAAAGCAAGGCAAGGAAAGGCAAGTGAAAAGGGGAAAGCAAAGCAAGGCAAGGCAAAAGGATAAGGAAGACACGTCAAGGCAAGGCAAAGATGAAAGTAAGGCAATGCAAGGCAATTCAAAACGGCAAAACAAGGCAAGGCAAGGCAAAAGGGCAAAGCAAAGCAAGTCAAAAGGGTAAAGCATAACAAGGCAAAGCAAGGCAAAAGGGCAAAGCAAGGCAAGTCAAAAAGGCAAAGCATGAAAAGGCAAGGCAAGGAAAAAGGGTATAGCAAGTCAAGGCAAGGTAAGGCAAAAGGGCAATTCAAGGAAAGACAAAATGGCAAAGCAAGGCAAGGCAAAAGGGCAAAGCATGGCAAGGGAAGGAAAAAGGGCAACTCAATGCAAGGCCAGGCAAAAGGGCAAAGAAAGGCAAGGCAAGGTAAGTCAAAAGGACAAACCATGGCAAGGCCAGGAAAAAGGCCAAAGCAAGGAAAGGCAAGGCAAAAGGGGAAAGCAAGGCAAGGGAAAATGGCAAAGCAAGGCAAGGCAAGGAAAGACAAAAGGGCAAAGCAAGGCAAGGAAAAAGAGCAAAGCATGGCAAGGCAAGGCAAGGCAAAAGGTCAAAAGAAAGGCAAGGCAAATCAGGGCAAAAGGAGAAAGGAAGGTAAGGCAAGACAAGGCAAAGAGACAAAGCAAGGCAAGGCAAAAGGGCATAGCAAGGCAAGGTAAGGCAAAGGGGCAAAGCAAGGCATGGAAAGGCAAAGGCAAGGGAAGGCAAATGGGCAAAGCCTGGCAAGGCAAGGTAAAGCAAAAGGGCAAAGCAAGACAAGGTAAGGCAAGGCAAAATGTGAAAGTAAGGCAATGTAGGAGAAAGGAAGGAGAAAGGAGAAAGGAAGGCAAGGCAAGGCAAGGCAAAGAGGCAAAGTATGGCAAGGCAAAAGGGCAAACCAAGGCAAGGTAAGGCAAAGGGGCAAAGCAAGGCATGGAAAGGCAAGGCAAGGGAAGGCAAAAGGGCAAAGCATGTCAAGGCAAGGTAAGGCAAAAGGGCAATGCAAGGAAAGGCAAAATGGCAAAGCAAGACAAGGCAAGGAAAAAGGGTATAGCAAGTCAAGGCAAGGTAAGGCAAAAGGGCAATTCAAGGAAAGGCAAAATGGCAAAGCAAGGCAAGGCAAAAGGGCAAAGCATGGCAAGGCAAGGCAATGAAAAAGGGCAACTCAATGCAAGGCCAGGCAAAAGGGCAAAGAAAGGCAAGGCAAGGTAAGTCAAAAGGACAAACCATGGCAAGGCCAGGAAAAAGGCCAAAGCAAGGAAAGGCAAGGCAAAAGGGGAAAGCAAGGCAAGGGAAAATGGCAAAGCAAGGCAAGGCAATGCAAGACAAAAGGGCAAAGCATGGCAAGGAAAAAGAGCAAAGCATGGCAAGGCAAGGCAAAGCAAAAGGGCAAAGAAAGACAAGGTAAGGCAAGGTAAAATGTCAAAGTAAGGCAATGTAAGGCAAATCAAAATGGCAAAGCAAGGCATGGCAAGGAAAAAGGGCAAAGCAAGGCAAGGCAAAACGGCAAAATAAGGCAAGGCAAGGGAATGCAAAAGGGCAAAGCAAGGCAAGTCAAAACGGAAAAGTAAAGCAAGACAAGGGAAGGCAAAAGGGCAAAGCAAAGACATGGAAAGGCAAGGCAAGGCAAAGCAAAAGGACAAAGCAAGACAAGGTAAGGCAAGGCAAAATGTCAAAGTAAGGCAATGCAATGCAAATCAAAAGGGCAAAGCAAGGCATGGCAAGGAAAAAGGGCAAAGCAAGGCATGGAAAGGCAAGGCAAGGCAAGGGAAAAGGGCAAAGCAAGGCAAGGAAAGGCAAGGCAAAAGGGGAAAGCAAAGCAAGGCAAGGCAAAAGGATAAGCAAGACACGTCAAGGCAAGGTAAAGATGAAAGTAAGGCAATGCAAGGCAAATCAAAACGGCAAAACAAGGCAAGGCAAGGCAAAAGGGCAAAGCAAGTCAAGGCAAAACGGCAAAGTAAGGCAAGGCAAGAGAAGGCAAAAGAGCAAAGCAAGGCAAGGCAAAAAGGAAAAGTAAAGCAAGGCAAGGGAAGGCAAAAGGGAAAAGCAAGACATGGAAAGGCAAGGCAAGGCAAAGCAAAAGGGAAAAGCAAGGCAAGGCAAGGTGAGGCAAAAGGGCAATGCAAGGAAAGGCAAAATGGCAAAGCAAGGCAAGGCAAAAGGGCAAAGCAAGTCAAGGCAAGGTAAGGCAAAAGAGCAAAACAAGGGAAGGCAAGGCAAAAGAGCAAAGCAAGGGAAGGCAAGGCAAAAGGGAAAAGCAAGGAAAGGTAAGGCAAGGCAAAAGGGCAAAGCAAGGCATGGCAAAAGGGCAAAGCATGGCAAGGAAAGGCAAGGCAAAAGGGCAAAGCATGGCAAGGCAAGGCAAAGCAAAAGGGCAAAGCCAGACAAGGTAAGGCAAGGCAAGGCAAAGCAAAAGGGAAAAGCAAGACAAGGTTAGGCAAGGCAAAATTTCAAAGTAAGGCAATGTAATGCAAATCAAAAGGGCAAAGCAAGGCATGGCAAGGAAAAAGGGCAAAGCAAGGCATGGAAAGGCAAGGCAAGGGAAAAGGGCTAAGCAAGGCAAGGTAAGGCAAAAGGGCAATGCAAGGAAAGGCAAAATGGCAAAGCAAGGCAAGGCAAAAGGGAAAAGCATGGCAAGACAAGGCAAGGAAAAAGGGCAAGGCAAGGAAAGGGAAAACTGCAAAGCAAGGCTAGGCAATGTAAGGCAAAAGGGCAAAGCAAGGCAAAGCTAGACAAAAGGGCAAAGGAAGGCAAGGCAAGGCAAAAGGGGAAAGCAAGGTCAGACAAGGGAAGGCAAAATGGCAAAGAAAGGGAAGGCAAGGCAAAAGAGCAAAGCAAGGGAAGGCAAGGCAAAAGGGAAAATCAAGTCAAGGCAAGGTAAGAGAAAAGTTCAAAGCAAGGGAAGGAAAAAGAGCAAAGCATGTCACGGCAAGGCAAAAGGTCAGAAGAAAGGCAAGGCAAAAGGGGAAAGCAAGGTAAGACAAGGGAAGGCAAAATGGCAAATCAAGGCAAAGCAAGGCAAAAGTACAAAGCAAGGTAAGGCAAGGAAAGACAAAAGGGCAATGCAAGGCAAGGCCGGGAAAAAGGGCAAATCAAGGCAAGGCAAATCAAGGCAAAAGGGCAAACCAAAGCAAGGCCAGACAAGGCAAAAGGGCAAAGCATGGCAAGGCAAGGCAAACGAGAAAAGCAATGCAAGGGAAGGCAAAATGGCAAAGCAAGGCAAGTCAAAACGGAAAAGTAAAGCAAGACAAGGGAAGGCAAAAGGGCAAAGCAAGACATGGAAAGGCAAGGCAAGGCAAAGCAAAAGGGAAAAGCAAGACAAGTCAGGCAAGGCAAAATGTCAAAGTAAGGCAATGCAATGCAAATCAAAAGGGCAAAGCAAGGCATGGCAAGGAAAAAGGGCAAAGCAAGGCAAGGTAAGGCAAAAGGGCAATGCAAGCAAAGGCAAAATGGCAATGCAAGGAAAGGCAAAATGGCAAAGCAAGGCAAGGAAAAAGGGCAAAGCAAGGCAAGGCAAAACGGCAAAGTAAGGCAAGGCAAGGGAATGCAAAAGGGCAAAGCAAGGCAAGTCAAAACGGAAAAGTAAAGCAAGACAAGGGAAGGCAAATGGGCAAAGCATGGCAAGGCAAGGCAAAGCAAAAGGGCAAAGCAAGACAAGGTAAGGCAAGGCAAAATGTGAAAGTAAGGCAATGTAGGAGAAAGGAAGGAGAAAGGAGAAAGGAAGGCAAGGCAAGACAAGGCAAAGAGGCAAAGTATGGCAAGGCAAAAGGGCAAAGCAAGGCAAGGTAAGGCAAAGGGGCAAAGTAAGGCATGGAAAGGCAAGGCAAGGGAAGGCAAAAGGGTAAAGAAAGGCAAGGAAAGGCAAGGCAAAAGGGGAAAGCAAAGCAAGGCAAGGCAAAAGGATAAGGAAGACACGTCAAGGCAAGGCAAAGATGAAAGTAAGGCAATGCAAGGCAATTCAAAACGGCAAAACAAGGAAATTCAAGGCAAAAGGGCAAAGCAAAGCAAGTCAAAAGGGCAAAGCATGACAAGGCAAGGCAAGGCAAAAGGGCAAAGCATGTCAAGGCAAGGTAAGGCAAAAGGGCAATGCAAGGAAAGGCAAAATGGCAAAGCAAGACAAGGCAAGGAAAAAGGGTATAGCAAGTCAAGGCAAGGTAAGGCAAAAGGGCAATTCAAGGAAAGGCAAAATGGCAAAGCAAGGCAAGGCAAAAGGGCAAAGCATGGCAAGGCAAGGCAATGAAAAAGGGCAACTCAATGAAAGGCCAGGCAAAAGGGCAAAGAAAGGCAAGGCAAGGTAAGTCAAAAGGACAAACCATGGCAAGGCCAGGAAAAAGGCCAAAGCAAGGAAAGGCAAGGCAAAAGCGGAAAGCAAGGCAAGGGAAAATGGCAAAGCAAGGCAAGGCAAGGAAGACAAAAGGGCAAAGCAAGGCAAGGAAAAAGAGCAAAGCATGGCAAGGCAAGGCAAGGCAAAAGGTCAAAAGAAAGGCAAGGCAAATCAGGGCAAAAGGAGAAAGGAAGGCAAGGCAAGACAAGGCAAAGAGGCAAAGCAAGGCAAGGCAAAAAGGCAAAGCAAGGCAAGGTAAGGCAAAAGGGCAAAGCATGGCAAGGAAAGGCAAAGCAAAAGAGCAAAGTAAGGCAATGTATGCAAATCAAAACGGCAAAGCAAGGCATGGCAAGGAAAAAGGGCAAAGCAAGGCATGGAAAGGCAAGGCAAGGCAAGGGAAAAGGGCAAAGCAAGGCAAGGAAAGGCAAGGCAAAAGGGGAAAGCAAAGCAAGGCAAGGCAAAAGGATAAGCAAGACACGTCAAGGCAAGGCAAAGATGAAAGTAAGGCAATGCAAGGCAAATCAAAACGGCAAAACAAGGCAAGGCAAGGCAAAAAGGCAAAGCAAGGCAAGGCAAAACGGCAAAGTAAGGCAAGGCAAGGGAAGGCAAAAGGGCAAAGCAAGGCATGGAAAAACGGAAAAGTAAAGCAAGGCAAGGGAAGGCAAAAGGGCAAAGCAAGACATGGAAAGGCAAGGCAAGGCAAAGCAAAAGGTAAAAGCAAGGCAAGGCAAGGTAAGTCAAAAGGGCAATGCAAGGAAAGGCAAAATGGCAAAGCAAGGCAAGGCAAAACGGCAAAGCATGACAAGGCAAGGCAAGGCAAAAGGGCAAAGCAAGTCAAGGCAAGGTAAGGCAAAAGTGCAAAGCAAGGGAAGGCAAGGCAAAAGAGCAAAGCAAGGGAAGGCAAGGCAAAAGGGAAAAGCAAGGAAAGGAAAGGCAAGGCAAAAGGGCAAAGCAAGGCATGGCAAAAGGACAGAGCATGACAAGGCAAGGCAAGGCAAAAGGGCAAAGCATGGCAAGGCAAGGCAAAGCAAAAGGGCAAAGCAAGACAAGGTAAGGCAAGGTAAAATGTCAAAGTAAGGCAATGTAAGGCAAATCAAAAGGGCAAAGCAAGGCATGGCAAGGAAAAAGGGCAAAGCAAGGCAAGGCAAAACGGCAAAATAAGGCAAGGCAAGGGAATGCAAAAGGGCAAAGCAAGGCAAGTCAAAACGGAAAAGTAAAGCAAGACAAGGGAAGGCAAAAGGGCAAAGCAAGACATGGAAAGGCAAGGCAAGGCAAAGCAAAAGGGCAAAGCAAGACAAGGTAAGGCAAGGCAAAATGTCAAAGTAAGGCAATGCAATGCAAATCAAAAGGGCAAAGCAAGGCATGGCAAGGAAAAAGGGCAAAGCAAGGCATGGAAAGGCAAAGCAAAAGGGGAAAGCAAAGCGAGACAAGGCAAAAGGATAAGCAAGACACGTCAAGGCAAGGCAAGGATGAAAGTAAGGCAATGCAAGGCAAATCAAAAGGGCAAAACAAGGCAAGGCAAGGCAAAAGTGGAAAGCAAGGCAAGGCAAAACGGCAAAGTAAGGCAAGGCAAGGGAAGGCAAAAGTGCAAGCAAGGCAAGTCAAAACGGAAAAGTAAAGCAAGACAAGGGAAGGCAAAAGGGCAAAGCAAGGCATGGAAAGGCAAGGCAAGGCAATGCAGAAGGTCAAAGCAAGGCAAGGCAAGGTAAGGCAAAAGGGGAAACCAAAGCAAGACAAGGCAAAAGAATAAGCAAGACACGTCAAGGCAAGGCAAAGATCAAAGTAAGGCAATGCAAGGCAAATCAAAACGGCAAAACAAGGCAAGGCAAAAGGGCAAAGAAAGGCAAGGCAAAACGGCAAAGCATGACAAGGCAAGGCAGGGCAAAAGGGCAAAGCAAGTCAAGGCAAGGTAAGGCAAAAGGGCAATGCAAGGAAAGGCAAAATGGCAAAGCAAGGCAAGGCAAAAGGGCAAAGCATGGCAAGGCATGGTAAAAGGGGAAAGCAAGGGAAGGCAAGGGAAGGTAAAAGGGAAAAGCAAGGGAAGGCAAGGAAAAAGAGCAAAGCAAGGGAAGGCAAGGCAAAAGGGAAAAGCAAGAAAAGGAAATGCAAGGCAAAAGGGCAAAGCGAGGCATAGCAAAAGGGCAAAGCATGACAAGGCAAGGCAAGGCAAAAGGGCAAAGCATGGCAAGGCAAGGCAAAGCAAAAGGGCAAAGCAAGACAAGGTAAGGCAAGGCAAAATGTCAAAGTAAGGCAATGCAATGCAAATCAAAAGGGCAAAGCAAGGCATGGCAAGGAAAAAGGGCAAAGCAAGGCATGGAAAGGCAAGGCAAAGCAAGGGAAAAGGGCGAAGCAAGGCAAGGAAAGGCAAGGCAAAAGGGGAAAGCAAAGCAAGGCAAGGCAAAAGGATAAGCAAGACACGTCAAGGCAAGGCAAAGATGAAAGTAAGGCAATGCAAGGCAAATCAAAACGGCAGAACAAGGCAAGGCAAGGCAAAAGGGCAAAGCAAGGCAAGGCAAAAGGGCAAAGCAAGGCAAGGCAAAACGCCAAAGTAAGGCAAGGCAAGGGAAGGCAAAAGAGCAAAGATAGGCAAGGGAAAAAGGAAAAGTAAAGCAAGGCAAGGGAAGGCAAAAGGGCAAAGCAAGACATGGAAAGGCAAGGCAAGGCAAAGCAAAAGGGAAAAGCAAGGCAAGGCAAGGTAAGTCAAAAGGGCAATGCAAGGAAAGGCAAAATGGCAAAGCAAGGCAAGGCAAAAGGGCAAAGCAAGTCAAGGCATGGTAAGGCAAAAGGGCAAAGCAAGGGAAGGCAAGGCAAAAGAGCAAAGCAAAGCAAGGAAAGGAAAGGCAAAAGGGCAAAACATGGCAAGGAAAGGCAAGGCAAAAGGGAAAAGCATGTCAAGGCAAGGCAAAGCAAAAAGGCAAAGCCAGACAAGGTAAGGCAAGGCAAAATGTCAAAGTAAGGCAAGGCAAGGGAATGCAAAAGGGCAAAGCAAGGCAAGTCAAAACGGAAAAGTAAAGCAAGACAAGGGAAGGCAAAAGGGCAAAGCAAGGCAAGGCAACAAGGAAAAGTAAAGCAAGGCAAGGGAAGGCAAAAGAACAAAGCAGGGCATGGAAAGGCAAGGCAAGGCAAGGGAAAAGGGCAAAGCAAGGCAAGGTAAGGCAAAAGGGCAAAGCTAGGCAAGGCAAAAGGGAAAAGCATAGCAAGACAAGGCAAGGAAAAAGAGCAAAGCAAGGCAAGGCAAAACGGTAAAGTAAGGCAAGGCAAGGGAATGCAAAAGGGCAAAGCAAGGCAAGTCAAAACGGAAAGGTAAAGCAAGACAACGGAAGGCAAAAGGGCAAAGCATGGCAAGGCAAGGCAAAGCAAAAGGGCAAAGCAAGACAAGGTAAGGCAAGGCAAATGTGAAAGTAAGACAATGTAATGCAAATCAAAAGGGCAAAGCAAGGCATGGCAAGGAAAAAGGGCAAAGCAAGGCATGGAAAGGCAAGGCAAGGCAAGGGAAAAGGGCAAACAAGGCAAGGTACGGCAAAAGGGCAATGCAAGGAAAGGCAAAATGGCAAAGCAAGGCAAGGCAAAAGGGAAAAGCATGGCAAGACAAGGCAAGGAAAAAGGGTAAGGCAAGGCAAGGGAAAACTGCAAAGCAAGGCTAGGCAATGTAAGGCAAAAGGGCAAAGCAAGGCAAAGCAAGACAAAAGGGCAAAGGAAGGCAAGGCAAGGCAAAAGGGGAAAGCAAGGTAAGACAAGGGAAGGCAAAATGGCAAAGCAAGGGAAGGCAAGGCAAAAGAGCAAAGCAAGGGAAGGCAAGGCAAAAGAGAAAAGCAAGTCAAGGCAAGGTAAGAGAAAAGGGAAGGAAAGGGAAGGGAAGGAAAAAGAGCACAGCATGTCACGGCAAGGCAAAAGGTCAGAAGAAAGGCAAGGCAAATCAGGGCAAAAGGAGAAAGGAAGGCAAGGCAAGAGAAAGCAAGGAGGCAAAGCAAGGCAAGGCAAGGCAAAAGGGCAAAGCAAGGCAAGGTAAAAGTGCAAAGAAGGGCAAATCAAGGCAAAGCAAGGCAAAAGTACAAAGCAAGGTAAGGTAAGGCAAGACAAAAGGGCAATGCAAGGCAAGGCCGGGAAAAAGGGCAAATCAAGGCAAGGCAAATCAAGGTAAAAGGGCAAACCAAAGCAAGGCCAGACAAGGCAAAAGGGCAAAGCATGGCAAGGCAAGGCAAACGGGAAAAGCAATGCAAGGGAGGCAAAATGGCAAAGCAAGGCAAGGCAAACCCGCAAAGCATGACAAGGCAAGGCAAGGCAAAAGGGCAAAGCAAGTCAAGGCAAGGTAAGGAAGAAGGGCAATGCAAGAAAAGGCAAAATGGTAAGCAAGGCAAGGCAAAAGGGCAAAGCATGGCTAGGCAAGGCAAAAGGGGAAAGCAAGGTAAGACAAGGTAAGGCAAAATGGCAAAGCAAGGGAAGGCAAGGCAAAAGGGAAAAGCAAGGAAAGGAAAGGCAAGGCAAAAGGGCAAAGCATGACAAGGCAAGGCAAGGCAAAAGGGCAAAGCATGGCAAGGCAAGGCAAAGCAAAAGGGCAAAGCATGACAAGGTAAGACAAGGCAAAATGTCAAAGTAAGGCAATGCAATGCCAATCAAAAGGGAAAAGCAAGGCTTGGCAAGGAAAAAGGGCAAAGCAAGGCATGGAAAGGCAAGGCAAGGCAAGGGAAAATGGCAAAGCAAGGCAAGGTAAGGCAAAAGGGCAATGCAAGGAAAGGCAAAATGGCAAAGCAAGGCAAGGCAAAAGGGAAAAGCATGGCAAGACAAGGCAAGGAAAAAGGGCAAGGCAAGGCAAGGGAAAACTGCAAAGCAAGGCTAGGCAATGTAAGGCAAAAGGGCAAAGCAAGGCAAAGCAAGACAATAGGGCAAAGGAAGGAAAGGCAAGGCAAAAGGGGAAAGCAAGGTAAGACAAGAGAAGGCAAAATGGCAAAGCAAGGGAAGGCAAGGCAAAAGAGCAAAGCAAGTAAGGCAAGGCAAAAGGGAAAATCAAGTCAAGGCAAGGTAAGAGAAAAGGGCAAAGCAAGGGAAGGAAAAAGAGGAAAGCATGTCACGGCAAGGCGAAAGGTCAGAAGAAAGGCAAGGCAAATCAGGGCAAAAGGAGAAAGGAAGGCAAGGCAAGAGAAAGCAAGGAGGCAAAGCAAGGCAGGGCAAGGCAAAAGGGCAAAGCAAGGCAAGGCCAGACAAGGCAAAAGGGCAAAGCATGGCAAGGCAAGGCAAACGGGAAAAGCAATGCAAGGGAAGGCAAAATGGCAAAGCAAGGCAAGGCAAACCGGCAAAGCATGACAAGTCAAGGCAAGGCAAAAGGGCAAAGCAAGTCAAGGCAAGGTAAGGAAAAAGGGCAATTGAAGAAACGGCAACATGGCAAAGCAAGGCAAGGTAAAAGGGAAAAGCATGGCAAGGCAAGGCAAAAGGGGAAAGCAAGGTAAGACAAGGGAAGGCAAAATGGCAAAGCAAGTCAAGGCAAGGTAAGGAAAAAGGGCAATTGAAGAAACGGCAACATGGCAAAGCAAGGCAAGGTAAAAGGGCAAAGCATGGCAAGGCAAGGCAAAGCAAAAGGGCAAAGCATGACAAGGTAAGACAAGGCAAAATGTCAAAGTAAGGCAATGCAATGCCAATCAAAAGGGAAAAGCAAGGCTTGGCAAGGAAAAAGGGCAAAGCAATCCATGGAAAGGCAAGGCAAGGCAAGGGAAAAGGGCTAAGCAAGGCAAGGAAAGGCAAGGCAAAAGGGGAAAGCAAAGCAAGGCAAGGCAAAAGGATAAGCAAGACACGTCAAGGCAAGGCAAAGATGAAAGTAAGGCAATGCAAGGCAAATCAAAACGGCAAAACAAGTCAAGGCAAAAGGGCAAAGCAAGGCAAGGCAAAACGGCAAAGCATGACAAGGCAAGGCAAGGCAAAAGGGCAAAGCATGTCAAGGCAAGGTAAGGCAAAAGGGCAATGCAAGGAAAGGCAAAATGGCAAAGCAAGACAAGGCAAAAGGGCAAAGCATAACAAGGCAAAGCAAGGAAAAAGGGCAAGGCAAGGCAAGGGAAAACTGCAAAGCAAGGCTAGGCAATGTAAGGCAAAAGGGCAAAGCAAGGCAAGGCAAGACAAAAGGGCAAAGGAAGTCAAGGCAAAAGGGCAAAGCAAGGCAAGTCAAAAGGGCAAAGCATGACAAGGCAAGGCAAGGAAAAAGGGTATAGCAAGTCAAGGCAAGGTAAGGCAAAAGGGCAAAACAAGGGGAGGCAAGGCAAAAGAGCAAAGCAATGGAAGGCAAGGCAAAGGGAAAAGCAAGGAAAGGAAAGGCAAGGCAGAAGGGTAAAGCAAGGCATGGCAAAAGGGCAAAGCATGACAAGGCAAGGCAAGGCAAAAGGGCAAAGCATGGCAAGGCAAGGCAAAGCAAAAGGGCAAAGCAAGACAAGGTAAGGCAAGGTAAAATGTCAAAGTAAGGCAATGTAAGGCAAACCAAAAGGGCAAAGCAAGGCATGGCAAGGAAAAAGGGCAAAGCAAGGCAAGGCAAAACGGCAAAATAAGACAAGGCAAGGGAATGCAAAAGGGCAAAGCAAGGCAAGTCAAAACGGAAAAGTAAAGCAAGACAAGGGAAGGCAAAAGGGCAGAGCAAAGACATGGAAAGGCAAGGCAAGGCAGAGCAAAAGGGCAAAGCAAGACAAGGTAAGGCAAGGGAAAATGTCAAAGTAAGGCAATGCAATGCAAATCAAAAGGGCAAAGCATGACAAGGCAAGGCAAGGCAAAAGGGCAAAGCATGTCAAGGCAAGGTAAGGCAAAAGGGCAATGCAAGGAAAGGCAAAATGGCAAAGCAAGACAAGGCAAGGAAAAAGGGTATAGCAAGTCAAGGCAAGGTAAGGCAAAAGGGCAATTCAAGGAAAGGCAAAATGGCAAAGCAAGGCAAGGCAAAAGGGCAAAGCATGGCAAGGCAAGGCAATGAAAAAGGGCAACTCAATGCAAGGCCAGGCAAAAGGGCAAAGAAAGGCAAGGCAAGGTAAGTCAAAAGGACAAACCATGGCAAGGCCAGGAAAAAGGCCAAAGCAAGGAAAGGCAAGGCAAAACGGGAAAGCAAGGCAAGGGAAAATGGCAAAGCAAGGCAAGGCAAAGCAAGACAAAAGGGCAAAGCAAGGCACGGAAAAAGAGCAAAGCATGGCAAGGCAAGGCAAGGCAAAAGGTCAAAAGAAAGGCAAGGCAAATCAGGGCAAAAGGAGAAAGGAAGGCAAGGCAAGACAAGGCACAGAGGCAAAGCAAGGCAAGGCAAAAAGGCAAAGCAAGGCAAGGTAAGGCAAAGGGGCAAAGCAAGGCATGGAAAGGCAAGGCAAAAGGGGAAAGCAAAGCAAGGCAAGGCGAAAGGATAAGGAAGACACGTCAAGGCAAGGCAAAGATGAAAGTAAGGCAATTCAAGGAAATTGAAAACGGCAAAACAAGGAAAGGCAAGGCAAAAGGGCAAAGCAAAGCAAGTGAAAAGGGCAAAGCATGACAAGGCAAGGCAAGGCAAAAGGGCAAAGCATGTCAAGGCAAGGTAAGGCAAAAGGGCAATGCAAGGAAAGGCAAAATGGCAAAGCAAGAAAAGGCAAAGGGGCAAAGCATAACGAGGCAAAGCAAGGCAAAAGGGCAAAGCAAGGCAAGTCAAAAGGGCAAAGCATGACAAGGCAAGGCAAGGAAAAAGGGTATAGCAAGTCAAGGCAAGGTAAGGCAAAAGGGCAATTCAAGGAAAGGCAAAATGGCAAAGCAAGGCAAGGCAAAAGGGCAAAGAATGGCAAGGCAAGGCAAGGAAAAAGGGCAACTCAATGCAAGGCCAGGAAAACTGCAAAGAAAGGCAAGGCATGGTAAGTCAAAATGACAAACCATGGCAAGGCCAGGAAAAAGGCCAAAGCAAGGAAAGACAAGGCAAAAGGGGAAAGCAAGGCAAGGGAAAATGGCAAAGCAAGGCAAGGCAAGGCAAGACAAAAGGGCAAAGCAAGGCAAGGAAAAAGAGCAAAGCATGGCAATGCAAGGCAAGGCAAAAGGTCAAAAGAAAGGCAAGGCAAATCAGGGCAAAAGGAGAAAGGAAGGCAAGGCAAGACAAGGCAAAGAGGCAAAGCAAGGCAAGGCAAAAGGGCAAAGCAAGGCAAGGTAAGGCAAAGGGGCAAAGCAAGGCATGGAAAGGCAAGGCAAGGCAAAGCAAAAGGGAAAAGCAAGACAAGTCAGGCAAGGCAAAATGTCAAAGTAAGGCAATGCAATGCAAATCAAAAGGGCAAAGCAAGGCATGGCAAGGAAAAAGGGCAAAGCAAGGCAAGGTAAGGCAAAAGGGCAATGCAAGCAAAGGCAAAATGACAATGCAAGGAAAGGCAAAATGGCAAAGCAAGGCAAGGAAAAAGGGCAAAGCAAGGCAAGGCAAAACGGCAAAGTAAGGCAAGGCAAGGGAATGCAAAAGGGCAAAGCAAGGCAAGTCAAAACGGAAAAGTAAAGCAAGACAAGGGAAGGCAAATGGGCAAAGCATGGCAAGGCAAGGCAAAGCAAAAGGGCAAAGCAAGACAAGGTAAGGCAAGGCAAAATGTGAAAGTAAGGCAATGTAGGAGAAAGGAAGGAGAAAGGAGAAAGGAAGGCAAGGCAAGACAAGGCAAAGAGGCAAAGTATGGCAAGGCAAAAGGGCAAAGCAAGGCAAGGTAAGGCAAAGGGGCAAAGCAAGGCATGGAAAGGCAAGGCAAGGGAAGGCAAAAGGGTAAAGAAAGGCAAGGAAAGGCAAGGCAAAAGGGGAAAGCAAAGCAAGGCACGGCAAAAGGATAAGGAAGACACGTCAAGGCAAGGCAAAGATGAAAGTAAGGCAATGCAAGGCAATTCAAAACGGCAAAACAAGGAAAGGCAAGGCAAAAGGGCAAAGCAAAGCAAGTCAAAAGGGCAAAGCATGACAAGGCAAGGCAAGGCAAAAGGGCAAAGCATGTCAAGGCAAGGTAAGGCAAAAGGGCAATGCAAGGAAAGGCAAAATGGCAAAGCAAGACAAGGCAAGGAAAAAGGGTATAGCAAGTCAAGGCAAGGTAAGGCAAAAGGGCAATTCAAGGAAAGGCAAAATGGCAAAGCAAGGCAAGGCAAAAGGGCAAAGCATGGCAAGGCAAGGCAATGAAAAAGGGCAACTCAATGCAAGGCCAGGCAAAAGGGCAAAGAAAGGCAAGGCAAGGTAAGTCAAAAGGACAAACCATGGCAAGGCCAGGAAAAAGGCCAAAGCAAGGAAAGGCAAGGCAAAGCGGGAAAGCAAGGCAAGGGAAAATGGCAAAGCAAGGCAAGGCAAGGCAAGACAAAAGGGCAAAGAAAGGCAAGGAAAAAGAGCAAAGCATGGCAAGGCAAGGCAAGGCAAAAGGTCAAAAGAAAGGCAAGGCAAATCAGGGCAAAAGGAGAAAGGAAGGCAAGGCAAGACAAGGCAAAGAGGCAAAGCAAGGCAAGGCAAAAAGGCAAAGCAAGGCAAGGTAAGGCAAAGGGGCAAAGCAAGGCATGGAAAGGCAAGGCAAAAGGGGAAAGCAAAGCAAGGCAAGGCGAAAGGATAAGGAAGACACGTCAAGGCAATGCAAAGATGAAAGTAAGGCAATGCAAGGAAATTGAAAACGGCAAAACAAGGAAAGGCAAGGCAAAAGGGCAAAGCAAAGCAAGTGAAAAGGGCAAAGCATGACAAGGCAAGGCAAGGCAAAAGGGCAAAGCATGTCAAGGCAAGGTAAGGCAAAAGGGCAATGCAAGGAAAGGCAAAATGGCAAAGCAAGACAAGGCAAAGGGGCAAAGCATAACGAGGCAAAGCAAGGCAAAAGGGCAAAGCAAGGCAAGTCAAAAGGGCAAAGCATGACAAGGCAAGGCAAGGAAAAAGGGTATAGCAAGTCAAGGCAAGGTAAGGCAAAAGGGCAATTCAAGGAAAGGCAAAATGGCAAAGCAAGGCAAGGCAAAAGGGCAAAGAATGGCAAGGCAAGGCAAGGAAAAAGGGCAAAGCATGGCAAGGCAAGGCAAGGCAAAAGGTCAAAAGAAAGGCAAGGCAAATCAGGGCAAAAGGAGAAAGGAAGGCAAGGCAAGACAAGGCAAAGAGGCAAAGCAAGGCAAGGCAAAAGGGCAAAGCAAGGCAAGGTAAGGCAAAGGGGCAAAGCAAGGCATGAAAAGGCAACGCAAGGGAAGGCAAAAGGGTAAAGCAAGGCAAGGAAAGGCAAGGCAAAAGGGGAAAGCAAAGCAAGGCAAGGCAAAAGGATAAGCAAGACACGTCAAGGCAAGGCAAAGATGAAAGTAAGGCAATGCAAGGCAATTCAAAACGGCAAAAAAAGGAAAGGCAAGGCAAAAGGGCAAAGCAAAGCAAGTCAAAAGGGCAAAGCATGACAAGGCAAGGTAAGGCAAAAGGGCAATGCAAGGAAACGCAAAATGGCAAAGCAGACAAGGCAAAAGGGCAAAGCAAAGCAAGTCAAAATGGCAAAGTATGACAAGGCAAGGCAAGGAAAAAGGCTAAAGCATGTCAAGGCAAGGTAAGGCAAAAGGGCAATGCAAGGAAACGCAAAATGGCAAAGCAGACAAGGCAAAAGGGCAAAGCAAAGCAAGTCAAAATGGCAAAGTATGACAAGGCAAGGCAAGGAAAAAGGCTATAGCAAGTCAAGGCAAGGTAAGGCAAAAGGGCAATTCAAGGAAAGGCAAAATGGCAAAGCAAGGCAAGGCAAAAGGGCAAAGCATAACAAGGCAAAGCAAGGCAAAAGGGCAAAGCAAGGCAAGGCAAAAGGGCAAAGCATGGCAAGGCAAGGAAAAAGGGCAACTCAATGCAAGGCCGGGCAAAAGTGCAAAGAAAGGCAAGGCAAGGTAAGTCAAAAGGACAAAAGCATGGCAAGGCCAGGAAAAAGGCCAAAGCTAGGAAAGGCAAGGCAAAAGGGGAAAGCAAGGCAAGGGAAAATGGCAAAGCAAGGCAAGGCAAGGCAAGACAAAAGGGCAAAGCAAGGCAAGGAAAAAGAGCAAAGCATGGCAAGGCAAGGCAAGGCAAAAGGTCAAAAGAAAGGCAAGGCAAATCAGGGCAAAAGGAGAAAGGAAGGCAAGGCAAGACAAGGCAAAGAGTCAAAGCAAGGCAAGGCAAAGGGGCAAAGCACGGCATGGAAAGGCAAGGCAAGGGAAGGCAAAAGGGTAAAGCAAGGCAAGGAAAGGCAAGTGAAAAGGGGAAAGCAAAGCAAGGCAAGGCAAAAGGATAAGGAAGACACGTCAAGGCAAGGCAAAGATGAAAGTAAGGCAATGCAAGGCAATTCAAAACGGCAAAACAAGGCAAGGCAAGGCAAAAGGGCAAAGCAAAGCAAGTCAAAAGGGTAAAGCATAACAAGGCAAAGCAAGGCAAAAGGGCAAAGCAAGGCAAGTCAAAAAGGCAAAGCATGAAAAGGCAAGGCAAGGAAAAAGGGTATAGCAAGTCAAGGCAAGGTAAGGCAAAAGGGCAATTCAAGGAAAGACAAAATGGCAAAGCAAGGCAAGGCAAAAGGGCAAAGCATGGCAAGGGAAGGAAAAAGGGCAACTCAATGCAAGGCCAGGCAAAAGGGCAAAGAAAGGCAAGGCAAGGTAAGTCAAAAGGACAAACCATGGCAAGGCCAGGAAAAAGGCCAAAGCAAGGAAAGGCAAGGCAAAAGGGGAAAGCAAGGCAAGGGAAAATGGCAAAGCAAGGCAAGGCAAGGAAAGACAAAAGGGCAAAGCAAGGCAAGGAAAAAGAGCAAAGCATGGCAAGGCAAGGCAAGGCAAAAGGTCAAAAGAAAGGCAAGGCAAATCAGGGCAAAAGGAGAAAGGAAGGTAAGGCAAGACAAGGCAAAGAGACAAAGCAAGGCAAGGCAAAAGGGCATAGCAAGGCAAGGTAAGGCAAAGGGGCAAAGCAAGGCATGGAAAGGCAAAGGCAAGGGAAGGCAAATGGGCAAAGCCTGGCAAGGCAAGGTAAAGCAAAAGGGCAAAGCAAGACAAGGTAAGGCAAGGCAAAATGTGAAAGTAAGGCAATGTAGGAGAAAGGAAGGAGAAAGGAGAAAGGAAGGCAAGGCAAGGCAAGGCAAAGAGGCAAAGTATGGCAAGGCAAAAGGGCAAACCAAGGCAAGGTAAGGCAAAGGGGCAAAGCAAGGCATGGAAAGGCAAGGCAAGGGAAGGCAAAAGGGCAAAGCATGTCAAGGCAAGGTAAGGCAAAAGGGCAATGCAAGGAAAGGCAAAATGGCAAAGCAAGACAAGGCAAGGAAAAAGGGTATAGCAAGTCAAGGCAAGGTAAGGCAAAAGGGCAATTCAAGGAAAGGCAAAATGGCAAAGCAAGGCAAGGCAAAAGGGCAAAGCATGGCAAGGCAAGGCAATGAAAAAGGGCAACTCAATGCAAGGCCAGGCAAAAGGGCAAAGAAAGGCAAGGCAAGGTAAGTCAAAAGGACAAACCATGGCAAGGCCAGGAAAAAGGCCAAAGCAAGGAAAGGCAAGGCAAAAGGGGAAAGCAAGGCAAGGGAAAATGGCAAAGCAAGGCAAGGCAATGCAAGACAAAAGGGCAAAGCATGGCAAGGAAAAAGAGCAAAGCATGGCAAGGCAAGGCAAAGCAAAAGGGCAAAGAAAGACAAGGTAAGGCAAGGTAAAATGTCAAAGTAAGGCAATGTAAGGCAAATCAAAATGGCAAAGCAAGGCATGGCAAGGAAAAAGGGCAAAGCAAGGCAAGGCAAAACGGCAAAATAAGGCAAGGCAAGGGAATGCAAAAGGGCAAAGCAAGGCAAGTCAAAACGGAAAAGTAAAGCAAGACAAGGGAAGGCAAAAGGGCAAAGCAAAGACATGGAAAGGCAAGGCAAGGCAAAGCAAAAGGACAAAGCAAGACAAGGTAAGGCAAGGCAAAATGTCAAAGTAAGGCAATGCAATGCAAATCAAAAGGGCAAAGCAAGGCATGGCAAGGAAAAAGGGCAAAGCAAGGCATGGAAAGGCAAGGCAAGGCAAGGGAAAAGGGCAAAGCAAGGCAAGGAAAGGCAAGGCAAAAGGGGAAAGCAAAGCAAGGCAAGGCAAAAGGATAAGCAAGACACGTCAAGGCAAGGTAAAGATGAAAGTAAGGCAATGCAAGGCAAATCAAAACGGCAAAACAAGGCAAGGCAAGGCAAAAGGGCAAAGCAAGTCAAGGCAAAACGGCAAAGTAAGGCAAGGCAAGAGAAGGCAAAAGAGCAAAGCAAGGCAAGGCAAAAAGGAAAAGTAAAGCAAGGCAAGGGAAGGCAAAAGGGAAAAGCAAGACATGGAAAGGCAAGGCAAGGCAAAGCAAAAGGGAAAAGCAAGGCAAGGCAAGGTGAGGCAAAAGGGCAATGCAAGGAAAGGCAAAATGGCAAAGCAAGGCAAGGCAAAAGGGCAAAGCAAGTCAAGGCAAGGTAAGGCAAAAGAGCAAAACAAGGGAAGGCAAGGCAAAAGAGCAAAGCAAGGGAAGGCAAGGCAAAAGGGAAAAGCAAGGAAAGGTAAGGCAAGGCAAAAGGGCAAAGCAAGGCATGGCAAAAGGGCAAAGCATGGCAAGGAAAGGCAAGGCAAAAGGGCAAAGCATGGCAAGGCAAGGCAAAGCAAAAGGGCAAAGCCAGACAAGGTAAGGCAAGGCAAGGCAAAGCAAAAGGGAAAAGCAAGACAAGGTTAGGCAAGGCAAAATTTCAAAGTAAGGCAATGTAATGCAAATCAAAAGGGCAAAGCAAGGCATGGCAAGGAAAAAGGGCAAAGCAAGGCATGGAAAGGCAAGGCAAGGGAAAAGGGCTAAGCAAGGCAAGGTAAGGCAAAAGGGCAATGCAAGGAAAGGCAAAATGGCAAAGCAAGGCAAGGCAAAAGGGAAAAGCATGGCAAGACAAGGCAAGGAAAAAGGGCAAGGCAAGGAAAGGGAAAACTGCAAAGCAAGGCTAGGCAATGTAAGGCAAAAGGGCAAAGCAAGGCAAAGCTAGACAAAAGGGCAAAGGAAGGCAAGGCAAGGCAAAAGGGGAAAGCAAGGTCAGACAAGGGAAGGCAAAATGGCAAAGAAAGGGAAGGCAAGGCAAAAGAGCAAAGCAAGGGAAGGCAAGGCAAAAGGGAAAATCAAGTCAAGGCAAGGTAAGAGAAAAGTTCAAAGCAAGGGAAGGAAAAAGAGCAAAGCATGTCACGGCAAGGCAAAAGGTCAGAAGAAAGGCAAGGCAAAAGGGGAAAGCAAGGTAAGACAAGGGAAGGCAAAATGGCAAATCAAGGCAAAGCAAGGCAAAAGTACAAAGCAAGGTAAGGCAAGGAAAGACAAAAGGGCAATGCAAGGCAAGGCCGGGAAAAAGGGCAAATCAAGGCAAGGCAAATCAAGGCAAAAGGGCAAACCAAAGCAAGGCCAGACAAGGCAAAAGGGCAAAGCATGGCAAGGCAAGGCAAACGAGAAAAGCAATGCAAGGGAAGGCAAAATGGCAAAGCAAGGCAAGTCAAAACGGAAAAGTAAAGCAAGACAAGGGAAGGCAAAAGGGCAAAGCAAGACATGGAAAGGCAAGGCAAGGCAAAGCAAAAGGGAAAAGCAAGACAAGTCAGGCAAGGCAAAATGTCAAAGTAAGGCAATGCAATGCAAATCAAAAGGGCAAAGCAAGGCATGGCAAGGAAAAAGGGCAAAGCAAGGCAAGGTAAGGCAAAAGGGCAATGCAAGCAAAGGCAAAATGGCAATGCAAGGAAAGGCAAAATGGCAAAGCAAGGCAAGGAAAAAGGGCAAAGCAAGGCAAGGCAAAACGGCAAAGTAAGGCAAGGCAAGGGAATGCAAAAGGGCAAAGCAAGGCAAGTCAAAACGGAAAAGTAAAGCAAGACAAGGGAAGGCAAATGGGCAAAGCATGGCAAGGCAAGGCAAAGCAAAAGGGCAAAGCAAGACAAGGTAAGGCAAGGCAAAATGTGAAAGTAAGGCAATGTAGGAGAAAGGAAGGAGAAAGGAGAAAGGAAGGCAAGGCAAGACAAGGCAAAGAGGCAAAGTATGGCAAGGCAAAAGGGCAAAGCAAGGCAAGGTAAGGCAAAGGGGCAAAGTAAGGCATGGAAAGGCAAGGCAAGGGAAGGCAAAAGGGTAAAGAAAGGCAAGGAAAGGCAAGGCAAAAGGGGAAAGCAAAGCAAGGCAAGGCAAAAGGATAAGGAAGACACGTCAAGGCAAGGCAAAGATGAAAGTAAGGCAATGCAAGGCAATTCAAAACGGCAAAACAAGGAAATTCAAGGCAAAAGGGCAAAGCAAAGCAAGTCAAAAGGGCAAAGCATGACAAGGCAAGGCAAGGCAAAAGGGCAAAGCATGTCAAGGCAAGGTAAGGCAAAAGGGCAATGCAAGGAAAGGCAAA
This sequence comes from Columba livia, assembly GCF_036013475.1. Lineage (NCBI taxonomy): Eukaryota > Metazoa > Chordata > Aves > Columbiformes > Columbidae > Columba > Columba livia. The sequence continues at coordinate 62,787 of NW_027043265.1, forward strand.
ATGGCAAAGCAAGACAAGGCAAGGAAAAAGGGTATAGCAAGTCAAGGCAAGGTAAGGCAAAAGGGCAATTCAAGGAAAGGCAAAATGGCAAAGCAAGGCAAGGCAAAAGGGCAAAGCATGGCAAGGCAAGGCAATGAAAAAGGGCAACTCAATGAAAGGCCAGGCAAAAGGGCAAAGAAAGGCAAGGCAAGGTAAGTCAAAAGGACAAACCATGGCAAGGCCAGGAAAAAGGCCAAAGCAAGGAAAGGCAAGGCAAAAGCGGAAAGCAAGGCAAGGGAAAATGGCAAAGCAAGGCAAGGCAAGGAAGACAAAAGGGCAAAGCAAGGCAAGGAAAAAGAGCAAAGCATGGCAAGGCAAGGCAAGGCAAAAGGTCAAAAGAAAGGCAAGGCAAATCAGGGCAAAAGGAGAAAGGAAGGCAAGGCAAGACAAGGCAAAGAGGCAAAGCAAGGCAAGGCAAAAAGGCAAAGCAAGGCAAGGTAAGGCAAAGGGGCAAAGCAAGGCATGGAAAGGCAAGGCAAAAGGGGAAAGCAAAGCAAGGCAAGGCGAAAGGATAAGGAAGACACGTCAAGGCAAGGCAAAGATGAAAGTAAGGCAATGCAAGGAAACTGAAAACAGCAAAACAAGGAAAGGCAAGGCAAAAGGGCAAAGCAAAGCAAGTGAAAAGGGCAAAGCATGACAAGGCAAGGCAAGGCAAAAGGGCAATGCAAGGAAAGGCAAAATGGCAAAGCAAGACAAGGCAAAGGGGCAAAGCATAACGAGGCAAAGCAAGGCAAAAGGGTAAAGCAAGGCAAGTCAAAAGGGCAAAGCATGACAAGGCAAGGCAAGGAAAAAGGGTATAGCAGAGTCAAGGCAAGGTAAGGCAAAAGGGCAATTCAAGGAAAGGCAAAATGGCAAAGCAAGGCAAGGCAAAAGGGCAAAGAATGACAAGGCAAGGCAAGGAAAAAGGGCAACTCAATGCAAGGCCAGGAAAACTGCAAAGAAAGGCAAGGCATGGTAAGTCAAAATGACAAACCATGGCAAGGCCAGGAAAAAGGCCAAAGCAAGGAAAGGCAAGTCAAAAGGGGAAAGCAAGGCAAGGGAAAATGGCAAAGCAAGGCAAGGCAAGGCAAGACAAAAGGGCAAAGCAAGGCAAGGAAAAAGGGCAAAGCAAAGCAAGTCAAAATGGCAAAGTATGACAAGGCAAGGCAAGGAAAAAGGCTATAGCAAGTCAAGGCAAGGTAAGGCAAAAGGGCAATTCAAGGAAAGGCAAAATGGCAAAGCAAGGCAAGGCAAAAGGGCAAAGCAAAGCAAGTCAAAATGGCAAAGTATGACAAGGCAAGGCAAGGAAAAAGGCTATAGCAAGTCAAGGCAAGGTAAGGCAAAAGGGCAATTCAAGGAAAGGCAAAATGGCAAAGCAAGGCAAGGCAAAAGGGCAAAGCATAACAAGGCAAAGCAAGGCAAAAGGGCAAAGCAAGGCAAGGCAAAAGGGCAAAGCATGGCAAGGCAAGGAAAAAGGGCAACTCTCTGCAAGGCCGGGCAAAAGTGCAAAGAAAGGCAAGGCAAGGTATGTCAAAAGGACAAAAGCATGGCAAGGCCAGGAAAAAGGCCAAAGCAAGGAAAGGCAAGGCAAAAGGGGAAAGCAAGGCAAGGGAAAATGGCAAAGCAAGGCAAGGCAAGGCAAGACAAAAGGGCAAAGCAAGGCAAGGAAAAAGAGCAAAGCATGGCAAGGCAAGGCAAGGCAAAAGGTCAAAAGAAAGGCAAGGCAAATCAGGGCAAAAGGAGAAAGGAAGGCAAGGCAAGACAAGGCAAAGAGTCAAAGCAAGGCAAGGCAAAGGGTCAAAGGAAGGCATGGAAAGGCAAGGCAAAGGAAGGCAAAAGGGTAAAGCAAGGCAAGGAAAGGCAAGGCAAAAGGGGAAAGCAAAGCAAGGCAAGGCAAAATGATAAGGAAGACACGTCAAGGCAAGGCAAAGATGAAAGTAAGGCAATGCAAGGCAATTCAAAACGGCAAAACAAGGAAAGGCAAGGCAAAAGGGCAAAGCAAAGCAAGTCAAAAGGGCAAAGCATGACAAGGCAAGGTAAGGCAAAAGGGCAATGCAAGGAAAGGCAAAATGGCAAAGCAAGACAAGGCAAAAGGGTAAAGCATAACAAGGCAAAGCAAGGCAAAAGGGCAAAGCAAGACAAGTCAAAAGGGCAAAGCATGAAAAGGCAAGGCAAGGAAAAAGGTTATAGCAATCAAGGCAAGGTAAGGCAAAAGGGCAATTCAAGGAAAGACAAAATGGCAAAGCAAGGCAAGGCAAAAGGGCAAAGCATGGCAAGGGAAGGAAAAAGGGCAACTCAATGCAAGGCCAGGCAAAAGTGCAAAGAAAGGCAAGGCAAGGTAAGTCAAAAGGACAAACCATGCAAGGCCAGGAAAAAGGCCAAAGCAAGGAAAGGCAAGGCAAAAGGGAAAAGCAAGGCAAGGGAAAATGGCAAAGCAAGGCAAGGCAAGGCAAGACAAAAGGGCAAAGCAAGGCAAGGAAAAAGAGCAAGGCATGGCAAGGCAAGGCAAGGCAAAAGGTCAAAAGAAAGGCAAGGCAAATCAGGGCAAAAGGAGAAAGGAAGGCAAGGCAAGACAAGGCAAAGAGGCAAAGCAAGGCAAGGTAAGGCAAGGCAAAAGGGGAAAGCAAAGCAAGGCAAGGCGAAAGGATAAGGAAGACACGTCAAGGCAAGGCAAAGATGAAAGTAAGGCAATGCAAGGAAATTGAAAACGGCAAAACAAGGAAAGGCAAGGCAAAAGGGCAAAGGAAAGCAAGTCAAAAGGGCAAAGCATGACAAGGCAAGGCAATGCAAAAGGGCAAAGCATGAAAAGGCAAGGCAAGGCAAAAGGGTAAAGCATGTCAAGGCAAGGTAAGGCAAAAGGGCAATGCAAGGAAAAGCAAAATGGCAAAGCAAGACAAGGCAAAAGGGAAAGCATAACAAGGCAAAGCAAGGTAAAAGGGCAAAGCAAGGCAAGGCAAAAGGGCAAAGCAAGGAAAGTCAAAAGGGCAAAGCATGACAAGGCAAGGCAAGGAAAAAGGGTATAGCAAGTCAAGGCAAGGTAAGGCAAAAGGGCAATTCAAGGAAAGGCAAAATGGCAAAGCAAGGCAAGGCAAAAGGACAAAGCAAAGCAAGTCAAAAGGGCAAAGCATGACAAGGCAAGGCAAGGAAAAAGGGTATAGCAAGTCAAGGCAAGGTAAGGCAAAAGGGCAATTCAAGGAAAGGCAAAATGGCAAAGCAAGGCAAAGCAAAAGGGCAAAGCAAAGCAAGTCAAAATGGCAAAGTATGACAAGGCAAGGCAAGGAAAAAGGGTATAGCAAGTCAAGGCAAAGTAAGGCAAAAGGGCAATTCAAGGAAAGGCAAAATGGCAAAGCAAGGCAAGGCAAAAGGGCAAAGCACGGCCAGGCAAAAGTGCAAAGAAAGGCAAGGCAAGGTAAGTCAAAAGGACAAACCATGGCAAGGCCAGGAAAAAGGCCAAAGCAAGGAAAGGCAAGGCAAAAGGGGAAAGCAAGGCAAGGGAAAATGGCAAAGCAAGGCAAGGCAAGGAAAGACAAAAGGGCAAAGCAAGGCAAGGAAAAAGAGCAAAGCATGGCAAGGCAAGGCAAAAGGTCAAAAGAAAGGCAAGGCAAATCAGGGCAAAAGGAGAAAGGAAGGCAAGACAAGTCAAGGCAAAGAGACAAAGTAAGGCAAGGCAAAAGGGCATAGCAAGGCAAGGTAAGGCAAAGGGGCAAAGCAAGGCATGGAAAGGCAAAGGCAAGAGAAGGCAAAAGGGTAAAGCAAGGCAAGGTAAGGCAAGACAAAAGGGCAAAGCAAGGCAAGGAAAAAGAGCAAAGCATGGCAAGGCAAGACAAGGCAAAAGGTCAAAAGAAAGGCAAGGCAAATCAGGGCAAAAGGAGAAAGGAAGGCAAGGCAAGTCAAGGCAAAGCGTCAAAGCAAGGCAAGGCAAAGGGTCAAAGCAAGGCATGGAAAGGCAAGGCAAGGGAAGGCAAAAGGGTAAAGCAAGGCAAGGAAAGGCAAGGCAAAAGGGGAAAGCAAAGCAAGGCAAGGCAAAATGATAAGGAAGACACGTCAAGGCAAGGCAAAGATGAAAGTAAGGCAATGCAAGGCAATTCAAAACGGCAAAACAAGGAAAGGCAAGGCAAAAGGGCAAAGCAAAGCAAGTCAAAAGGGCAAAGCATGACAAGGCAAGGTAAGGCAAAAGGGCAATGCAAGGAAAGGCAAAATGGCAAAGCAAGACAAGGCAAAAGGGCAAAGCATAACAAGGCAAAGCAAGGCAAAAGGGCAAAGAAAGGCAGGTCAAAAGGGCAAAGCATGAAAAGGCAAGGCAAGGAAAAAGGGTATAGCAAGTCAAGGCAAGGTAAGGCAAAAGGGCAATTCAAGGAAAGACAAAATGGCAAAGCAAGGCAAGGCAAAAGGGCAAAGCATGGCAAGGCAAGGAAAAAGGGCAACTCAATGCAAGGCCAGGCAAAAGGGCAAAGAAAGGCAAGGCAAGGTAAGTCAAAAGGACAAACCATGGCAAGGCCAGGAAAAAGGCCAAAGCAAGGAAAGGCAAGGCAAAAGGCAAAAAGCAAGGAAAAGCAAAATGGCAAAGCAAGACAAGGCAAAAGGGAAAGCATAACAAGGCAAAGCAAGGCAGAAGGGCAAAGCAAGGCAAGGCAAAAGGGCAATTCAAGGAAAGGCAAAATGGCAAAGCAAGGCAAGGCAAAAGGGCAAAGGAAAGCAAGTCAAAATGGCAAAGTATGACAAGGCAAGGCAAGGAAAAAGGGTATAGCAAGTCAAGGCAAAGTAAGGCAAAAGGGCAATTCAAGGAAAGGCAAAATGGCAAAGCAAGGCAAGGCAAAAGGGCAAAGCAAGGCCAGGCAAAAGTGCAAAGAAAGGCAAGGCAAGGTAAGTCAAAAGGACAAACCATGGCAAGGCCAGGAAAAAGGCCAAAGCAAGGAAAGGCAAGGCAAAAGGGGAAAGCAAGGCAAGGGAAAATGGCAAAGCAAGGCAAGGCAAGGAAAGATAAAAGGGCAAAGCAATGCAAGGAAAAAGAGCAAAGCATGGCAAGGCAAGGCAAAAGGTCAAAAGAAAGGCAAGGCAAATCAGGGCAAAAGGAGAAAGGAAGGCAAGGCAAGACAAGGCAAAGAGACAAAGTAAGGCAAGGCAAAAGGGCATAGCAAGGCAAGGTAAGGCAAAGGGGCAAAGCAAGGCATGGAAAGGCAAAGGCAAGGGAAGGCAAAAGGGTAAAGCAAGGCAAGGTAAGGCAAGACAAAAGGGCAAAGCAAGGCAAGGAAAAAGAGCAAAGCATGGCAAGGCAAGACAAGGCAAAAGGTCAAAAGAAAGGCAAGGCAAATCAGGGCAAAAGGAGAAAGGAAGGCAAGGCAAGTCAAGGCAAAGAGTCAAAGCAAGGCAAGGCAAAGGGTCAAAGCAAGGCATGGAAAGGCAAGGCAAGGGAAGGCAAAAGGGTAAAGCAAGGCAAGGAAAGGCAAGGCAAAAGGGGAAAGCAAAGCAAGGCAAGGCAAAATGATAAGGAAGACACGTCAAGGCAAGGCAAAGATGAAAGTAAGGCAATGCAAGGCAATTCAAAACGGCAAAACAAGGAAAGGCAAGGCAAAAGGGCAAAGCAAAGCAAGTCAAAAGGGCAAAGCATGACAAGGCAAGGTAAGGCAAAAGGGCAATGCAAGGAAAGGCAAAATGGCAAAGCAAGACAAGGCAAAAGGGCAAAGCATAACAAGGCAAAGCAAGGCAAAAGGGCAAAGAAAGGCAGGTCAAAAGGGCAAAGCATGAAAAGGCAAGGCAAGGAAAAAGGGTATAGCAAGTCAAGGCAAGGTAAGGCAAAAGGGCAATTCAAGGAAAGGCAAAATGGCAAAGCAAGGCAAGGCAAAAGGGCAAAGCATGGCAAGGCAAGGAAAAAGGGCAACTCAATGCAAGGCCAGGCAAAAGGGCAAAGAAAGGCAAGGCAAGGTAAGTCAAAAGGACAAACCATGGCAAGGCCAGGAAAAAGGCCAAAGCAAGGAAAGGCAAGGCAAAAGGGGAAAGCAAGGCAAGGGAAAATGGCAAAGCAAGGCAAGGCAAGGAAAGACAAAAGGGCAAAGCAAGGCAAGGAAAAAGAGCAAAGCACGGCAAGGCAAGGCAAAAGGTCAAAAGAAAGGCAAGGCAAATCAGGGCAAAAGGAGAAAGGAAGGCAAGGCAAGACAAGGCAAAGAGACAAAGCAAGGCAAGGCAAAAGGGCATAGCAAGGCAAGGTAAGGCAAAGGGGCAAAGCAAGGCATGGAAAGGCAAAGGCAAGGGAATGCAAAAGGGTAAAGCAAGGCAAGGAAAGGCAAGGGAAAAGGAGAAAGCAAAGCAAGGCAAGGCAAAAGGATAAGGAAGACACGTCAAGGCAAGGCAAAGATGAAAGCAAGGCAATGCAAGGCAATTCAAAACGGCAAAACAAGGAAAGGCAAGGCAAAAGGGCAAAGCAAAGCAAGTCAAAAGGGCAAAGCATGACAAGGCAATGCAAGGCAAAAGGGCAAAGCATGACAAGGCAAGGTAAGGCAAAAGGGCAATGCAAGGAAAGGCAAAATGGCAAAGCAAGACAAGGCAAAAGGGCAAAGCATAACAAGGCAAAGCAAGGCAAAAGGGCAAAGCAAGGCAAGTCAAAAGGGCAAAGCATGACAAGGCAAGGCAAGGAAAAAGGGTATAGCAAGTCAAGGCAAGGTAAGGCAAAAGGGCAATTCAAGGAAAGGCAAAATGGCAAAGCAAGGCAAGGCAAAAGGGTAAAGCAAAGCAAGTCAAAATGGCAAAGTATGACAAGGCAAGGCAAGGAAAAAGGCTATAGCAAGTCAAGGCAAGGTAAGGCAAAAGGGCAATTCAAGGAAAGGCAAAATGGCAAAGCTAGGCAAGGCAAAAGGGCAAAGCATAACAAGGCAAAGCAAGGCAAAAGGGCAAAGCAAGGCAAGGCAAAAGGGCAAAGTATGGCAAGGCAAGGAAAAAGGGCAACTCAATGCAAGGCCGGGCAAAAGTGCAAAGAAAGGCAAGGCAAGGTAAGTCAAAAGGACAAACCATAGCAAGGCCAGGAAAAAGGCCAAAGCAAGGAAAGGCAAGGCAAAAGGGGAAAGCAAGGCAAGGGAAAATGGCAAAGCAAGGCAAGGCAAGGAAAGACAAAAGGGCAAAGCAAGGCAAGGAAAAAGAGCAAAGCATGGCAAGGCAAGGCAAGGCAAAAGGTCAAAAGAAAGGCAAGGCAAATCAGGGCAAAAGGAGAAAGGAAGGCAAGGCAAGTCAAGGCAAAGAGTCAAAGCAAGGCAAGGCAAAGGGTCAAAGGAAGGCATGGAAAGGCAAGGCAAAAGAAGGCAAAAGGGTAAAGCAAGGCAAGGAAAGGCAAGGCAAAAGGGGAAAGCAAAGCAAGGCAAGGCAAAATGATAAGGAAGACACGTCAAGGCAAGGCAAAGATGAAAGTAAGGCAATGCAAGGCAATTCAAAACGGCAAAACAAGGAAAGGCAAGGAAAAAGGGCAACTCAATGCAAGGCCAGGCAAAAGGGCAAAGAAAGGCAAGGCAAGGTAAGTCAAAAGGACAAACCATGGCAAGGCCAGGAAAAAGGCCAAAGCAAGGAAAGGCAAGGCAAAAGGGAAAAGCAAGGCAAGGGAAAATGGCAAAGCAAGGCAAGGCAAGGCAAGACAAAAGGGCAAAGCAAGGCAAAAGGGGAAAGAGCAAAGCATGGCAAGGCAAGGCAAGGCAAAAGGTCAAAAGAAAGGCAAGGCAAATCAGGGCAAAAGGAGAAAGGAAGGCAAGGCAAGACAAGGCAAAGAGGCAAAGCAAGGCAAGGTAAGGCAAGGCAAAAGGGGAAAGCAAAGCAAGGCAAGGCGAAAGGATAAGGAAGACACGTCAAGGCAAGGCAAAGATGAAAGTAAGGCAATGCAAGGAAATTGAAAACGGCAAAACAAGGAAAGGCAAGGCAAAAGGGCAAAGCAAAGCAAGTCAAAAGGGCAAAGCATGACAAGGCAAGGTAAGGCAAAAGGGCAATGCAAGGAAAGGCAAAATGGCAAAGCAAGACAAGGCAAAAGGGCAAAGCATAACAAGGCAAAGCAAGGCAAAAGGGCAAACCAAGGCAAGTCAAAAGGGCAAAGCATGACAAGGCAAGGCAAGGAAAAAGGGTATAGCAAGTCAAGGCAAGGTAAGGCAAAAGGGCAATTCAAGGAAAGGCAAAATGGCAAAGCATGGCAAGGCAAAAGGGCAAAGCATGAAAAGGCAAGGCAAGGAAGAAGGGTATAGCAAGTCAAGGCAATGTAAGGCAAAAGGGCAAAGCAAGACAAGGCAAAAGGGCAAAGCAAGGAAAGTCAAATGGCAAAGCATGACAAGGCAAGGCAAGGAAAAAGGGTATAGCAAGTCAAGGCAAGGTAAGGCAAAAGGGCAATTCAAGGAAAGACAAAATGGCAAAGCAAGGCAAGGCAAAAGGGCAAAGCAAAGCAAGTCAAAAGGGCAAAGCATGACAAGGCAAGGTATGTCAAAAGGACAAACCATGGCAAGGCCAGGAAAAAGGCCAAAGCAAGGAAAGGCAAGGCAAAAGGGGAAAGCAAGGCAAGGGAAAATGGCAAAGCAAGGCAAGGCAAGGAAAGACAAAAGGGCAAAGCAAGGCAAGGAAAAAGAGCAAAGCATGGCAAGGCAAGGCAAAAGGTCAAAAGAAAGGCAAGGAAAATCAGGGCAAAAGGGGAAAGGAAGGCAAGGCAAGACAAGGCAAAGAGACAAAGCAAGGCAAGGCAAAAGGGCAAAGCAAAGCAAGTCAAAATGGCAAAGTATGACAAGGCAAGGCAAGGAAAAAGGCTATAGCAAGTCAAGGCAAGGTAAGGCAAAAGGGCAATTCAAGGAAAGGCAAAATGGCAAAGCAAGGCAAGGCAAAAGGGCAAAGCATAACAAGGCAAAGCAAGGCAAAAGGGCAAAGCAAGGCAAGGCAAAAGGGCAAAGCATGGCAGGGCAAGGAAAAAGGGCAACTCAATGCAAGGCCGGGCAAAAGTGCAAAGAAAGGCAAGGCAAGGTAAGTCAAAAGGACAAACCATGGCAAGGCCAGGAAAAAGGCCAAAGCAAGGAAAGGCAAGGCAAAAGGGGAAAGCAAGGCAAGGGAAAATGGCAAAGCAAGGCAAGGCAAGGCAAGACAAAAGGGCAAAGCAAGGCAAGGAAAAAGAGCAAAGCATGGCAAGGCAAGGCAAGGCAAAAGGTCAAAGGAAAGGCAAGGCAAATCAGGGCAAAAGGAGAAAGGAAGGCAAGGCAAGTCAAGGCAAAGAGACAAAGCAAGGCAAGGCAAAGGGTCAAAGGAAGGCATGGAAAGGCAAAGGGGCAAAGCAAGGCATGGAAAGGCAAGGTAAGAGAAGGCAAAAGGGTAAAGCAAGGCAAGGAAAGGCAAGGCAAAAGGAGAAAGCAAAGAAAGGCAAGGCAAAAGGATAAGGAAGACACGTCAAGGCAAGGCAAAGATGAAAGCAAGGCAATGAAAGGCAATTCAAAACGGCAAAACAAGGAAAGGCAAGGCAAAAGGGCAAAGCAAAGCAAGTCAAAAGGGCAAAGCATGACAAGGCAAGGCAAGGCAAAATGGTAAAGCATGACAAGGCAAGGTAAGGCAAAAGGGCAATGCAAGGAAAGGCAAAATGGCAAAGCAAGACAAGGCAAAAGGGCAAAGCATAACAAGGCAAAGCAAGGCAAAAGGGCAAAGCAAGGCAAGGCAAAAGGCCAAAGCATGGCAAGGCAAGGAAAAAGGGCAACTCAATGCAAGACCGGGCAAAAGTGCAAAGAAAGGCAAGGCAAGGTAAGTCAAAAGGACAAACCATGGCAAGGCCAGGAAAAAGGCCAAAGCAAGGAAAGGCAAGGCAAAAGGGGAAAGCAAGGCAAGGGAAAATGGCAAAGCAAGGCAAGGCAAGGCAAGACAAAATGGCAAAGCAAGGCAAGGGAAAAGAGCAAAGCATGGCAAGGCAAGGCAAAAGGTCAAAAGAAAGGCAAGGCAAATCAGGGCAAAAGGAGAAAGGAAGGCAAGGCAAGTCAAGGCAAAGAGTCAAAGCAAGGCAAGGCAAAGGGTCAAAGGAAGGCATGGAAAGGCAAGGCAAAGGAAGGCAAAAGGGTAAAGCAAGGCAAGGAAAGGCAAGGCAAAAGGGGAAAGCAAAGCAAGGCAAGGCAAAATGATAAGGAAGACACGTCAAGGCAAGGCAAAGATGAAAGTAAGGCAATGCAAGGCAATTCAAAACGGCAAAACAAGGAAAGGCAAGGAAAAAGGGAAACTCAATGCAAGGCCAGGCAAAAGGGCAAAGAAAGGCAAGGCAAGGTAAGTCAAAAGGACAAACCATGGCAAGGCCAGGAAAAAGGCCAAAGCAAGGAAAGGCAAGGCAAAAGGGAAAAGCAAGGCAAGGGAAAATGGCAAAGCAAGGCAAGGCAAGGCAAGACAAAAGGGCAAAGCAAGGCAAGGAAAAAGAGCAAAGCATGGCAAGGCAAGGCAAGGCAAAAGGTCAAAAGAAAGGCAAGGCAAATCAGGGCAAAAGGAGAAAGGAAGGCAAGGCAAGACAAGGCAAAGAGGCAAAGCAAGGCAAGGTAAGGCAAGGCAAAAGGGGAAAGCAAAGCAAGGCAAGGCGAAAGGATAAGGAAGACACGTCAAGGCAAGGCAAAGATGAAAGTAAGGCAATGCAAGGAAATTGAAAACGGCAAAACAAGGAAAGGCAAGGCAAAAGGGCAAAGCAAAGCAAGTCAAAAGGGCAAAGCATGACAAGGCAAGGTAAGGCAAAAGGGCAATGCAAGGAAAGGCAAAATGGCAAAGCAAGACAAGGCAAAAGGGCAAAGCATAACAAGGCAAAGCAAGGCAAAAGGGCAAACCAAGGCAAGTCAAAAGGGCAAAGCATGACAAGGCAAGGCAAGGAAAAAGGGTATAGCAAGTCAAGACAAGGTAAGGCAAAAGGGCAATTCAAGGAAAGGCAAAATGGCAAAGCATGGCAAGGCAAAAGGGCAAAGCATGAAAAGGCAAGGCAAGGAAGAAGGGTATAGCAAGTCAAGGCAATGTAAGGCAAAAGGGCAATTCAAGGAAAGACAAAATGGCAAAGCAAGGCAAGGCAAAAGGGCAAAGCATGGCAAGGCAAGGAAAAAGGGCAACTCAATGCAAGGCCAGGCAAAAGGGCAAAGAAAGGCAAGGCAAGGTAAGTCAAAAGGATAAACCATGGCAAGGCCAGGAAAAAGGCCAAAGCAAGGAAAGGCAAGGCAAAAGGGAAAAGCAAGGCAAGGGAAAATGGCAAAGCAAGGCAAGGCAAGGCAAGACAAAAGGGCAAAGCAAGGCAATTAAAAAGAGCAAAGCATGGCAAGGAAAAAGAGCAAAGCATGGCAAGGCAAGGCAAGGTAAAAGGTCAAAAGAAAGGCAAGGCAAATCAGGGCAAAAGGAGAAAGGAAGGCAAGGCAAGACAAGGCAAAGAGGCAAAGCAAGGCAAGGTAAGGCAAGGCAAAAGGGGAAAGCAAAGCAAGGCAAGGCGAAAGGATAAGGAAGACACGTCAAGGCAAGGCAAAGATGAAAGTAAGGCAATCCAAGGAAATTGAAAACGGCAAAACAAGGAAAGGCAAGGCAAAAGGGCAAAGCAAAGCAAGTCAAAAGGGCAAAGCATGACAAGGCAAGGCAATGCAAAAGGGCAAAGCATGAAAAGGCAAGGCAAGGCAAAAGGGTAAAGCATGTCAAGGCAAGGTAAGGCAAAAGGCAAATGCAAGGAAAAGCAAAATGGCAAAGCAAGACAAGGCAAAAGGGAAAGCATAACAAGGCAAAGCAAGGCAAAAGGGGAAAGCAAGAGAAGGCAAAAGGGCAAAGCAAGGAAAGTCAAAAGGGCAAAGCATGACAAGGCAAGGCAAGGAAAAAGGGTATAGCAAGTCAAGGCAAGGTAAGGCAAAAGGGCAATTCAAGGAAAGGCAAAATGGCAAAGCAAGGCAAGGCAAAAGGGCAAAGCAAAGCAAGTCAAAAGGGCAAAGCATGACAAGGCAAGGTAAGTCAAAAGGACAAACCATGGCAAGGCCAGGAAAAAGGCCAAAGCAAGGAAAGGCAAGGCAAAAGGGGAAAGCAAGGCAAGGGAAAATGGCAAAGCAAGGCAAGGCAAGGCAAGACAAAAGGGCAAAGCAAGGCAAGGAAAAAGAGCAAAGCATGGCAAGGCAAGGCAAGGCAAAAGGTCAAAAGAAAGGCAAGGCAAATCAGGGCAAAAGGAGAAAGGAAGGCAAGGCAAGTCAAGGCAAAGAGTCAAAGCAAGGCAAGGCAAAGGGTCAAAGCAAGGCATGGAAAGGCAAGGCAAGGGAAGGCAAAAGGGTAAAGCAAGGCAGGAAAGGCAAGGCAAAAGGGGAAAGCAAAGCAATGCAAGGCAAAATGATAAGATGACACGTCAAGGCAAGGCAAAGATGAAAGTAAGGCAATGCAAGGCAATTCAAAACGGCAAAACAAGGAAATGCAAGGCAAAAGGGCAAAGCAAAGCAAGTCAAAAGGGCAAAGCATGACAAGGCAAGGTAAGGCAAAAGGGCAATTCAAGGAAAGGCAAAATGGCAAAGCATGGCAAGGCAAAAGGGCAAAGCATGAAAAGGCAAGGCAAGGAAGAAGGGTATAGCAAGTCAAGGCAATGTAAGGCAAAAGGGCAATTCAAGGAAAGACAAAATGGCAAAGCAAGGCAAGGCAAAAGGGCAAAGCATATCAAGGCAAGGAAAAAGGGCAACTCAATGCAAGGCCAGGCAAAAGGGCAAAGAAAGGCAAGGCAAGGTAAGTCAAAAGGATAAACCATGGCAAGGCCAGGAAAAAGGCCAAAGCAAGGAAAGGCAAGGCAAAAGGGAAAAGCAAGGCAAGGGAAAATGGCAAAGCAAGGCAAGGCAAGGCAAGACAAAAGGGCAAAGCAAGGCAAGGAAAAAGAGCAAAGCATGGCAAGGCAAGGCAAGGCAAAATGTCAAAAGAAAGGCAAGGCAAATCAGGGCAAAAGGAGAAAGGAAGGCAAGGCAAGACAAGGCAAAGAGGCAAAGCAAGGCAAGGTAAGGCAAGGCAAAAGGGGAAAGCAAAGCAAGGCAAGGAGAAAGGATAAGGAAGACACGTCAAGGCAAGGCAAAGATGAAAGTAAGGCAATGCAAGGAAATTGAAAACGGCAAAACAAGGAAAGGCAAGGCAAAAGGGCAAAGCAAAGCAAGTCAAAAGGGCAAAGCATGACAAGGCAAGGCAATGCAAAAGGGCAAAGCATGAAAAGGCAAGCCAAGGCAAAAGGGTAAAGCATGTCAAGGCAAGGTAAGGCAAAAGGGCAATTCAAGGAAAAGCAAAATGGCAAAGCAAGACAAGGGAAAAGGGAAAGCATAACAAGGCAAAGCAAGGCAAAAGGGCAAAGCAAGACAAGGCAAAAGGGCAAAGCAAGGAAAGTCAAAAGGGCAAAGCATGACAAGGCAAGGCAAGGAAAAAGGGTATAGCAAGTCAAGGCAAGGTAAGGCAAAAGGGCAATTCAAGGAAAGGCAAAATGGCAAAGCAAGGCAAGGCAAAAGGACAAAGCAAAGCAAGTCAAAATGGCAAAGTATGACAAGGCAAGGCAAGGAAAAAGGGTATAGCAAGTCAAGGCAAGGTAAGGCAAAAGGGCAAAGCATGACAAGACAAGGTAAGGCAAAAGGGCAATTCAAGGAAAGGCAAAATGGCAAAGCAAGGCAAGGCAAAAGGACAAAGCATAACAAGGCAAAGCAAGGCAAAAGGGCAAAGCAAGGCAAGGCAAAAGGGCAAAGCAAGGCAAGTCAAAAGGGCAAAGCATGACAAAGCAAGGTAAGGAAAAAGGGTATAGCAAGTCAAGGCAAGGTAAGGCAAAAGGGCAATTCAAGGAAAGGCAAAATGGCAAAGCAAGGCAAGGCAAAAGGGCAAAGCAAGGCCAGGCAAAAGTGCAAAGAAAGGCAAGGCAAGGTAAGTCAAAAGGACAAACCATGGCAAGGCCAGGAAAAAGGCCAAAGCAAGGAAAGGCAAGGCAAAAGGGGAAAGCAAGGCAAGGGAAAATGGCAAAGCAAGGCAAGGCAAGGAAAGACAAAAGGGCAAAGCAAGGCAAGGAAAAAGAGCAAAGCATAGCAAGGCAAGGCAAAAGGTCAAAAGAAAGGCAAGGCAAATCAGGGCAAAAGGAGAAAGGAAGGCAAGGAAAGACAAGGCAAAGAGGCAAAGCAAGGCAAGGCAAAAGGGCAAAGCAAGGCAACGAAAAAGAGCAAAGCATGGCATGGCAAGGCAAGGCAAAAGGTCAAAGGAAAGGCAAGGCAAATCAGGGCAAAAGGAGAAAGGAAGGCAAGGCAAGACAAGGCAAAGAGACAAAGCAAGGCAAGGCAAAAGGGCAAAGAAAGGCAAGGTAAGGCAAAGGGGCAAAGCAAGGCATGGAAAGGCAAGGTAAGAGAAGGCAAAAGGGTAAAGCAAGGCAAGGAAAGGCAAGGCAAAAGGAGAAAGCAAAGAAAGGCAAGGCAAAAGGATAAGGAAGACACGTCAAGGCAAGGCAAAGATGAAAGCAAGGCAATGCAAGGCAATTCAAAACGGCAAAACAAGGAAAGGCAAGGCAAAAGGGCAAAGCAAAGCAAGTCAAAAGGGCAAAGCATGACAAGTCAAGGCAAGGCAAAAGGGCAAAGCATGACAAGGCAAGGTAAGGCAAAAGGGCAATGCAAGGAAATGCAAAATGGCAAAGCAAGACAAGGCAAAAGGGCAAAGCATAACAAGGCAAAGCAAGGCAAAAGGGCAAAGCAAGGCAAGTCAAAAGGGCAAAGCATGACAAGGCAAGGCAAGGAAAAAGGGTATAGCAAGTCAAGGCAAGGTAAGGCAAAAGGGCAATTCAAGGAAAGGCAAAATGGCAAAGCAAGGCAAGGCAAAAGGGCAAAGCAAAGCAAGTCAAAATGGCAAAGTATGACAAGGCAAGGCAAGGAAAAAGGCTATAGCAAGTCAAGGCAAGGTAAAGCAAAAGGGCAATTCAAGGAAAGGCAAAATGGCAAAGCAAGGCACGGCAAAAGGGCAAAGCATAACAAGGCAAAGCAAGGCAAAAGGGCAAAGCAAGGCAAGGCAAAAGGGCAAAGCATGGCAAGGCAATGAAAAAGGGCAACTCAATGCAAGACCGGGCAAAAGTGCAAAGAAAGGCAAGGCAATGTAAGTCAAAAGGACAAACCATGGCAAGGCCAGGAAAAAGGCCAAAGCAAGGAAAGGCAAGGCAAAAGGGGAAAGCAAGGCAAGGGAAAATGGCAAAGCAAGGCAAGGCAAGGAAAGACAAAAGGGCAAAGCAAGGCAAGGGAAAAGAGCAAAGCATGGCAAGGCAAGGCAAAAGGTCAAAAGAAAGGCAAGGCAAATCAGGGCAAAAGGAGAAAGGAAGGCAAGGCAAGTCAAGGCAAAGAGTCAAAGCAAGGCAAGGCAAAGGGTCAAAGGAAGGCATGGAAAGGCAAGGCAAAGGAAGGCAAAAGGGTAAAGCAAGGCAAGGAAAGGAAAGGCAAAAGGGGAAAGCAAAGCAAGGCAAGGCAAAATGATAAGGAAGACACGTCAAGGCAAGGCAAAGATGAAAGTAAGGCAATGCAAGGCAA
This sequence comes from Columba livia, assembly GCF_036013475.1. NCBI lineage: Eukaryota > Metazoa > Chordata > Aves > Columbiformes > Columbidae > Columba > Columba livia. The sequence goes on from NW_027043265.1 coordinate 78,278, forward strand.
TTCAAAACGGCAAAACAAGGAAAGGCAAGGAAAAAGGGCAACTCAATGCAAGGCCAGGCAAAAGGGCAAAGAAAGGCAAGGCAAGGTAAGTCAAAGGGACAAACCATGGCAAGGCCAGGAAAAAGGCCAAAGCAAGGAAAGGCAAGGCAAAAGGGAAAAGCAAGGCAAGGGAAAATGGCAAAGCAAGGCAAGGCAAGGCAAGACAAAAGGGCAAAGCAAGGCAAGGAAAAAGAGCAAAGCATGGCAAGGCAAGGCAAGGCAAAAGGTCAAAAGAAAGGCAAGGCAAATCAGGGCAAAAGGAGAAAGGAAGGCAAGGCAAGACAAGGCAAAGAGGCAAAGCAAGGCAAGGTAAGGCAAGGCAAAAGGGGAAAGCAATGCAAGGCAAGGCGAAAGGATAAGGAAGACACGTCAAGGCAAGGCAAAGATGAAAGTAAGGCAATGCAAGGCAATTCAAAACGGCAAAACAAGGAAAGGCAAGGCAAAAGGGCAAAGCAAAGCAAGTCAAAAGGGCAAAGCATGACAAGGCAAGGCAATGCAAAAGGACAAAGCATGAAAAGGCAAGGCAAGGCAAAAGGGTAAAGCATGTCAAGGCAAGGTAAGGCAAAAGGGCAATGCAAGGAAAAGCAAAATGGCAAAGCAAGACAAGGCAAAAGGGAAAGCATAACAAGGCAAAGCAAGGCAAAAGGGCAAAGCAAGACAAGGCAAAAGGGCAAAGCAAGGAAAGTCAAAAGGGCAAAGCATGACAAGGCAAGGCAAGGAAAAAGGGTATAGCAAGTCAAGGCAAGGTAAGGCAAAAGGGCAATTCAAGGAAAGGCAAAATGGCAAAGCAAGGCAAGGCAAAAGGACAAAGCAAAGCAAGTCAAAAGGGCAAAGCATGACAAGGCAAGGCAAGGAAAAAGGGTATAGCAAGTCAAGGCAAGGTAAGGCAAAAGGGCAATTCAAGGAAATGCAAAATGGCAAAGCAAGGCAAGGCAAAAGGGCAAAGCAAAGCAAGTCAAAATGGCAAAGTATGACAAGGCAAGGCAAGGAAAAAGGGTATAGCAAGTCAAGGCAAAGTAAGGCAAAAGGGCAATTCAAGGCAAGGCAAAAGGGCAAAGCATAACAAGGCAAAGCAAGGCAAAAGGGCAAAGCAAGGCAAGGCAAAAGGGCAAAGCAAGGCAAGTCAAAAAGGCAAAGCATGACAAGGCAAGGCAAGGAAAAAGGGTATAGCAAGTCAAGGCAAGGTAAGGCAAAAGGGCAATTCAAGGAAAGGCAAAATGGCAAAGCAAGGCAAGGCAAAAGGGCAAAGCAAGGCCAAGCAAAAGTGCAAAGAAAGGCAAGGCAAGGTAAGTCAAAAGGACAAACCATGGCAAGGCCAGGAAAAAGGCCAAAGCAAGGAAAGGCAAGGCAAAAGGGGAAAGAAAGGCAAGGGAAAATGGCAAAGGAAGGCAAGGCAAGGAAAGACAAAAGGGCAAAGCAAGGCAAGGAAAAAGAGCAAAGCATGGCAAGGCAAGGCAAAAGGTCAAAAGAAAGGCAAGGCAAATCAGGGCAAAAGGAGAAAGGAAGGCAAGGCAAGACAAGGCAAAGAGACAAAGCAAGGCAAGGCAAAAGGGCATAGCAAGGCAAGGAAAGGCAAAGGGGCAAAGCAAGGCATGGAAAGGCAAAGGCAAGGGAAGGCAAAAGGGTAAAGCAAGGCAAGGAAAGGCAAGGGAAAAGGAGAAAGCAAAGCAAGGCAAGGCAAAAGGATAAGGAAGACACGTCAAGGCAAGGCAAAGATGAAAGCAAGGCAATGCAAGGCAATTCAAAACGGCAAAACAAGGAAAGGCAAGGCAAAAGGGCAAAGCAAAGCAAGTCAAAAGGGCAAAGCATGACAAGGCAAGGCAAGGCAAAAGGGCAAAGCATGACAAGGCAAGGTAAGGCAAAAGGGCAAATCAAGACAAGGCAAAAGGGCAAAGCATAACAAGGCAAAGCAAGGCAAAAGGGCAAAGCAAGGCAAGTCAAAAGGGCAAAGCATGACAAGGCAAGGCAAGGAAAAAGGGTATAGCAAGTCAAGGCAAGGTAAGGCAAAAGGGCAATTCAAGGAAAGGCAAAATGGCAAAGCAAGGCAAGGCAAAAGGGCAAAGCATGACAAGGCAAGGCAAGGAAAAAGGGTATAGCAAGTCAAGGCAAGGTAAGGCAAAAGGGCAATTCAAGGAAAGACAAAATGGCAAAGCAAGGCAAGGCAAAAGGGCAAAGCATGACAAGGCAAGGCAAGGAAAAAGGGTATAGCAAGTCAAGGCAAGGTAAGGCAAAAGGGCAATTCAAGGAAAGGCAAAATGGCAAAGCAAGGCAAGGCAAAAGGGCAAAGCATGAAAAGGCAAGGCAAGGAAAAAGGGTACAGCAAGTCAAGGCAAGGTAAGGCAAAAGGGCAATTCAAGGAAATGCAAAATGGCAAAGCAAGGCAAGGCAAAAGGGCAAAGCATAACAAGGCAAAGCAAGGCAAAAGGGCAAAGCAAGGCAAGGCAAAAGGGCAAAGCAAGGCAAGTCAAAAAGGCAAAGCATGACAAGGCAAGGCAAGGAAAAAGGGTATAGCAAGTCAAGGCAAGGTAAGGCAAAAGGGCAATTCAAGGAAAGGCAAAATGGCAAAGCAAGGCAAGGCAAAAGGGCAAAGCAAGGCCAGGCAAAAGTGCAAAGAAAGGCAAGGCAAGGTAAGTCAAAAGGACAAACCATGGCAAGGCCAGGAAAAAGGCCAAAGCAAGGAAAGGCAAGGCAAAAGGGGAAAGCAAGGCAAGGGAAAATGGCAAAGCAAGGCAAGGCAAGGAAAGACAAAAGGGCAAAGCAAGGCAAGGAAAAAGAGCAAAGCATAGCAAGGCAAGGCAAAAGGTCAAAAGAAAGGCAAGGCAAATCAGGGCAAAAGGAGAAAGGAAGGCAAGGAAAGACAAGGCAAAGAGGCAAAGCAAGGCAAGGCAAAAGGGCAAAGCAAGGCAAGGAAAAAGAGCAAAGCATGGCATGGCAAGGCAAGGCAAAAGGTCAAAGGAAAGGCAAGGCAAATCAGGGCAAAAGGAGAAAGGAAGGCAAGGCAAGACAAGGCAAAGAGACAAAGCAAGGCAAGGCAAAAGGGCAAAGAAAGGCAAGGTAAGGCAAAGGGGCAAAGCAAGGCATGGAAAGGCAAGGTAAGAGAAGGCAAAAGGGTAAAGCAAGGCAAGGAAAGGCAAGGCAAAAGGAGAAAGCAAAGCAAGGCAAGGCAAAAGGATAAGGAAGACACGTCAAGGCAAGGCAAAGATGAAAGCAAGGCAATGCAAGGCAATTCAAAACGGCAAAACAAGGAAAGGCAAGGCAAAAGGGCAAAGCAAAGCAAGTCAAAAGGGCAAAGCATGACAAGGCAAGGCAAGGCAAAAGGGCAAAGCATGACAAGGCAAGGTAAGGCAAAAGGGCAATGCAAGGAAAGGCAAAATGGCAAAGCAAGACAAGGCAAAAGGGCAAAGCATAACAAGGCAAAGCAAGGCAAAAGGGAAAGCAAGGCAAGTCAAAAGGGCAAAGCATGACAAGGCAAGGCAAGGAAAAAGGGTATAGCAAGTCAAGGCAAGGTAAGGCAAAAGGGCAATTCAAGGAAAGGCAAAATGGCAAAGCAAGGCAAGGCAAAAGGGCAAAGCAAAGCAAGTCAAAATGGCAAAGTATGACAAGGCAAGGCAAGGAAAAAGGCTATAGCAAGTCAAGGCAAGGTAAAGCAAAAGGGCAATTCAAGGAAAGGCAAAATGGCAAAGCAAGGCACGGCAAAAGGGCAAAGCATAACAAGGCAAAACAAGGCAAAAGGGCAAAGCAAGGCAAGGCAAAAGGGCAAAGCATGAAAAGGCAATGAAAAAGGGCAACTCAATGCAAGACCGGGCAAAAGTGCAAAGAAAGGCAAGGCAAGGTAAGTCAAAAGGACAAACCATGGCAAGGCCAGGAAAAAGGCCAAAGCAAGGAAAGGCAAGGCAAAAGGGGAAAGCAAGGCAAGGGAAAATGGCAAAGCAAGGCAAGGCAAGGAAAGACAAAAGGGCAAAGCAAGGCAAGGGAAAAGAGCAAAGCATGGCAAGGCAAGGCAAAAGGTCAAAAGAAAGGCAAGGCAAATCAGGGCAAAAGGAGAAAGGAAGGCAAGGCAAGTCAAGGCAAAGAGTCAAAGCAAGGCAAGGCAAAGGGTCAAAGGAAGGCATGGAAAGGCAAGGCAAAGGAAGGCAAAAGGGTAAAGCAAGGCAAGGAAAGGCAAGGCAAAAGGGGAAAGCAAAGCAAGGCAAGGCAAAATGATAAGGAAGACACGTCAAGGCAAGGCAAAGATGAAAGTAAGGCAATGCAAGGCAATTCAAAACGGCAAAACAAGGAAAGGCAAGGAAAAAGGGCAACTCAATGCAAGGCCAGGCAAAAGGGCAAAGAAAGGCAAGGCAAGGTAAGTCAAAAGGACAAACCATGGCAAGGCCAGGAAAAAGGCCAAAGCAAGGAAAGGCAAGGCAAAAGGGAAAAGCAAGGCAAGGGAAAATGGCAAAGCAAGGCAAGGCAAGGCAAGACAAAAGGGCAAAGCAAGGCAAGGAAAAAGAGCAAAGCATGGCAAGGCAAGGCAAGGCAAAAGGTCAAAAGAAAGGCAAGGCAAATCAGGGCAAAAGGAGAAAGGAAGGCAAGGCAAGACAAGGCAAAGAGGCAAAGCAAGGCAAGGTAAGGCAAGGCAAAAGGGGAAAGCAAAGCAAGGCAAGGCGAAAGGATAAGGAAGACACGTCAAGGCAAGGCAAAGATGAAAGTAAGGCAATGCAAGGAAATTGAAAACGGCAAAACAAGGAAAGGCAAGGCAAAAGGGCAAAGCAAAGCAAGTCAAAAGGGCAAAGCATGACAAGGCAAGGCAATGCAAAAGGGCAAAGCATGAAAAGGCAAGGCAAGGCAAAAGGGTAAAGCATGTCAAGGCAAGGTAAGGCAAAAGGGCAATGCAAGGAAAAGCAAAATGGCAAAGCAAGACAAGGCAAAAGGGAAAGCATAACAAGGCAAAGCAAGGCAAAAGGGCAAAGCAAGACAAGGCAAAAGGGCAAAGCAAGGAAAGTCAAAAGGGCAAAGCATGACAAGGCAAGGCAAGGAAAAAGGGTATAGCAAGTCAAGGCAAGGTAAGGCAAAAGGGCAATTCAAGGAAAGGCAAAATGGCAAAGCAAGGCAAGGCAAAAGGACAAAGCAAAGCAAGTCAAAAGGGCAAAGCATGACAAGGCAAGGCAAGGAAAAAGGGTATAGCAAGTCAAGGCAAGGTAAGGCAAAAGGGCAATTCAAGGAAATGCAAAATGGCAAAGCAAGGCAAGGCAAAAGGGCAAAGCAAAGCAAGTCAAAATGGCAAAGTATGACAAGGCAAGGCAAGGAAAAAGGGTATAGCAAGTCAAGGCAAAGTAAGGCAAAAGGGCAATTCAAGGCAAGGCAAAAGGGCAAAGCATAACAAGGCAAAGCAAGGCAAAAGGGCAAAGCAAGGCAAGGCAAAAGGGCAAAGCAAGGCAAGTCAAAAAGGCAAAGCATGACAAGGCAAGGCAAGGAAAAAGGGTATAGCAAGTCAAGGCAAGGTAAGGCAAAAGGGCAATTCAAGGAAAGGCAAAATGGCAAAGCAAGGCAAGGCAAAAGGGCAAAGCAAGGCCAAGCAAAAGTGCAAAGAAAGGCAAGGCAAGGTAAGTCAAAAGGACAAACCATGGCAAGGCCAGGAAAAAGGCCAAAGCAAGGAAAGGCAAGGCAAAAGGGGAAAGCAAGGCAAGGGAAAATGGCAAAGGAAGGCAAGGCAAGGAAAGACAAAAGGGCAAAGCAAGGCAAGGAAAAAGAGCAAAGCATGGCAAGGCAAGGCAAAAGGTCAAAAGAAAGGCAAGGCAAATCAGGGCAAAAGGAGAAAGGAAGGCAAGGCAAGACAAGGCAAAGAGACAAAGCAAGGCAAGGCAAAAGGGCATAGCAAGGCAAGGAAAAACAAAGGGGCAAAGCAAGGCATGGAAAGGCAAAGGCAAGGGAAGGCAAAAGGGTAAAGCAAGGCAAGGAAAGGCAAGGGAAAAGGAGAAAGCAAAGCAAGGCAAGGCAAAAGGATAAGGAAGACACGTCAAGGCAAGGCAAAGATGAAAGCAAGGCAATGCAAGGCAATTCAAAACGGCAAAACAAGGAAAGGCAAGGCAAAAGGGCAAAGCAAAGCAAGTCAAAAGGGCAAAGCATGACAAGGCAAGGCAAGGCAAAAGGGCAAAGCATGACAAGGCAAGGTAAGGCAAAAGGGCAAATCAAGACAAGGCAAAAGGGCAAAGCATAACAAGGCAAAGCAAGGCAAAAGGGCAAAGCAAGGCAAGTCAAAAGGGCAAAGCATGACAAGGCAAGGCAAGGAAAAAGGGTATAGCAAGTCAAGGCAAGGTAAGGCAAAAGGGCAATTCAAGGAAAGGCAAAATGGCAAAGCAAGGCAAGGCAAAAGGGCAAAGCATGACAAGGCAAGGCAAGGAAAAAGGGTATAGCAAGTCAAGGCAAGGTAAGGCAAAAGGGCAATTCAAGGAAAGACAAAATGGCAAAGCAAGGCAAGGCAAAAGGGCAAAGCATGACAAGGCAAGGCAAGGAAAAAGGGTATAGCAAGTCAAGGCAAGGTAAGGCAAAAGGGCAATTCAAGGAAAGGCAAAATGGCAAAGCAAGGCAAGGCAAAAGGGCAAAGCATGAAAAGGCAAGGCAAGGAAAAAGGGTATAGCAAGTCAAGGCAAGGTAAGGCAAAAGGGCAATTCAAGGAAATGCAAAATGGCAAAGCAAGGCAAGGCAAAAGGGCAAAGCATAACAAGGCAAAGCAAGGCAAAAGGGCAAAGCAAGGCAAGGCAAAAGGGCAAAGCAAGGCAAGTCAAAAAGGCAAAGCATGACAAGGCAAGGCAAGGAAAAAGGGTATAGCAAGTCAAGGCAAGGTAAGGCAAAAGGGCAATTCAAGGAAAGGCAAAATGGCAAAGCAAGGCAAGGCAAAAGGGCAAAGCAAGGCCAGGCAAAAGTGCAAAGAAAGGCAAGGCAAGGTAAGTCAAAAGGACAAACCATGGCAAGGCCAGGAAAAAGGCCAAAGCAAGGAAAGGCAAGGCAAAAGGGGAAAGCAAGGCAAGGGAAAATGGCAAAGCAAGGCAAGGCAAGGAAAGACAAAAGGGCAAAGCAAGGCAAGGAAAAAGAGCAAAGCATAGCAAGGCAAGGCAAAAGGTCAAAAGAAAGGCAAGGCAAATCAGGGCAAAAGGAGAAAGGAAGGCAAGGAAAGACAAGGCAAAGAGGCAAAGCAAGGCAAGGCAAAAGGGCAAAGCAAGGCAAGGAAAAAGAGCAAAGCATGGCATGGCAAGGCAAGGCAAAAGGTCAAAGGAAAGGCAAGGCAAATCAGGGCAAAAGGAGAAAGGAAGGCAAGGCAAGACAAGGCAAAGAGACAAAGCAAGGCAAGGCAAAAGGGCAAAGAAAGGCAAGGTAAGGCAAAGGGGCAAAGCAAGGCATGGAAAGGCAAGGTAAGAGAAGGCAAAAGGGTAAAGCAAGGCAAGGAAAGGCAAGGCAAAAGGAGAAAGCAAAGAAAGGCAAGGCAAAAGGATAAGGAAGACACGTCAAGGCAAGGCAAAGATCAAAGCAAGGCAATGCAAGGCAATTCAAAACGGCAAAACAAGGAAAGGCAAGGCAAAAGGGCAAAGCAAAGCAAGTCAAAAGGGCAAAGCATGACAAGGCAAGGCAAGGCAAAAGGGCAAAGCATGACAAGGCAAGGTAAGGCAAAAGGGCAATGCAAGGAAAGGCAAAATGGCAAAGCAAGACAAGGCAAAAGGGCAAAGCATAACAAGGCAAAGCAAGGCAAAAGGGCAAAGCAAGGCAAGTCAAAAGGGCAAAGCATGACAAGGCAAGGCAAGGAAAAAGGGTATAGCAAGTCAAGGCAAGGTAAGGCAAAAGGGCAATTCAAGGAAAGGCAAAATGGCAAAGCAAGGCAAGGCAAAAGGGCAAAGCAAAGCAAGTCAAAATGGCAAAGTATGACAAGGCAAGGCAAGGAAAAAGGCTATAGCAAGTCAAGGCAAGGTAAAGCAAAAGGGCAATTCAAGGAAAGGCAAAATGGCAAAGCAAGGCAAGGCAAAAGGGCAAAGCATAACAAGGCAAAGCAAGGCAAAAGGGCAAAGCAAGGCAAGGCAAAAGGGCAAAGCATGGCAAGGCAATGAAAAAGGGCAACTCAATGCAAGACCGGGCAAAAGTGCAAAGAAAGGCAAGGCAATGTAAGTCAAAAGGACAAACCATGGCAAGGCCAGGAAAAAGGCCAAAGCAAGGAAAGGCAAGGCAAAAGGGGAAAGCAAGGCAAGGGAAAATGGCAAAGCAAGGCAAGGCAAGGAAAGACAAAAGGGCAAAGCAAGGCAAGGGAAAAGAGCAAAGCATGGCAAGGCAAGGCAAAAGGTCAAAAGAAAGGCAAGGCAAATCAGGGCAAAAGGAGAAAGGAAGGCAAGGCAAGTCAAGGCAAAGAGTCAAAGCAAGGCAAGGCAAAGGGTCAAAGGAAGGCATGGAAAGGCAAGGCAAAGGAAGGCAAAAGGGTAAAGCAAGGCAAGGAAAGGCAAGGCAAAAGGGGAAAGCAAAGCAAGGCAAGGCAAAATGATAAGGAAGACACGTCAAGGCAAGGCAAAGATGAAAGTAAGGCAATGCAAGGCAATTCAAAACGGCAAAAAAAGGAAAGGCAAGGAAAAAGGGCAACTCAATGCAAGGCCAGGCAAAAGGGCAAAGAAAGGCAAGGCAAGGTAAGTCAAAAGGACAAACCATGGCAAGGCCAGGAAAAAGGCCAAAGCAAGGAAAGGCAAGGCAAAAGGGAAAAGCAAGGCAAGGGAAAATGCCAAAGCAAGGCAAGGCAAGGCAAGACAAAAGGGCAAAGCAAGGCAAGGAAAAAGAGCAAAGCATGGCAAGGCAAGGCAAGGCAAAAGGTCAAAAGAAAGGCAAGGCAAATCAGGGCAAAAGGAGAAAGGAAGGCAAGGCAAGACAAGGCAAAGAGGCAAAGCAAGGCAAGGTAAGGCAAGGCAAAAGGGGAAAGCAATGCAAGGCAAGGCGAAAGGATAAGGAAGACACGTCAAGGCAAGGCAAAGATGAAAGTAAGGCAATGCAAGGAAATTGAAAACGGCAAAACAAGGAAAGGCAAGGCAAAAGGGCAAAGCAAAGCAAGTCAAAAGGGCAAAGCATGACAAGGCAAGGCAATGCAAAAGGACAAAGCATGAAAAGGCAAGGCAAGGCAAAAGGGTAAAGCATGTCAAGGCAAGGTAAGGCAAAAGGGCAATGCAAGGAAAAGCAAAATGGCAAAGCAAGACAAGGCAAAAGGGAAAGCATAACAAGGCAAAGCAAGGCAAAAGGGCAAAGCAAGACAAGGCAAAAGGGCAAAGCAAGGAAAGTCAAAAGGGCAAAGCATGACAAGGCAAGGCAAGGAAAAAGGGTATAGCAAGTCAAGGCAAGGTAAGGCAAAAGGGCAATTCAAGGAAAGGCAAAATGGCAAAGCAAGGCAAGGCAAAAGGACAAAGCAAAGCAAGTCAAAAGGGCAAAGCATGACAAGGCAAGGCAAGGAAAAAGGGTATAGCAAGTCAAGGCAAGGTAAGGCAAAAGGGCAATTCAAGGAAATGCAAAATGGCAAAGCAAGGCAAGGCAAAAGGGCAAAGCAAAGCAAGTCAAAATGGCAAAGTATGACAAGGCAAGGCAAGGAAAAAGGGTATAGCAAGTCAAGGCAAAGTAAGGCAAAATGGCAAAGCAAGGCAAGGCAAAAGGGCAAAGCATAACAAGGCAAAGCAAGGCAAAAGGGCAAAGCAAGGCAAGGCAAAAGGGCAAAGCAAGGCAAGTCAAAAAGGCAAAGCATGACAAGGCAAGGCAAGGAAAAAGGGTATAGCAAGTCAAGGCAAGGTAAGGCAAAAGGGCAATTCAAGGAAAGGCAAAATGGCAAAGCAAGGCAAGGCAAAAGGGCAAAGCAAGGCCAAGCAAAAGTGCAAAGAAAGGCAAGGCAAGGTAAGTCAAAAGGACAAACCATGGCAAGGCCAGGAAAAAGGCCAAAGCAAGGAAAGGCAAGGCAAAAGGGGAAAGCAAGGCAAGGGAAAATGGCAAAGGAAGGCAAGGCAAGGAAAGACAAAAGGGCAAAGCAAGGCAAGGAAAAAGAGCAAAGCATGGCAAGGCAAGGCAAAAGGTCAAAAGAAAGGCAAGGCAAATCAGGGCAAAAGGAGAAAGGAAGGCAAGGCAAGACAAGGCAAAGAGACAAAGCAAGGCAAGGCAAAAGGGCATAGCAAGGCAAGGAAAGGCAAAGGGGCAAAGCAAGGCATGGAAAGGAAAAGGCAAGGGAAGGCAAAAGGGTAAAGCAAGGCAAGGAAAGGCAAGGGAAAAGGAGAAAGCAAAGCAAGGCAAGGCAAAAGGATAAGGAAGACACGTCAAGGCAAGGCAAAGATGAAAGCAAGGCAATGCAAGGCAATTCAAAACGGCAAAACAAGGAAAGGCAAGGCAAAAGGGCAAAGCAAAGCAAGTCAAAAGGGCAAAGCATGACAAGGCAAGGCAAGGCAAAAGGGCAAAGCATGACAAGGCAAGGTAAGGCAAAAGGGCAAATCAAGACAAGGCAAAAGGGCAAAGCATAACAAGGCAAAGCAAGGCAAAAGGGCAAAGCAAGGCAAGTCAAAAGGGCAAAGCATGACAAGGCAAGGCAAGGAAAAAGGGTATAGCAAGTCAAGGCAAGGTAAGGCAAAAGGGCAATTCAAGGAAAGGCAAAATGGCAAAGCAAGGCAAGGCAAAAGGGCAAAGCATGACAAGGCAAGGCAAGGAAAAAGGGTATAGCAAGTCAAGGCAAGGTAAGGCAAAAGGGCAATTCAAGGAAAGACAAAATGGCAAAGCAAGGCAAGGCAAAAGGGCAAAGCATGACAAGGCAAGGCAAGGAAAAAGGGTATAGCAAGTCAAGGCAAGGTAAGGCAAAAGGGCAATTCAAGGAAAGGCAAAATGGCAAAGCAAGGCAAGGCAAAAGGGCAAAGCATGAAAAGGCAAGGCAAGGAAAAAGGGTATAGCAAGTCAAGGCAAGGTAAGGCAAAAGGGCAATTCAAGGAAATGCAAAATGGCAAAGCAAGGCAAGGCAAAAGGGCAAAGCATAACAAGGCAAAGCAAGGCAAAAGGGCAAAGCAAGGCAAGGCAAAAGGGCAAAGCAAGGCAAGTCAAAAAGGCAAAGCATGACAAGGCAAGGCAAGGAAAAAGGGTATAGCAAGTCAAGGCAAGGTAAGGCAAAAGGGCAATTCAAGGAAAGGAAAAATGGCAAAGCAAGGCAAGGCAAAAGGGCAAAGCAAGGCCAAGCAAAAGTGCAAAGAAAGGCAAGGCAAGGTAAGTCAAAAGGACAAACCATGGCAAGGCCAGGAAAAAGGCCAAAGAAAGGAAATGCAAGGCAAAAGGGGAAAGCAAGGCAAGGGAAAATGGCAAAGCAAGGCAAGGCAAGGAAAGACAAAAGGGCAAAGCAAGGCAAGGAAAAAGAGCAAAGCATGGCAAGGCAAGGCAAAAGGTCAAAAGAAAGGCAAGGCAAATCAGGGCAAAAGGAGAAAGGAAGGCAAGGCAAGACAAGGCAAAGAGACAAAGCAAGGCAAGGCAAAAGGGCATAGCAAGACAAGGTAAAGCAAAGGGGCAAAGCAAGGCATGGAAAGGCAAAGGCAAGGGAAGGCAAAAGGGTAAAGCAGGGCAAGGAAAGGCAAGGGAAAAGGAGAAAGCAAAGCAAGGCAAGGCAAAAGGATAAGGAAGACACGTCAAGGCAAGGCAAAGATGAAAGCAAGGCAATGCAAGGCAATTCAAAACGGCAAAACAAGGAAAGGCAAGGCAAAAGGGCAAAGCAAAGCAAGTCAAAAGGGCAAAGCATGACAAGGCAAGGCAAGGCAAAAGGGCAAAGCATGACAAGGCAAGGTAAGGCAAAAGGGCAAATCAAGACAAGGCAAAAGGGCAAAGCATAACAAGGCAAAGCAAGGCAAAAGGGCAAAGCAAGGCAAGTCAAAAGGGCAAAGCATGACAAGGCAAGGCAAGGAAAAAGGGTATAGCAAGTCAAGGCAAGGTATGGCAAAAGGGCAATTCAAGGAAAGGCAAAATGGCAAAGCAAGGCAAGGCAAAAGGGCAAAGCATGAAAAGGCAAGGCAAGGAAAAAGGGTATAGCAAGTCAAGGCAAGGTAAGGCAAAAGGGCAATTCAAGGAAAGACAAAATGGCAAAGCAAGGCAAGGCAAAAGGGCAAAGCATGACAAGGCAAGGCAAGAAAAAGGGTATAGCAAGTCAAGGCAAGGTAAGGCAAAAGGGCAATTCAAGGAAAGGCAAAATGGCAAAGCAAGGCAAGGCAAAAGGGCAAAGCAAAGCAAGTCAAAAGGGCAAAGCATGACAAGGCAAGGCAATGCAAAAGGGCAAAGCATGAAAAGGCAAGGCAAGGCAAAAGGGTAAAGCATGTCAAGGCAAGGTAAGGCAAAAGGGCAATGCAAGGAAAAGCAAAATGGCAAAGCAAGACAAGGCAAAAGGGAAAGCATAACAAGGCAAAGCAAGGCAAAAGGGCAAAGCAAGACAAGGCAAAAGGGCAAAGCAAGGAAAGTCAAAAGGGCAAAGCATGACAAGGCAAGGCAAGGAAAAAGGGTATAGCAAGTCAAGGCAAGGTAAGGCAAAAGGGCAATTCAAGGAAAGGCAAAATGGCAAAGCAAGGCAAGGCAAAAGGACAAAGCAAAGCAAGTCAAAAGGGCAAAGCATGACAAGGCAAGGCAAGGAAAAAGGGTATAGCAAGTCAAGGCAAGGTAAGGCAAAAGGGCAATTCAAGGAAAGGCAAAATGGCAAAGCAAGGCAAGGCAAAAGGACAAAGCAAGGCAAGTCAAAAGGGCAAAGCATGACAAGGCAAGGCAAGGAAAAAGGGTGTAGCAAGTCAAGGCAAGGTAAGGCAAAAGGGCAATTCAAGGAAAGGCAAAATGGCAAAGCAAGGCAAGGCAAAAGGACAAAGCAAAGCAAGTCAAAAGGGCAAAGCATGACAAGGCAAGGCAAGGAAAAAGGGTATAGCAAGTCAAGGCAAGGTAAGGCAAAAGGGCAGTTCAAGGAAAGGCAAAATGGCAAAGCAAGGCAAGGCAAAAGGGCAAAGCATGAAAAGGCAAGGCAAGGAAAAAGGGTATAGCAAGTCAAGGCAAGGTAAGGCAAAAGGGCAATTCAAGGAAAGACAAAATGGCAAAGCAAGGCAAGGCAAAAGGGCAAAGCATGACAAGGCAAGGCAAGGAAAAAGGGTATAGCAAGTCAAGGCAAGGTAAGGCAAAAGGGCAATTCAAGGAAAGGCAAAATGGCAAAGCAAGGCAAGGCAAAAGGGCAAAGCATGAAAAGGCAAGGCAAGGAAAAAGGGTATAGCAAGTCAAGGCAAGGTAAGGCAAAAGGGCAATTCAAGGAAATACAAAATGGCAAAGCAAGGCAAGGCAAAAGGGCAAAGCAAAGCAAGTCAAAATGGCAAAGTATGACAAGGCAAGGCAAGGAAAAAGGGTATAGCAAGTCAAGGCAAGGTAAGGCAAAAGGGCAATTCAAGGAAAGGCAAAATGGCAAAGCAAGGCAAGGCAAAAGGGCAAAGCATAACAAGGCAAAGCAAGGCCAAAGGGCAAAGCAAGGCAAGGCAAAAGGGCAAAGCAAGGCAAGTCAAAAGGGCAAAGCATGACAAGGCAAGGCAAGGAAAAAGGGTATAGCAAGTCAAGGCAAGGTAAGGCAAAAGGGCAATTCAAGGAAAGGCAAAATGGCAAAGCAAGGCAAGGCAAAAGGGCAAAGCATGAAAAGGCAAGGCAAGGAAAAAGGGTATAGCAAGTCAAGGCAAGGTAAGGCAAAAGGGCAATTCAAGGAAAGGCAAAATGGCAAAGCAAGGCAAGGCAAAAGGGCAAAGCAGACAAGGCAAGGCAAGGAAAAAGGGTATAGCAAGTCAAGGCAAGGTAAGGCAAAAGGGCAATTCAAGGAAAGACAAAATGGCAAAGCAAGGCAAGGCAAAAGGGCAAAGCATGGCAAGGCAAGGAAAAAGGGCAACTCAATGCAAGGCCAGGCAAAAGGGCAAAGAAAGGCAAGGCAAGGTAAGTCAAAACGACAAACCATGGCAAGGCCAGGAAAAAGGCCAAAGCAAGGAAAGGCAAGGCAAAAGGGAAAAGCAAGGCAAGGGAAAATGGCAAAGCAAGGCAAGGCAAGGCAAGACAAAAGGGCAAAGCAAGGCAAGGAAAAAGAGCAAAGCATGGCAAGGCAAGGCAAGGCAAAAGGTCAAAAGAAAGGCAAGGCAAATCAGGGCAAAAGGAGAAAGGAAGGCAAGGCAAGACAAGGCAAAGAGGCAAAGCAAGGCAAGGTAAGGCAAGGCAAAAGGGGAAAGCAAAGCAAGGCAAGGCGAAAGGATAAGGAAGACACGTCAAGGCAAGGCAAAGATGAAAGTAAGGCAATGCAAGGAAATTGAAAACGGCAAAACAAGGAAAGGCAAGGCAAAAGGGCAAAGCAAAGCAAGTCAAAAGGGCAAAGCATGACAAGGCAAGGCAAGGCAAAAGGGTAAAGCATGTCAAGGCAAGGTAAGGCAAAAGGGCAATGCAAGGAAAAGCAAAATGGCAAAGCAAGACAAGGCAAAAGGGAAAGCATAACAAGGCAAAGCAAGGCAAAATGGCAAAGCAAGACAAGGCAAAAGGGCAAAGCAAGGAAAGTCAAAAGGGCAAAGCATGACAAGGCAAGGCAAGGAAAAAGGGTATAGCAAGTCAAGGCAAGGTAAGGCAAAAGGGCAATTCAAGGAAAGGCAAAATGGCAAAGCTAGGCAAGGCAAAAGGGCAAAGCAAGGCCAGGCAAAAGTGCAAAGAAATGCAAGGCAAGGTATTCAAAAGGACAAACCATGGCAAGGCCAGGAAAAAGGCCAAAGCAAGGAAAGGCAAGGCAAAAGGGGAAAGCAAGGCAAGGGAAAATGGCAAAGCAAGGCAAGGCAAGGAAAGACAAAAGGGCAAAGCAAGGCAAGGAAAAAGAGCAAAGCATGGCAAGGCAAGGCAAAAGGTCAAAAGAAAGGCAAGGCAAATCAGCGCAAAAGGAGAAAGGAAGGCAAGGCAAGTCAAGGCAAAGAGTCAAAGCAAGGCAAGGCAAAGGGTCAAAGGAAGGCATGGAAAGGCAAGGCAAAGGAAGGCAAAAGGGTATAGCAAGGCAAGGAAAGGCAAGGCAAAAGGGGAAAGCAAAGCAAGGCAAGGCAAAAGGATAAGGAAGACACGTCAAGGCAAGGCAAAGATGAAAGTAAGGCAATGCAAGGCAATTCAAAACGGCAAAACAGGGAAAGGCAAGGCAAAAGGGCAAAGCATGACAAGGCAAGGTAAGGCAAAAGGGCAAAGCATAACAAGGCAAAGCAAGGCAAAAGGGCAAAGCAAGGCAAGTCAAAAGGGCAAAGCCTGACAAGGCAAGGCAAGGAAAAAGGGTATAGCAAGTCAAGGCAAGGTAAGGCAAAAGGGCAATTCAAGGAAAGGCAAAATGGCAAAGCAAGGCAAGGCAAAAGGGCAAAGCATGAAAAGGCAAGGCAAGGAAAAAGGGTATAGCAAGTCAAGGCAAGGTAAGACAAAAGGGCAAAGCAAGGCAAGGAAAAAGAGCAAAGCATGGCAAGGCAAGGCAAGGCAAAAGGTCAAAAGAAAGGCAAGGCAAATCAGGGCAAAAGGAGAAAGGAAGGCAAGGCAAGACAAGGCAAAGAGGCAAAGCAAGGCAAGGTAAGGCAAGGCAAAAGGGGAAAGCAAAGCAAGGCAAGGCGAAAGGATAAGGAAGACACGTCAAAGCAAGGCAAAGATGAAAGTAAGGCAATGCAAGGAAATTGAAAACGGCAAAACAAGGAAAGGCAAGGAAAAAGGGCAAAGCAAAGCAAGTCAAAAGGGCAAAGCATGACAAGGCAAGGCAATGCAAAAGGGCAAAGCATGAAAAGCAAGGCAAGGCAAAAGGGTAAAGCATGTCAAGGCAAGGTAAGGCAAAAGCGCAATGCAAGGAAAAGCAAAATGGCAAAGCAAGACAAGGCAAAAGGGAAAGCATAACAAGGCAAAGCAAGGCAAAAGGGCAAAGCAAGACAAGGCAAAAGGGCAAAGCAAGGAAAGTCAAAAGGGCAAAGCATGACAAGGCAAGGCAAGGAAAAAGGGTATAGCAAGTCAAGGCAAGGTAAGGCAAAAGGGCAATTCAAGGAAAGGCAAAATGGCAAAGCAAGGCAAGGCAAAAGGACAAAGCATAACAAGGCAAAGCAAGGCAAAAGGGCAAAGCAAGGCAAGGCAAAAGGGCAAAGCAAGGCAAGTAAAAAGGGCAAAGCATGACAAGGCAAGGCAAGGAAAAAGGGTATAGCAAGTCAAGGCAAGGTAAGGCAAAAGGGCAATTCAAGGAAAGGCAAAATGGCAAAGCAAGGCAAGGCAAAAGGGCAAAGCAAAGCAAGTCAAAAGGGCAAAGCATGACAAGGCAAGGTAAGTCAAATGGACAAACCATGGCAAGGCCAGGAAAAAGGCCAAAGCAAGGAAAGGCAAGGCAAAAGGGGAAAGCAAGGCAAGGGAAAATGGCAAAGCAAAGCAAGGCAAGGAAAGACAAAAGGGCAAAGCAAGGCAAGGAAAAAGAGCAAAGCATGGCAAGGCAAGGCAAAAGGTCAAAAGAAAGGCAAGGCAAATCAGGGCAAAAGGAGAAAGGAAGGCAAGGCAAGAGAAGGCAAAGAGACAAAGCAAGGCAAGGCAAAAGGTCAAAAGAAAGGCAAGGCAAATCAGGGCAAAAGGAGAAAGGAAGGCAAGGCAAGACAAGGCAAAGAGACAAAGCAAGGCAAGGCAAAAGGGCAAAGCAAAGCAAGTCAGAATGGCAAAGTATGACAAGGCAAGGCAAGGAAAAAGGCTATAGCAAGTCAAGGCAAGGTAAGGCAAAAGGGCAATTCAAGGAAAGGCAAAATGGCAAAGCAAGGCAAGGCAAAAGGGCAAAGCATAACAAGGCAAAGCAAGGCAAAAGGGCAAAGCAAGGCAAGGCAAAAGGGCAAAGCATGGCAAGGCAAGAAAAAGGGCAACTCAATTCAAGGCCGGGCAAAAGTGCAAAGAAAGGCAAGGCAAGGTAAGTCAAAAGGACAAACCATGGCAAGGCCAGGAAAAAGGCCAAAGCAAGGAAAGGCAAGGCAAAAGGGGAAAGCAAGGCAAGGGAAAATGGCAAAGCAAGGCAAGGCAAGGCAAGACAAAAGGGCAAAGCAAGGCAAGGGAAAAGAGCAAAGCATGGCAAGGCAAGACAAGGCAAAAGGTCAAAGAAAAGGCAAGGCAAATCAGGGCAAAAGGAGAAAGGAAGGCAAGGCAAGACAAGGCAAAGAGACAAAGCAAGGCAAGGCAAAAGGGCAAAGCAAGGCAAGGAAAAAGAGCAAAGCATGGCATGGCAAGGCAAGGCAAAAGGTCAAAGGAAAGGCAAGGCAAATCAGGGCAAAAAGAGAAAGGAAGGCAAGGCAAGACAAGGCAAAGAGACAAAGCAAGGCAAGGCAAAAGGGCAAAGAAAGGCAAGGTAAGGCAAAGGGGCAAAGCAAGGCATGGAAAGGCAAGGTAAGAGAAGGCAAAAGGGTAAAGCAAGGCAAGGAAAGGCAAGGCAAAAGGAGAAAGCAAAGAAAGGCAAGGCAAAAGGATAAGGAAGACACGTCAAGGCAAGGCAAAGATGAAAGCAAGGCAATGCAAGGCAATTCAAAACGGCAAAACAAGGAAAGGCAAGGCAAAAGGGCAAAGCAAAGCAAGTCAAAAGGGCAAAGCATGACAAGGCAAGGCAAGGCAAAAGGGCAAAGCATGACAAGGCAAGGTAAGGCAAAAGGGCAATGCAAGGAAAGGCAAAATGGCAAAGCAACACAAGGCAAAAGGGCAAAGCATAACAAGGCAAAGCAAGGCAAAAGGGCAAAGCAAGGCAAGTCAAAAGGGCAAAGCATGACAAGGCAAGGCAAGGAAAAAGGGTATAGCAAGTCAAGGCAAGGTAAGGCAAAAGGGCAATTCAAGGAAAGGCAAAATGGCAAAGCAAGGCAAGGCAAAAGGGCAAAGCAAAGCAAGTCAAAATGGCAAAGTATGACAAGGCAAGGCTAGGAAAAAGGCTATAGCAAGTCAAGGCAAGGTAAGGCAAAAGGGCAATTCAAGGAAAGGCAAAATGGCAAAGCAAGGCAAGGCAAAAGGGCAAAGCATAACAAGGCAAAGCAAGGCAAAAGGGCAAAGCAAGGCAAGGCAAAAGGGCAAAGCATGGCAAGGCAATGAAAAAGGGCAACTCAATGCAAGACCGGGCAAAAGTGCAAAGAAAGGCAAGGCAATGTAAGTCAAAAGGACAAACCATGGCAAGGCCAGGAAAAAGGCCAAAGCAAGGAAAGGCAAGGCAAAAGGGGAAAGCAAGGCAAGGGAAAATGGCAAAGCAAGGCAAGGCAAGGAAAGACAAAAGGGCAAAGCAAGGCAAGGGAAAAGAGCAAAGCATGGCAAGGCAAGGCAAAAGGTCAAAAGAAAGGCAAGGCAAATCAGGGCAAAAGGAGAAAGGAAGGCAAGGCAAGTCAAGGCAAAGAGTCAAAGCAAGGCAAGGCAAAGGGTCAAAGGAAGGCATGGAAAGGCAAGGCAAAGGAAGGCAAAAGGGTAAAGCAAGGCAAGGAAAGGCAAGGCAAAAGGGGAAAGCAAAGCAAGGCAAGGCAAAATGATAAGGAAGACACGTCAAGGCAAGGCAAAGATGAAAGTAAGGCAATGCAAGGCAATTCAAAACGGCAAAACAAGGAAAGGCAAGGAAAAAGGGCAACTCAATGCAAGGCCTGGCAAAAGGGCAAAGAAAGGCAAGGCAAGGTAAGTCAAAAGGACAAACCATGGCAAGGCCAGGAAAAAGGCCAAAGCAAGGAAAGGCAAGGCAAAAGGGGAAAGCAAGGCAAGGGAAAATGGCAAAGCAAGGCAAGGCAAGGAAAGACAAAAGGGCAAACCAAGGCAAGGAAAAAGAGCAAAGCATGGGAAGGCAAGGCAAAAGGTCAAAAGAAAGGCAAGGCAAATCAGGGCAAAAGGAGAAAGGAAGGCAAGGCAAGACAAGGCAAAGAGACAAAGCAAGGCAAGGCAAAAGGGCATAGCAAGGCAAGGAAAGGCAAAGGGGCAAAGCAAGGCATGGAAAGGCAAAGGCAAGGGAAGGCAAAAGGGTAAAGCAAGGCAAGGAAAGGCAAGGGAAAAGGAGAAAGCAAAGCAAGGCAAGGCAAAAGGATAAGGAAGACACGTCAAGGCAAGGCAAAGATGAAAGCAAGGCAATGCAAGGCAATTCAAAACGGCAAAACAAGGAAAGGCAAGGCAAAAGGGCAAAGCAAAGCAAGTCAAAAGGGCAAAGCATGACAAGGCAAGGCAAGGCAAAAGGGCAAAGCATGACAAGGCAAGGTAAGGCAAAAGGGCAAATCAAGACAAGGCAAAAGGGCAAAGCATAACAAGGCAAAGCAAGGCAAAAGGGCAAAGCAAGGCAAGTCAAAAGGGCAAAGCATGACAAGGCAAGGCAAGGAAAAAGGGTATAGCAAGTCAAGGCAACGTAAGGCAAAAGGGCAATTCAAGGAAAGGCAAAATGGCAAAGCAAGGCAAGGCAAAAGGGCAAAGCATGAAAAGGCAAGGCAAGGAAAAAGGGTATAGCAAGTCAAAGCAAGGTAAGGCAAAAGGGCAATTCAAGGAAAGACAAAATGGCAAAGCAAGGCAAGGCAAAAGGGCAAAGCATGACAAGGCAAGGCAAGGAAAAAGGGTATAGCAAGTCAAGGCAATGTAAGGCAAAAGGGCAATTCAAGGAAAGACAAAATGGCAAAGCAAGGCAAGGCAAAAGGGCAAAGCATGAAAAGGCAAGGCAAGGAAAAAGGGTATAGCAAGTCAAGGCAAGGTAAGGCAAAAGGGCAATTCAAGGAAATGCAAAATGGCAAAGCAAGGCAAGGCAAAAGGGCAAAGCATAACAAGGCAAAGCAAGGCAAAAGGGCAAAGCAAGGCAAGGCAAAAGGGCAAAGCAAGGCAAGTCAAAAAGGCAAAGCATGACAAGGCAAGGCAAGGAAAAAGGGTATAGCAAGTCAAGGCAAGGTAAGGCAAAAGGGCAATTCAAGGAAAGGCAAAATGGCAAAGCAAGGCAAGGCAAAAGGGCAAAGCAAGGCCAAGCAAAAGTGCAAAGAAAGGCAAGGCAAGGTAAGTCAAAAGGACAAACCATGGCAAGGCCAGGAAAAAGGCCAAAGCAAGGAAAGGCAAGGCAAAAGGGGAAAGCAAGGCAAGGGAAAATGGCAAAGCAAGGCAAGGCAAGGAAAGACAAAAGGGCAAAGCAAGGCAAGGAAAAAGAGCAAAGCATGGCAAGGCAAGGCAAAAGGTCAAAAGAAAGGCAAGGCAAATCAGGGCAAAAGGAGAAAGGAAGGCAAGGCAAGACAAGGCAAAGAGACAAAGCAAGGCAAGGCAAAAGGGCATAGCAAGGCAAGGTAAGGCAAAGGGGCAAAGCAAGGCATGGAAAGGCAAAGGCAAGGGAAGGCAAAAGGGTAAAGCAAGGCAAGGAAAGGCAAGGGAAAAGGAGAAAGCAAAGCAAGGCAAGGCAAAAGGATAAGGAAGACACGTCAAGGCAAGGCAAAGATGAAAGCAAGGCAATGCAAGGCAATTCAAAACGGCAAAACAAGGAAAGGCAAGGCAAAAGGGCAAAGCAAAGCAAGTCAAAAGGGCAAAGCATGACAAGGCAAGGCAAGGCAAAAGGGCAAAGCATGACAAGGCAAGGTAAGGCAAAAGGGCAAATCAAGACAAGGCAAAAGGGCAAAGCATAACAAGGCAAAGCAAGGCAAAAGGGCAAAGCAAGGCAAGTCAAAAGGGCAAAGCATGACAAGGCAAGGCAAGGAAAAAGGGTATAGCAAGTCAAGGCAAGGTAAGGCAAAAGGGCAATTCAAGGAAAGGCAAAATGGCAAAGCAAGGCAAGGCAAAAGGGCAAAGCATGAAAAGGCAAGGCAAGGAAAAAGGGTATAGCAAGTCAAGGCAAGGTAAGGCAAAAGGGCAATTCAAGGAAAGACAAAATGGCAAAGCAAGGCAAGGCAAAAGGGCAAAGCATGACAAGGCAAGGCAAGGAAAAAGGGTATAGCAAGTCAAGGCAAGGTAAGGCAAAAGGGCAATTCAAGGAAAGGCAAAATAGCAAAGCAAGGCAAGGCAAAAGGGCAAAGCATGACAAGGCAAGGCAAGGAAAAAGGGTATAGCAAGTCAAGGCAAGGTAAGGCAAAAGGGCAATTCAAGGAAAGACAAAATGGCAAAGCAAGGCAAGGCAAAAGGGCAAAGCATGGCAAGGCAAGGAAAAAGGGCAACTCAATGCAAGGCCAGGCAAAAGGGCAAAGAAAGGCAAGGCAAGGTAAGTCAAAAGGACAAACCATGGCAAGGCCAGGAAAAAGGCCAAAGCAAGGAAAGGCAAGGCAAAAGGGAAAAGCAAGGCAAGGGAAAATGGCAAAGCAAGGCAAGGCAAGGCAAGACAAAAGGGCAAAGCAAGGCAAGGAAAAAGAGCAAAGCATGGCAAGGCAAGGCAAGGCAAAAGGTCAAAAGAAAGGCAAGGCAAATCAGGGCAAAAGGAGAAAGGAAGGCAAGGCAAGACAAGGCAAAGAGGCAAAGCAAGGCAAGGTAAGGCAAGGCAAAAGGGGAAAGCAAAGCAAGGCAAGGCGAAAGGATAAGGAAGACACGTCAAGGCAAGGCAAAGATGAAAGTAAGGCAATGCAAGGAAATTGAAAACGGCAAAACAAGGAAAGGCAAGGCAAAAGGGCAAAGCAAAGCAAGTCAAAAGGGCAAAGCATGACAAGGCAAGGCAAGGCAAAAGGGTAAAGCATGTCAAGGCAAGGTAAGGCAAAAGGGCAATGCAAGGAAAAGCAAAATGGCAAAGCAAGACAAGGCAAAAGGGAAAGCATAACAAGGCAAAGCAAGGCAAAAGGGCAAAGCAAGACAAGGCAAAAGGGCAAAGCAAGGAAAGTCAAAAGGGCAAAGCATGACAAGGCAAGGCAAGGAAAAAGGGTATAGCAAGTCAAGGCAAGGTAAGGCAAAAGGGCAATTCAAGGAAAGGCAAAATGGCAAAGCAAGGCAAGGCAAAAGGGCAAAGCAAAGCAAGTCAAAAGGGCAAAGCATGACAAGGCAAGGCAATGCAAAAGGGCAAAGCATGAAAAGGCAAGGCAAGGCAAAAGGGTAAAGCATGTCAAGGCAAGGTAAGGCAAAAGGGCAATGCAAGGAAAAGCAAAATGGCAAAGCAAGACAAGGCAAAAGGGAAAGCATAACAAGGCAAAGCAAGGCAAAAGGGCAAAGCAAGACAAGGCAAAAGGGCAAAGCAAGGAAAGTCAAAAGGGCAAAGCATGACAAGGCAAGGCAAGGAAAAAGGGTATAGCAAGTCAAGGCAAGGTAAGGCAAAAGGGCAATTCAAGGAAAGGCAAAATGGCAAAGCAAGGCAAGGCAAAAGGACAAAGCAAAGCAAGTCAAAAGGGCAAAGCATGACAAGGCAAGGCAATGCAAAAGGGCAAAGCATGAAAAGGCAAGGCAAGGCAAAAGGGTAAAGCATGTCAAGGCAAGGTAAGGCAAAAGGGCAATGCAAGGAAAAGCAAAATGGCAAAGCAAGACAAGGCAAAAGGGAAAGCATAACAAGGCAAAGCAAGGCAAAAGGGCAAAGCAAGACAAGGCAAAAGGGCAAAGCAAGGAAAGTCAAAAGGGCAAAGCATGACAAGGCAAGGCAAGGAAAAAGGGTATAGCAAGTCAAGGCAAGGTAAGGCAAAAGGGCAATTCAAGGAAAGGCAAAATGGCAAAGCAAGGCAAGGCAAAAGGACAAAGCAAAGCAAGTCAAAAGGGCAAAGCATGACAAGGCAAGGCAAGGAAAAAGGGTATAGCAAGTCAAGGCAAGGTAAGGCAAAAGGGCAATTCAAGGAAAGGCAAAATGGCAAAGCAAGGCAAGGCAAAAGGACAAAGCAAAGCAAGTCAAAAGGGCAAAGCATGACAAGGCAAGGCAAGGAAAAAGCGTGTAGCAAGTAAAGGCAAGGTAAGGCAAAAGGGCAATTCAAGGAAAGGCAAAATGGCAAAGCAAGGCAAGGCAAAAGGACAAAGCAAAGCAAGTCAAAAGGGCAAAGCATGACAAGGCAAGGCAAGGAAAAAGGGTATAGCAAGTCAAGGCAAGGTAAGGCAAAAGGGCAATTCAAGGAAAGGCAAAATGGCAAAGCAAGGCAAGGCAAAAGGGCAAAGCATGAAAAGGCAAGGCAAGGAAAAAGGGTATAGCAAGTCAAGGCAAGGTAAGGCAAAAGGGCAATTCAAGGAAAGACAAAATGGCAAAGCAAGGCAAGGCAAAAGGGCAAAGCAAGGCAAGGCAAAAGGGCAAAGCAAGGCAAGTCAAAAAGGCAAAGCATGACAAGGCAAGGCAAGGAAAAAGGGTATAGCAAGTCAAGGCAAGGTAAGGCAAAAGGGCAATTCAAGGAAAGGCAAAATGGCAAAGCAAGGCAAGGCAAAAGGGCAAAGCAAGGCCAAGCAAAAGTGCAAAGAAAGGCAAGGCAAGGTAAGTCAAAAGGACAAACCATGGCAAGGCCAGGAAAAAGGCCAAAGCAAGGAAAGGCAAGGCAAAAGGGGAAAGCAAGGCAAGGGAAAATGGCAAAGCAAGGCAAGGCAAGGAAAGACAAAAGGGCAAAGCAAGGCAAGGAAAAAGAGCAAAGCATGGCAAGGCAAGGCAAAAGGTCAAAAGAAAGGCAAGGCAAATCAGGGCAAAAGGAGAAAGGAAGGCAAGGCAAGACAAGGCAAAGAGACAAAGCAAGGCAAGGCAAAAGGGCATAGCAAGGCAAGGTAAGGCAAAGGGGCAAAGCAAGGCATGGAAAGGCAAAGGCAAGGGAAGGCAAAAGGGTAAAGCAAGGCAAGGAAAGGCAAGGGAAAAGGAGAAAGCAAAGCAAGGCAAGGCAAAAGGATAAGGAAGACACGTCAAGGCAAGGCAAAGATGAAAGCAAGGCAATGCAAGGCAATTCAAAACGGCAAAACAAGGAAAGGCAAGGCAAAAGGGCAAAGCAAAGCAAGTCAAAAGGGCAAAGCATGACAAGGCAAGGCAAGGCAAAAGGGCAAAGCATGACAAGGCAAGGTAAGGCAAAAGGGCAAATCAAGACAAGGCAAAAGGGCAAAGCATAACAAGGCAAAGCAAGGCAAAAGGGCAAAGCAAGGCAAGTCAAAAGGGCAAAGCATGACAAGGCAAGGCAAGGAAAAAGGGTATAGCAAGTCAAGGCAAGGTAAGGCAAAAGGGCAATTCAAGGAAAGGCAAAATGGCAAAGCAAGGCAAGGCAAAAGGGCAAAGCATGAAAAGGCAAGGCAAGGAAAAAGGGTATAGCAAGTCAAGGCAAGGTAAGGCAAAAGGGCAATTCAAGGAAAGACAAAATGGCAAAGCAAGGCAAGGCAAAAGGGCAAAGCATGACAAGGCAAGGCAAGGAAAAAGGGTATAGCAAGTCAAGGCAAGGTAAGGCAAAAGGGCAATTCAAGGAAAGACAAAATGGCAAAGCAAGGCAAGGCAAAAGGGCAAAGCATGGCAAGGCAAGGAAAAAGGGCAACTCAATGCAAGGCCAGGCAAAAGGGCAAAGTAAGGCAAGGCAAGGTAAGTCAAAAGGACAAACCATGGCAAGGCCAGGAAAAAGGCCAAAGCAAGGAAAGGCAAGGCAAAAGGGAAAAGCAAGGCAAGGGAAAATGGCAAAGCAAGGCAAGGCAAGGCAAGACAAAAGGGCAAAGCAAGGCAAGGAAAAAGAGCAAAGCATGGCAAGGCAAGGCAAGGCAAAAGGTCAAAAGAAAGGCAAGGCAAATCAGGGCAAAAGGAGAAAGGAAGGCAAGGCAAGACAAGGCAAAGAGGCAAAGCAAGGCAAGGTAAGGCAAGGCAAAAGGGGAAAGCAAAGCAAGGCAAGGCGAAAGGATAAGGAAGACACGTCAAGGCAAGGCAAAGATGAAAGTAAGGCAATGCAAGGAAATTGAAAACGGCAAAACAAGGAAAGGCAAGGCAAAAGGGCAAAGCAAAGCAAGTCAAAAGGGCAAAGCATGACAAGGCAAGGCAAGGCAAAAGGGTAAAGCATGTCAAGGCAAGGTAAGGCAAAAGGGCAAAGCAAGACAAGGCAAAAGGGCAAAGCAAGACAAGGCAAAAGGGAAAGCATAACAAGGCAAAGCAAGGCAAAAGGGCAAAGCAAGACAAGGCAAAAGGGCAAAGCAAGGAAAGTCAAAAGGGAAAGCATAACAAGGCAAAGCAAGGCAAAAGGGCAAAGCAAGACAAGGCAAAAGGGCAAAGCAAGACAAGGCAAAAGGGAAAGCATAACAAGGCAAAGCAAGGCAAAAGGGCAAAGCAAGACAAGGCAAAAGGGCAAAGCAAGGAAAGTCAAAAGGGCAAAGCATGACAAGGCAAGGCAAGGAAAAAGGGTATAGCAAGTCAAGGCAAGGTAAGGCAAAAGGGCAATTCAAGGAAAGGCAAAATGGCAAAGCAAGGCAAGGCAAAAGGACAAAGCAAAGCAAGTCAAAAGGGCAAAGCATGACAAGGCAAGGCAATGCAAAAGGGCAAAGCATGAAAAGGCAAGGTAAGGCAAAAGGGCAATGCAAGGAAAAGCAAAATGGCAAAGCAAGGCAAGGCAAAAGGACAAAGCATAACAAGGCAAAGCAAGGCAAAAGGGCAAAGCAAGGCAAGGCAAAAGGGCAAAGCAAGGCAAGTCAAAAGGGAAAAGCATGACAAGGCAAGGCAAGGAAAAAGGGTATAGCAAGTCAAGGCAAGGTAAGGCAAAAGGGCAATTCAAGGAAAGGCAAAATGGCAAAGCAAGGCAAGGCAAAAGGGCAAAGCAAGGCCAGGCAAAAGTGCAAAGAAAGGCAAGGCAAGGTAAGTCAAAAGGACAAACCATGGCAAGGCCAGGAAAAAGGCCAAAGCAAGGAAAGGCAAGGCAAAAGGGGAAAGCAAGGCAAGGGAAAATGGCAAAGCAAGGCAAGGTAAGGCAAGACAAAAGGGCAAAGCAAGGCAAGGAAAAAGAGCAAAGCATGGCAAGGCAAGGCAAAAGGTCAAAAGAAAGGCAAGGCAAATCAGGGCAAAAGGAGAAAGGAAGGCAAGGCAAGTCAAGGCAAAGAGTCAAAGCAAGGCAAGGCAAAGGGTCAAAGGAAGGCATGGAAAGGCAAGGCAAAGGAAGGCAAAAGGGTAAAGCAAGGCAAGGAAAGGCAAGGCAAAAGGGGAAAGCAAAGCAAGGCAAGGCAAAATGATAAGGAAGACACGTCAAGGCAAGGCAAAGATGAAAGTAAGGCAATGCAAGGCAATTCAAAACGGCAAAACAAGGAAAGGCAAGGCAAAAGGGCAAAGCAAAGCAAGTCAAAAGGGCAAAGCATGACAAGGCAAGGCAAGGCAAAAGGGCAAAGCATGACAAGGTAAGGAAAGGCAAAAGGGCAATGCAAGGAAAGGCTAAATGGCAAAGCAAGACAAGGCAAAAGGGCAAAGCATAACAAGGCAAAGCAAGGCAAAAGGGCAAAGCAAGGCAAGTCAAAAGGGCAAAGCATGACAAGGCAAGGCAAGGAAAAATGGTATAGCAAGTCAAGGCAAGGTAAGGCAAAAGGGCAATTCAAGGAAAGGCAAAATGGCAAAGCAAGGCAAGGCAAAAGGACAAAGCAAAGCAAGTCAAAAGGGCAAAGCATGACAAGGCAAGGCAAGGAAAAAGGGTATAGCAAGTCAAGGCAAGGTAAGGCAAAAGGGCAATTCAAGGAAATGCAAAATGGCAAAGCAAGGCAAGGCAAAAGGGCAAAGCAAAGCAAGTCAAAATGGCAAAGTATGACAAGGCAAGGCAAGGAAAAAGGGTATAGCAAGTCAAGGCAAAGTAAGGCAAAAGGGCAATTCAAGGAAAGGCAAAATGGCAAAGCAAGGCAAGGCAAAAGGGCAAAGCATAACAAGGCAAAGCAAGGCAAAAGGGCAAAGCAAGGCAAGGCAAAAGGGCAAAGCAAGGCAAGTCAAAAAGGCAAAGCATGACAAGGCAAGGCAAGGAAAAAGGGTATAGCAAGTCAAGGCAAGGTAAGGCAAAAGGGCAATTCAAGGAAAGGCAAAATGGCAAAGCAAGGCAAGGCAAAAGGGCAAAGCAAGGCCAAGCAAAAGTGCAAAGAAAGGCAAGGCAAGGTAAGTCAAAAGGACAAACCATGGCAAGGCCAGGAAAAAGGCCAAAGCAAGGAAAGGCAAGGCAAAAGGGGAAAGCAAGGCAAGGGAAAATGGCAAAGGAAGGCAAGGCAAGGAAAGACAAAAGGGCAAAGCAAGGCAAGGAAAAAGAGCAAAGCATGGCAAGGCAAGGCAAAAGGTCAAAAGAAAGGCAAGGCAAATCAGGGCAAAAGGAGAAAGGAAGGCAAGGCAAGACAAGGCAAAGAGACAAAGCAAGGCAAGGCAAAAGGGCATAGCAAGGCAAGGAAAGGCAAAGGGGCAAAGCAAGGCATGGAAAGGCAAAGGCAAGGGAAGGCAAAAGGGTAAAGCAAGGCAAGGAAAGGCAAGGGAAAAGGAGAAAGCAAAGCAAGGCAAGGCAAAAGGATAAGGAAGACACGTCAAGGCAAGGCAAAGATGAAAGCAAGGCAATGCAAGGCAATTCAAAACGGCAAAACAAGGAAAGGCAAGGCAAAAGGGCAAAGCAAAGCAAGTCAAAAGGGCAAAGCATGACAAGGCAAGGCAAGGCAAAAGGGCAAAGCATGACAAGGCAAGGTAAGGCAAAAGGGCAAATCAAGACAAGGCAAAAGGGCAAAGCATAACAAGGCAAAGCAAGGCAAAAGGGCAAAGCAAGGCAAGTCAAAAGGGCAAAGCATGACAAGGCAAGGCAAGGAAAAAGGGTATAGCAAGTCAAGGCAAGGTAAGGCAAAAGGGCAATTCAAGGAAAGGCAAAATGGCAAAGCAAGGCAAGGCAAAAGGGCAAAGCATGAAAAGGCAAGGCAAGGAAAAAGGGTATAGCAAGTCAAGGCAAGGTAAGGCAAAAGGGCAATTCAAGGAAAGACAAAATGGCAAAGCAAGGCAAGGCAAAAGGGCAAAGCATGACAAGGCAAGGCAAGGAAAAAGGGTATAGCAAGTCAAGGCAAGGTAAGGCAAAAGGGCAATTCAAGGAAAGGCAAAATGGCAAAGCAAGGCAAGGCAAAAGGGCAAAGCATGACAAGGCAAGGCAAGGAAAAAGGGTATAGCAAGTCAAGGCAAGGTAAGGCAAAAGGGCAATTCAAGGAAAGACAAAATGGCAAAGCAAGGCAAGGCAAAAGGGCAAAGCATGGCAAGGCAAGGAAAAAGGGCAACTCAATGCAAGGCCAGGCAAAAGGGCAAAGAAAGGCAAGGCAAGGTAAGTCAAAAGGACAAACCATGGCAAGTCCAGGAAAAAGGCCAAAGCAAGGAAAGGCAAGGCAAAAGGGAAAAGCAAGGCAAGGGAAAATGGCAAAGCAGAGCAAGGCAAGGCAAGACAAAAGGGCAAAGCAAGGCAAGGAAAAAGAGCAAAGCATGGCAAGGCAAGGCAAGGCAAAAGGTCAAAAGAAAGGCAAGGCAAATCAGGGCAAAAGGAGAAAGGAAGGCAAGGCAAGACAAGGCAAAGAGGCAAAGCAAGGCAAGGTAAGGCAAGGCAAAAGGGGAAAGCAAAGCAAGGCAAGGCGAAAGGATAAGGAAGACACGTCAAGGCAAGGCAAAGATGAAAGTAAGGCAATGCAAGGAAATTGAAAACGGCAAAACAAGGAAAGGCAAGGCAAAAGGGCAAAGCAAAGCAAGTCAAAAGGGCAAAGCATGACAAGGCAAGGCAAGGCAAAAGGGTAAAGCATGTCAAGGCAAGGTAAGGCAAAAGGGCAATGCAAGGAAAAGCAAAATGGCAAAGCAAGACAAGGCAAAAGGGAAAGCATAACAAGGCAAAGCAAGGCAAAAGGGCAAAGCAAGACAAGGCAAAAGGGCAAAGCAAGGAAAGTCAAAAGGGCAAAGCATGACAAGGCAAGGCAAGGAAAAAGGGTATAGCAAGTCAAGGCAAGGTAAGGCAAAAGGGCAATTCAAGGAAAGGCAAAATGGCAAAGCAAGGCAAGGCAAAAGGACAAAGCAAAGCAAGTCAAAAGGGCAAAGCATGACAAGGCAAGGCAATGCAAAAGGGCAAAGCATGAAAAGGCAAGGCAAGGCAAAAGGGTAAAGCATGTCAAGGCAAGGTAAGGCAAAAGGGCAATGCAAGGAAAAGCAAAATGGCAAAGCAAGACAAGGCAAAAGGGAAAGCATAACAAGGCAAAGCAAGGCAAAAGGGCAAAGCAAGACAAGGCAAAAGGGCAAAGCAAGGAAAGTCAAAAGGGCAAAGCATGACAAGGCAAGGCAAGGAAAAAGGGTATAGCAAGTCAAGGCAAGGTAAGGCAAAAGGGCAATTCAAGGAAAGGCAAAATGGCAAAGCAAGGCAAGGCAAAAGGACAAAGCAAAGCAAGTCAAAAGGGCAAAGCATGACAAGGCAAGGCAAGGAAAAAGGGTATAGCAAGTCAAGGCAAGGTAAGGCAAAAGGGCAATTCAAGGAAAGGCAAAATGGCAAAGCAAGGCAAGGCAAAAGGACAAAGCAAAGCAAGTTAAAAGGGCAAAGCATGACAAGGCAAGGCAAGGAAAAAGGGTGTAGCAAGTCAAGGCAAGGTAAGGCAAAAGGGCAATTCAAGGAAAGGCAAAATGGCAAAGCAAGGCAAGGCAAAAGGACAAAGCAAAGCAAGTCAAAAGGGCAAAGCATGACAAGGCAAGGCAAGGAAAAAGGGTATAGCAAGTCAAGGCAAGGTAAGGCAAAAGGGCAATTCAAGGAAATGCAAAATGGCAAAGCAAGGCAAGGCAAAAGGGCAAAGCAAAGCAAGTCAAAATGGCAAAGTATGACAAGGCAAGGCAAGGAAAAAGGGTATAGCAAGTCAAGGCAAAGTAAGGCAAAAGGGCAATTCAAGGAAAGGCAAAATGGCAAAGCAAGGCAAGGCAAAAGGGCAAAGCATAACAAGGCAAAGCAAGGCAAAAGGGCAAAGCAAGGCAAGGCAAAAGGGCAAAGCAAGGCAAGGCAAGGCAAAAGGGCAAAGCAAAGCAAGTCAAAAGGGCAAAGCATGACAAGGCAAGGCAAGGCAAAAGGGCAAAGCATGACAAGGCAAGGTAAGGCAAAAGGGCAAATCAAGACAAGGCAAAAGGGCAAAGCATAACAAGGCAAAGCAAGGCAAAAGGGCAAAGCAAGGCAAGTCAAAAGGGCAAAGCATGACAAGGCAAGGCAAGGAAAAAGGGTATAGCAAGTCAAGGCAAGGTAAGGCAAAAGGGCAATTCAAGGAAAGGCAAAATGGCAAAGCAAGGCAAGGCAAAAGGGCAAAGCATGAAAAGGCAAGGCAAGGAAAAAGGGTATAGCAAGTCAAGGCAAGGTAAGGCAAAAGGGCAATTCAAGGAAAGACAAAATGGCAAAGCAAGGCAAGGCAAAAGGGCAAAGCATAACAAGGCAAAGCAAGGCAAAAGGGCAAAGCAAGGCAAGGCAAAAGGGCAAAGCAAGGCAAGTCAAAAAGGCAAAGCATGACAAGGCAAGGCAAGGAAAAAGGGTATAGCATGTCAAGGCAAGGTAAGGCAAAAGGGCAATTCAAGGAAAGGCAAAATGGCAAAGCAAGGCAAGGCAAAAGGGCAAAGCAAGGCCAAGCAAAAGTGCAAAGAAAGGCAAGGCAAGGTAAGTCAAAAGGACAAACCATGGCAAGGCCAGGAAAAAGGCCAAAGAAAGGAAAGGCAAGGCAAAAGGGGAAAGCAAATCAAGCGAAAATGGCAAAGCAAGGCAAGGCAAGGAAAGACAAAAGGGCAAAGCAAGGCAAGGAAAAAGAGCAAAGCATGGCAAGGCAAGGCAAAAGGTCAAAAGAAAGGCAAGGCAAATCAGGGCAAAAGGAGAAAGGAAGGCAAGGCAAGACAAGGCAAAGAGACAAAGCAAGGCAAGGCAAAAGGGCATAGCAAGACAAGGTAAAGCAAAGGGGCAAAGCAAGGCATGGAAAGGCAAAGGCAAGGGAAGGCAAAAGGGTAAAGCAGGGCAAGGAAAGGCAAGGGAAAAGGAGAAAGCAAAGCAAGGCAAGGCAAAAGGATAAGGAAGACACGTCAAGGCAAGGCAAAGATGAAAGCAAGGCAATGCAAGGCAATTCAAAACGGCAAAACAAGGAAAGGCAAGGCAAAAGGGCAAAGCAAAGCAAGTCAAAAGGGCAAAGCATGACAAGGCAAGGCAAGGCAAAAGGGCAAAGCATGACAAGGCAAGGTAAGGCAAAAGGGCAAATCAAGACAAGGCAAAAGGGCAAAGCATAACAAGGCAAAGCAAGGCAAAAGGGCAAAGCAAGGCAAGTCAAAAGGGCAAAGCATGACAAGGCAAGGCAAGGAAAAAGGGTATAGCAAGTCAAGGCAAGGTATGGCAAAAGGGCAATTCAAGGAAAGGCAAAATGGCAAAGCAAGGCAAGGCAAAAGGGCAAAGCATGAAAAGGCAAGGCAAGGAAAAAGGGTATAGCAAGTCAAGGCAAGGTAAGGCAAAAGGGCAATTCAAGGAAAGACAAAATGGCAAAGCAAGGCAAGGCAAAAGGGCAAAGCATGACAAGGCAGGGCAAGGAAAAAGGGTATAGCAAGTCAAGGCAAGGTAAGGCAAAAGGGCAATTCAAGGAAAGGCAAAATGGCAAAGCAAGGCAAGGCAAAAGGGCAAAGCATGACAAGGCAAGGCAAGGAAAAAGGGTATAGGAAGTCAAGGAAAGGTAAGGCAAAAGGGCAATTCAAGGAAAGACAAAATGGCAAAGCAAGGCAAGGCAAAAGGGCAAAGCATGGCAAGGCAAGGAAAAAGGGCAACTCAATGCAAGGCCAGGCAAAAGGGCAAAGAAAGGCAAGGCAAGGTAAGTCAAAAGGACAAACCATGGCAAGGCCAGGAAAAAGGCCAAAGCAAGGAAAGGCAAGGCAAAAGGGAAAAGCAAGGCAAGGGAAAATGGCAAAGCAAGGCAAGGCAAGGCAAGACAAAAGGGCAAAGCAAGGCAAGGAAAAAGAGCAAAGCATGGCAAGGCAAGGCAAGGCAAAATGTCAAAAGAAAGGCAAGGCAAATCAGGGCAAAAGGAGAAAGGAAGGCAAGGCAAGACAAGGCAAAGAGGCAAAGCAAGGCAAGGTAAGGCAAGGCAAAAGGGGAAAGCAAAGCAAGGCAAGGCGAAAGGATAAGGAAGACACGTCAAGGCAAGGCAAAGATGAAAGTAAGGCAATGCAAGGAAATTGAAAACGGCAAAACAAGGAAAGGCAAGGCAAAAGGGCAAAGCAAAGCAAGTCAAAAGGGCAAAGCATGACAAGGCAAGGCAAGGCAAAAGGGTAAAGCATGTCAAGGCAAGGTAAGGCAAAAGGGCAATGCAAGGAAAAGCAAAATGGCAAAGCAAGACAAGGCAAAAGGGAAAGCATAACAAGGCAAAGCAAGGCAAAAGGGCAAAGCAAGACAAGGCAAAAGGGCAAAGCAAGGAAAGTCAAAAGGGCAAAGCATGACAAGGCAAGGCAAGGAAAAAGGGTATAGCAAGTCAAGGCAAGGTAAGGCAAAAGGGCAATTCAAGGAAAGGCAAAATGGCAAAGCAAGGCAAGGCAAAAGGGCAAAGCAAAGCAAGTCAAAAGGGCAAAGCATGACAAGGCAAGGCAATGCAAAAGGGCAAAGCATGAAAAGGCAAGGCAAGGCAAAAGGGTAAAGCATGTCAAGGCAAGGTAAGGCAAAAGGGCAATGCAAGGAAAAGCAAAATGGCAAAGCAAGACAAGGCAAAAGGGAAAGCATAACAAGGCAAAGCAAGGCAAAAGGGCAAAGCAAGACAAGGCAAAAGGGCAAAGCAAGGAAAGTCAAAAGGGCAAAGCATGACAAGGCAAGGCAAGGAAAAAGGGTATAGCAAGTCAAGGCAAGGTAAGGCAAAAGGGCAATTCAAGGAAAGGCAAAATGGCAAAGCAAGGCAAGGCAAAAGGGCAAAGCAAGGCCAAGCAAAAGTGCAAAGAAAGGCAAGGCAAGGTAAGTCAAAAGGACAAACCATGGCAAGGCCAGGAAAAAGGCCAAAGCAAGGAAAGGCAAGGCAAAAGGGGAAAGCAAGGCAAGGGAAAATGGCAAAGGAAGGCAAGGCAAGGAAAGACAAAAGGGCAAAGCAAGGCAAGGAAAAAGAGCAAAGCATGGGAAGGCAAGGCAAAAGGTCAAAAGAAAGGCAAGGCAAATCAGGGCAAAAGGAGAAAGGAAGGCAAGGCAAGACAAGGCAAAGAGACAAAGCAAGGCAAGGCAAAAGGGCATAGCAAGGCAAGGAAAGGCAAAGGGGCAAAGCAAGGCATGGAAAGGCAAAGGCAAGGGAAGGCAAAAGGGTAAAGCAAGGCAAGGAAAGGCAAGGGAAAAGGAGAAAGCAAAGCAAGGCAAGGCAAAAGGATAAGGAAGACACGTCAAGGCAAGGCAAAGATGAAAGCAAGGCAATGCAAGGCAATTCAAAACGGCAAAACAAGGAAAGGCAAGGCAAAAGGGCAAAGCAAAGCAAGTCAAAAGGGCAAAGCATGACAAGGCAAGGCAAGGCAAAAGGGCAAAGCATGACAAGGCAAGGTAAGGCAAAAGGGCAAATCAAGACAAGGCAAAAGGGCAAAGCATAACAAGGCAAAGCAAGGCAAAAGGGCAAAGCAAGGCAAGTCAAAAGGGCAAAGCATGACAAGGCAAGGCAAGGAAAAAGGGTATAGCAAGTCAAGGCAAGGTAAGGCAAAAGGGCAATTCAAGGAAAGGCAAAATGGCAAAGCAAGGCAAGGCAAAAGGGCAAAGCATGACAAGGCAAGGCAAGGAAAAAGGGTATAGCAAGTCAAGGCAAGGTAAGGCAAAAGGGCAATTCAAGGAAAGACAAAATGGCAAAGCAAGGCAAGGCAAAAGGGCAAAGCATGACAAGGCAAGGCAAGGAAAAAGGGTATAGCAAGTCAAGGCAAGGTAAGGCAAAAGGGCAATTCAAGGAAAGGCAAAATGGCAAAGCAAGGCAAGGCAAAAGGGCAAAGCATGAAAAGGCAAGGCAAGGAAAAAGGGTATAGCAAGTCAAGGCAAGGTAAGGCAAAAGGGCAATTCAAGGAAATGCAAAATGGCAAAGCAAGGCAAGGCAATAGGGCAAAGCATAACAAGGCAAAGCAAGGCAAAAGGGCAAAGCAAGGCAAGGCAAAAGGGCAAAGCAAGGCAAGTCAAAAAGGCAAAGCATGACAAGGCAAGGCAAGGAAAAAGGGTATAGCATGTCAAGGCAAGGTAAGGCAAAAGGGCAATTCAAGGAAAGGCAAAATGGCAAAGCAAGGCAAGGCAAAAGGGCAAAGCAAGGCCAAGCAAAAGTGCAAAGAAAGGCAAGGCAAGGTAAGTCAAAAGGACAAACCATGGCAAGGCCAGGAAAAAGGCCAAAGAAAGGAAAGGCAAGGCAAAAGGGGAAAGCAAATCAAGCGAAAATGGCAAAGCAAGGCAAGGCAAGGAAAGACAAAAGGGCAAAGCAAGGCAAGGAAAAAGAGCAAAGCATGGCAAGGCAAGGCAAAAGGTCAAAAGAAAGGCAAGGCAAATCAGGGCAAAAGGAGAAAGGAAGGCAAGGCAAGACAAGGCAAAGAGACAAAGCAAGGCAAGGCAAAAGGGCATAGCAAGACAAGGTAAAGCAAAGGGGCAAAGCAAGGCATGGAAAGGCAAAGGCAAGGGAAGGCAAAAGGGTAAAGCAGGGCAAGGAAAGGCAAGGGAAAAGGAGAAAGCAAAGCAAGGCAAGGCAAAAGGATAAGGAAGACACGTCAAGGCAAGGCAAAGATAAAAGCAAGGCAATGCAAGGCAATTCAAAACGGCAAAACAAGGAAAGGCAAGGCAAAAGGGCAAAGCAAAGCAAGTCAAAAGGGCAAAGCATGACAAGGCAAGGCAAGGCAAAAGGGCAAAGCATGACAAGGCAAGGTAAGGCAAAAGGGCAAATCAAGACAAGGCAAAAGGGCAAAGCATAACAAGGCAAAGCAAGGCAAAAGGGCAAAGCAAGGCAAGTCAAAAGGGCAAAGCATGACAAGGCAAGGCAAGGAAAAAGGGTATAGCAAGTCAAGGCAAGGTATGGCAAAAGGGCAATTCAAGGAAAGGCAAAATGGCAAAGCAAGGCAAGGCAAAAGGGCAAAGCATGAAAAGGCAAGGCAAGGAAAAAGGGTATAGCAAGTCAAGGCAAGGTAAGGCAAAAGGGCAATTCAAGGAAAGACAAAATGGCAAAGCAAGGCAAGGCAAAAGGGCAAAGCATGACAAGGCAAGGCAAGGAAAAAGGGTATAGCAAGTCAAGGCAAGGTAAGGCAAAAGGGCAATTCAAGGAAAGGCAAAATGGCAAAGCAAGGCAAGGCAAAAGGGCAAAGCATGACAAGGCAAGGCAAGGAAAAAGGGTATAGGAAGTCAAGGCAAGGTAAGGCAAAAGGGCAATTCAAGGAAAGACAAAATGGCAAAGCAAGGCAAGGCAAAAGGGCAAAGCATGGCAAGGCAAGGAAAAAGGGCAACTCAATGCAAGGCCAGGCAAAAGGGCAAAGAAAGGCAAGGCAAGGTAAGTCAAAAGGACAAACCATGGCAAGGCCAGGAAAAAGGCCAAAGCAAGGAAAGGCAAGGCAAAAGGGAAAAGCAAGGCAAGGGAAAATGGCAAAGCAAGGCAAGGCAAGGCAAGACAAAAGGGCAAAGCAAGGCAAGGAAAAAGAGCAAAGCATGGCAAGGCAAGGCAAGGCAAAAGGTCAAAAGAAAGGCAAGGCAAATCAGGGCAAAAGGAGAAAGGAAGGCAAGGCAAGACAAGGCAAAGAGGCAAAGCAAGGCAAGGTAAGGCAAGGCAAAAGGGGAAAGCAAAGCAAGGCAAGGCGAAAGGATAAGGAAGACACGTCAAGGCAAGGCAAAGATGAAAGTAAGGCAATGCAAGGAAATTGAAAACGGCAAAACAAGGAAAGGCAAGGCAAAAGGGCAAAGCAAAGCAAGTCAAAAGGGCAAAGCATGACAAGGCAAGGCAAGGCAAAAGGGTAAAGCATGTCAAGGCAAGGTAAGGCAAAAGGGCAATGCAAGGAAAAGCAAAATGGCAAAGCAAGACAAGGCAAAAGGGAAAGCATAACAAGGCAAAGCAAGGCAAAAGGGCAAAGCAAGACAAGGCAAAAGGGCAAAGCAAGGAAAGTCAAAAGGGCAAAGCATGACAAGGCAAGGCAAGGAAAAAGGGTATAGCAAGTCAAGGCAAGGTAAGGCAAAAGGGCAATTCAAGGAAAGGCAAAATGGCAAAGCAAGGCAAGGCAAAAGGGCAAAGCAAAGCAAGTCAAAAGGGCAAAGCATGACAAGGCAAGGCAATGCAAAAGGGCAAAGCATGAAAAGGCAAGGCAAGGCAAAAGGGTAAAGCATGTCAAGGCAAGGTAAGGCAAAAGGGCAATGCAAGGAAAAGCAAAATGGCAAAGCAAGACAAGGCAAAAGGGAAAGCATAACAAGGCAAAGCAAGGCAAAAGGGCAAAGCAAGACAAGGCAAAAGGGCAAAGCAAGGAAAGTCAAAAGGGCAAAGCATGACAAGGCAAGGCAAGGAAAAAGGGTATAGCAAGTCAAGGCAAGGTAAGGCAAAAGGGCAATTCAAGGAAAGGCAAAATGGCAAAGCAAGGCAAGGCAAAAGGACAAAGCAAAGCAAGTCAAAAGGGCAAAGCATGACAAGGCAAGGCAAGGAAAAAGGGTATAGCAAGTCAAGGCAAGGTAAGGCAAAAGGGCAATTCAAGGAAAGGCAAAATGGCAAAGCAAGGCAAGGCAAAAGGACAAAGCAAAGCAAGTCAAAAGGGCAAAGCATGACAAGGCAAGGCAAGGAAAAAGGGTGTAGCAAGTAAAGGCAAGGTAAGGCAAAAGGGCAATTCAAGGAAAGGCAAAATGGCAAAGCAAGGCAAGGCAAAAGGACAAAGCAAAGCAAGTCAAAAGGGCAAAGCATGACAAGGCAAGGCAAGGAAAAAGGGTATAGCAAGTCAAGGCAAGGTAAGGCAAAAGGGCAATTCAAGGAAAGGCAAAATGGCAAAGCAAGGCAAGGCAAAAGGGCAAAGCATGAAAAGGCAAGGCAAGGAAAAAGGGTATAGCAAGTCAAGGCAAGGTAAGGCAAAAGGGCAATTCAAGGAAAGACAAAATGGCAAAGCAAGGCAAGGCAAAAGGGCAAAGCAAGGCAAGGCAAAAGGGCAAAGCAAGGCAAGTCAAAAAGGCAAAGCATGACAAGGCAAGGCAAGGAAAAAGGGTATAGCAAGTCAAGGCAAGGTAAGGCAAAAGGGCAATTCAAGGAAAGGCAAAATGGCAAAGCAAGGCAAGGCAAAAGGGCAAAGCAAGGCCAAGCAAAAGTGCAAAGAAAGGCAAGGCAAGGTAAGTCAAAAGGACAAACCATGGCAAGGCCAGGAAAAAGGCCAAAGCAAGGAAAGGCAAGGCAAAAGGGGAAAGCAAGGCAAGGGAAAATGGCAAAGGAAGGCAAGGCAAGGAAAGACAAAAGGGCAAAGCAAGGCAAGGAAAAAGAGCAAAGCATGGCAAGGCAAGGCAAAAGGTCAAAAGAAAGGCAAGGCAAATCAGGGCAAAAGGAGAAAGGAAGGCAAGGCAAGACAAGGCAAAGAGACAAAGCAAGGCAAGGCAAAAGGGCATAGCAAGGCAAGGAAAGGCAAAGGGGCAAAGCAAGGCATGGAAAGGCAAAGGCAAGGGAAGGCAAAAGGGTAAAGCAAGGCAAGGAAAGGCAAGGGAAAAGGAGAAAGCAAAGCAAGGCAAGGCAAAAGGATAAGGAAGACACGTCAAGGCAAGGCAAAGATGAAAGCAAGGCAATGCAAGGCAATTCAAAACGGCAAAACAAGGAAAGGCAAGGCAAAAGGGCAAAGCAAAGCAAGTCAAAAGGGCAAAGCATGACAAGGCAAGGCAAGGCAAAAGGGCAAAGCATGACAAGGCAAGGTAAGGCAAAAGGGCAAATCAAGACAAGGCAAAAGGGCAAAGCATAACAAGGCAAAGCAAGGCAAAAGGGCAAAGCAAGGCAAGTCAAAAGGGCAAAGCATGACAAGGCAAGGCAAGGAAAAAGGGTATAGCAAGTCAAGGCAAGGTAAGGCAAAAGGGCAATTCAAGGAAAGGCAAAATGGCAAAGCAAGGCAAGGCAAAAGGGCAAAGCATGAAAAGGCAAGGCAAGGAAAAAGGGTATAGCAAGTCAAGGCAAGGTAAGGCAAAAGGGCAATTCAAGGAAAGACAAAATGGCAAAGCAAGGCAAGGCAAAAGGGCAAAGCATGACAAGGCAAGGCAAGGAAAAAGGGTATAGCAAGTCAAGGCAAGGTAAGGCAAAAGGGCAATTCAAGGAAAGGCAAAATGGCAAAGCAAGGCAAGGCAAAAGGGCAAAGCATGAAAAGGCAAGGCAAGGAAAAAGGATATAGCAAGTCAAGGCAAGGTAAGGCAAAAGGGCAATTCAAGGAAATGCAAAATGGCAAAGCAAGGCAAGGCAAAAGAGCAAAGCATGAAAAGGCAAGGCAAGGAAAAAGGGTATAGCAAGTCAAGGCAAGGTAAGGCAAAAGGGCAATTCAAGGAAATGCAAAATGGCAAAGCAAGGCAAGGCAAAAGGGCAAAGCATAACAAGGCAAAGCAAGGCAAAAGGGCAAAGCAAGGCAAGGCAAAAGGGCAAAGCAAGGCAAGTCAAAAAGGCAAAGCATGACAAGGCAAGGCAAGGAAAAAGGGTATAGCAAGTCAAGGCAAGGTAAGGCAAAAGGGCAATTCAAGGAAAGGCAAAATGGCAAAGCAAGGCAAGGCAAAAGGGCAAAGCATGAAAAGGCAAGGCAAGGAAAAAGGGTATAGCAAGTCAAGGCAAGGTAAGGCAAAAGGGCAATTCAAGGAAAGACAAAATGGCAAAGCAAGGCAAGGCAAAAGGGCAAAGCATGACAAGGCAAGGCAAGGAAAAAGGGTATAGCAAGTCAAGGCAAGGTAAGGCAAAAGGGCAATTCAAGGAAAGGCAAAATGGCAAAGCTAGGCAAGGGAAAAGGGCAAAGCATGACAAGGCAAGGCAAGGAAAAAGGGTATAGCAAGTCAAGGCAAGGTAAGGCAAAAGGGCAATTCAAGGAAAGACAAAATGGCAAAGCAAGGCAAGGCAAAAGGGCAAAGCATGGCAAGGCAAGGAAAAAGGGCAACTCAATGCAAGGCCAGGCAAAAGGGCAAAGAAAGGCAAGGCAAGGTAAGTCAAAAGGACAAACCATGGCAAGGCCAGGAAAAAGGCCAAAGCAAGGAAAGGCAAGGCAAAAGGGAAAAGCAAGGCAAGGGAAAATGGCAAAGCAAGGCAAGGCAAGGCAAGACAAAAGGGCAAAGCAAGGCAAGGAAAAAGAGCAAAGCATGGCAAGGCAAGGCAAGGCAAAAGGTCAAAAGAAAGGCAAGGCAAATCAGGGCAAAAGGAGAAAGGAAGGCAAGGCAAGACAAGGCAAAGAGGCAAAGCAAGGCAAGGTAAGGCAAGGCAAAAGGGGAAAGCAAAGCAAGGCAAGGCGAAAGGATAAGGAAGACACGTCAAGGCAAGGCAAAGATGAAAGTAAGGCAATGCAAGGAAATTGAAAACGGCAAAACAAGGAAAGGCAAGGCAAAAGGGCAAAGCAAAGCAAGTCAAAAGGGCAAAGCATGACAAGGCAAGGCAAGGCAAAAGGGTAAAGCATGTCAAGGCAAGGTAAGGCAAAAGGGCAATGCAAGGAAAAGCAAAATGGCAAAGCAAGACAAGGCAAAAGGGAAAGCATAACAAGGCAAAGCAAGGCAAAAGGGCAAAGCAAGACAAGGCAAAAGGGCAAAGCAAGGAAAGTCAAAAGGGCAAAGCATGACAAGGCAAGGCAAGGAAAAAGGGTATAGCAAGTCAAGGCAAGGTAAGGCAAAAGGGCAATTCAAGGAAAGGCAAAATGGCAAAGCAAGGCAAGGCAAAAGGGCAAAGCAAAGCAAGTCAAAAGGGCAAAGCATGACAAGGCAAGGCAATGCAAAAGGGCAAAGCATGAAAAGGCAAGGCAAGGCAAAAGGGTAAAGCATGTCAAGGCAAGGTAAGGCAAAAGGGCAATGCAAGGAAAAGCAAAATGGCAAAGCAAGACAAGGCAAAAGGGAAAGCATAACAAGGCAAAGCAAGGCAAAAGGGCAAAGCAAGACAAGGCAAAAGGGCAAAGCAAGGAAAGTCAAAAGGGCAAAGCATGACAAGGCAAGGCAAGGAAAAAGGGTATAGCAAGTCAAGGCAAGGTAAGGCAAAAGGGCAATTCAAGGAAAGGCAAAATGGCAAAGCAAGGCAAGGCAAAAGGACAAAGCAAAGCAAGTCAAAAGGGCAAAGCATGACAAGGCAAGGCAAGGAAAAAGGGTATAGCAAGTCAAGGCAAGGTAAGGCAAAAGGGCAATTCAAGGAAAGGCAAAATGGCAAAGCAAGGCAAGGCAAAAGGACAAAGCAAAGCAAGTCAAAAGGGCAAAGCATGACAAGGCAAGGCAAGGAAAAAGGGTGTAGCAAGTCAAGGCAAGGTAAGGCAAAAGGGCAATTCAAGGAAAGGCAAAATGGCAAAGCAAGGCAAGGCAAAAGGGCAAAGCATAACAAGGCAAGGCAAGGAAAAAGGGTATAGCAAGTCAAGGCAAGGTAAGGCAAAAGGGCAATTCAAGGAAAGACAAAATGGCAAAGCAAGGCAAGGCAAAAGGGCAAAGCAAGGCAAGGCAAAAGGGCAAAGCAAGGCAAGTCAAAAAGGCAAAGCATGACAAGGCAAGGCAAGGAAAAAGGGTATAGCAAGTCAAGGCAAGGTAAGGCAAAAGGGCAATTCAAGGAAAGGCAAAATGGCAAAGCAAGGCAAGGCAAAAGGGCAAAGCAAGGCCAAGCAAAAGTGCAAAGAAAGGCAAGGCAAGGTAAGTCAAAAGGACAAACCATGGCAAGGCCAGGAAAAAGGCCAAAGCAAGGAAAGGCAAGGCAAAAGGGGAAAGCAAGGCAAGGGAAAATGGCAAAGCAAGGCAAGGCAAGGAAAGACAAAAGGGCAAAGCAAGGCAAGGAAAAAGAGCAAAGCATGGCAAGACAAGGCAAAAGGTCAAAAGAAAGGCAAGGCAAATCAGGGCAAAAGGAGAAAGGAAGGCAAGGCAAGACAAGGCAAAGAGACAAAGCAAGGCAAGGCAAAAGGGCATAGCAAGGCAAGGTAAGGCAAAGGGGCAAAGCAAGGCATGGAAAGGCAAAGGCAAGGGAAGGCAAAAGGGTAAAGCAAGGCAAGGAAAGGCAAGGGAAAAGGAGAAAGCAAAGCAAGGCAAGGCAAAAGGATAAGGAAGACACGTCAAGGCAAGGCAAAGATGAAAGCAAGGCAATGCAAGGCAATTCAAAACGGCAAAACAAGGAAAGGCAAGGCAAAAGGGCAAAGCAAAGCAAGTCAAAAGGGCAAAGCATGACAAGGCAAGGCAAGGCAAAAGGGCAAAGCATGACAAGGCAAGGTAAGGCAAAAGGGCAAATCAAGACAAGGCAAAAGGGCAAAGCATAACAAGGCAAAGCAAGGCAAAAGGGCAAAGCAAGGCAAGTCAAAAGGGCAAAGCATCACAAGGCAAGGCAAGGAAAAAGGGTATAGCAAGTCAAGGCAAGGTAAGGCAAAAGGGCAATTCAAGGAAAGGCAAAATGGCAAAGCAAGGCAAGGCAAAAGGGCAAAGCATGAAAAGGCAAGGCAAGGAAAAAGGGTATAGCAAGTCAAGGCAAGGTAAGGCAAAAGGGCAATTCAAGGAAAGACAAAATGGCAAAGCAAGGCAAGGCAAAAGGGCAAAGCATGGCAAGGCAAGGAAAAAGGGCAACTCAATGCAAGGCCAGGCAAAAGGGCAAAGAAAGGCAAGGCAAGGTAAGTCAAAAGGACAAACCATGGCAAGGCCAGGAAAAAGGCCAAAGCAAGGAAAGGCAAGGCAAAAGGGAAAAGCAAGGCAAGGGAAGATGGCAAAGCAAGGCAAGGCAAGGCAAGACAAAAGGGCAATGCAAGGCAAGGAAAAAGAGCAAAGCATGGCAAGGCAAGGCAAGGCAAAAGGTCAAAAGAAAGGCAAGGCAAATCAGGGCAAAAGGAGAAAGGAAGGCAAGGCAAGACAAGGCAAAGAGGCAAAGCAAGGCAAGGTAAGGCAAGGCAAAAGGGGAAAGCAAAGCAAGGCAAGGCGAAAGGATAAGGAAGACACGTCAAGGCAAGGCAAAGATGAAAGTAAGGCAATGCAAGGAAATTGAAAACGGCAAAACAAGGAAAGGCAAGGCAAAAGGGCAAAGCAAAGCAAGTCAAAAGGGCAAAGCATGACAAGGCAAGGCAAGGCAAAAGGGTAAAGCATGTCAAGGCAAGGTAAGGCAAAAGGGCAATGCAAGGAAAAGCAAAATGGCAAAGCAAGACAAGGCAAAAGGGAAAGCATAACAAGGCAAAGCAAGGCAAAAGGGCAAAGCAAGACAAGGCAAAAGGGCAAAGCAAGGAAACTCAAAAGGGCAAAGCATGACAAGGCAAGGCAAGGAAAAAGGGTATAGCAAGTCAAGGCAAGGTAAGGCAAAAGGGCAATTCAAGGAAAGGCAAAATGGCAAAGCAAGGCAAGGCAAAAGGACAAAGCAAAGCAAGTCAAAAGGGCAAAGCATGACAAGGCAAGGCAATGCAAAAGGGCAAAGCATGAAAAGGCAAGGCAAGGCAAAAGGGTAAAGCATGTCAAGGCAAGGTAAGGCAAAAGGGAAATGCAAGGAAAAGCAAAATGGCAAAGCAAGACAAGGCAAAAGGGAAAGCATAACAAGGCAAAGCAAGGCAAATGGGCAAAGCAAGACAAGGCAAAAGGGCAAAGCAAGGAAAGTCAAAAGGGCAAAGCATGACAAGGCAAGGCAAGGAAAAAGGGTATAGCAAGTCAAGGCAAGGTAAGGCAAAAGGGCAATTCAAGGAAAGGCAAAATGGCAAAGCAAGGCAAGGCAAAAGGACAAAGCAT
Organism: Columba livia; assembly: GCF_036013475.1. Lineage (NCBI taxonomy): Eukaryota > Metazoa > Chordata > Aves > Columbiformes > Columbidae > Columba > Columba livia. The sequence continues at coordinate 120,931 of NW_027043265.1, forward strand.
AACAAGGCAAAGCAAGGCAAAAGGGCAAAGCAAGGCAAGGCAAAAGGGCAAAGCAAGGCAAGTCAAAAGGGCAAAGCATGACAAGGCAAGGCAAGGAAAAAGGGTATAGCAAGTCAAGGCAAGGTAAGGCAAAAGGGCAATTCAAGGAAAGGCAAAATGGCAAAGCAAGGCAAGGCAAAAGGGCAAAGCAAGGCCAGGCAAAAGTGCAAAGAAAGGCAAGGCAAGGTAAGTCAAAAGGACAAACCATGGCAAGGCCAGGAAAAAGGCCAAAGCAAGGAAAGGCAAGGCAAAAGGGGAAAGCAAGGCAAGGGAAAATGGCAAAGCAAGGCAAGGTAAGGCAAGACAAAAGGGCAAAGCAAGGCAAGGAAAAAGAGCAAAGCATGGCAAGGCAAGGCAAAAGGTCAAAAGAAAGGCAAGGCAAATCAGGGCAAAAGGAGAAAGGAAGGCAAGGCAAGTCAAGGCAAAGAGTCAAAGCAAGGCAAGGCAAAGGGTCAAAGGAAGGCATGGAAAGGCAAGGCAAAGGAAGGCAAAAGGGTAAAGCAAGGCAAGGAAAGGCAAGGCAAAAGGGGAAAGCAAAGCAAGGCAAGGCAAAATGATAAGGAAGACACGTCAAGGCAAGGCAAAGATGAAAGTAAGGCAATGCAAGGCAATTCAAAACGGCAAAACAAGGAAAGGCAAGGCAAAAGGGCAAAGCAAAGCAAGTCAAAAGGGCAAAGCATGACAAGGCAAGGCAAGGCAAAAGGGCAAAGCATGACAAGGTAAGGAAAGGCAAAAGGGCAATGCAAGGAAAGGCTAAATGGCAAAGCAGGAAAGGGAAAAGGGCAAAGCATAACAAGGCAAAGCAAGGCAAAAGGGAAAGGAAGGCAAGTCAAAAGGGCAAAGCATGACAAGGCAAGGCAAGGAAAAATGGTATAGCAAGTCAAGGCAAGGTAAGGCAAAAGGGCAATTCAAGGAAAGGCAAAATGGCAAAGCAAGGCAAGGCAAAAGGACAAAGCAAAGCAAGTCAAAAGGGCAAAGCATGACAAGGCAAGGCAAGGAAAAAGGGTATAGCAAGTCAAGGCAAGGTAAGGCAAAAGGGCAATTCAAGGAAATGCAAAATGGCAAAGCAAGGCAAGGCAAAAGGGCAAAGCAAAGCAAGTCAAAATGGCAAAGTATGACAAGGCAAGGCAAGGAAAAAGGGTATAGCAAGTCAAGGCAAAGTAAGGCAAAAGGGCAATTCAAGGAAAGGCAAAATGGCAAAGCAAGGCAAGGCAAAAGGGCAAAGCATAACAAGGCAAAGCAAGGCAAAAGGGCAAAGCAAGGCAAGGCAAAAGGGCAAAGCAAGGCAAGTCAAAAAGGCAAAGCATGACAAGGCAAGGCAAGGAAAAAGGGTATAGCAAGTCAAGGCAAGGTAAGGCAAAAGGGCAATTCAAGGAAAGGCAAAATGGCAAAGCAAGGCAAGGCAAAAGGGCAAAGCAAGGCCAAGCAAAAGTGCAAAGAAAGGCAAGGCAAGGTAAGTCAAAAGGACAAACCATGGCAAGGCCAGGAAAAAGGCCAAAGCAAGGAAAGGCAAGGCAAAAGGGGAAAGCAAGGCAAGGGAAAATGGCAAAGGAAGGCAAGGCAAGGAAAGACAAAAGGGCAAAGCAAGGCAAGGAAAAAGAGCAAAGCATGGCAAGGCAAGGCAAAAGGTCAAAAGAAAGGCAAGGCAAATCAGGGCAAAAGGAGAAAGGAAGGCAAGGCAAGACAAGGCAAAGAGACAAAGCAAGGCAAGGCAAAAGGGCATAGCAAGGCAAGGAAAGGCAAAGGGGCAAAGCAAGGCATGGAAAGGCAAAGGCAAGGGAAGGCAAAAGGGTAAAGCAAGGCAAGGAAAGGCAAGGGAAAAGGAGAAAGCAAAGCAAGGCAAGGCAAAAGGATAAGGAAGACACGTCAAGGCAAGGCAAAGATGAAAGCAAGGCAATGCAAGGCAATTCAAAACGGCAAAACAAGGAAAGGCAAGGCAAAAGGGCAAAGCAAAGCAAGTCAAAAGGGCAAAGCATGACAAGGCAAGGCAAGGCAAAAGGGCAAAGCATGACAAGGCAAGGTAAGGCAAAAGGGCAAATCAAGACAAGGCAAAAGGGCAAAGCATAACAAGGCAAAGCAAGGCAAAAGGGCAAAGCAAGGCAAGTCAAAAGGGCAAAGCATGACAAGGCAAGGCAAGGAAAAAGGGTATAGCAAGTCAAGGCAAGGCAAGGCAAAAGGGCAATTCAAGGAAAGGCAAAATGGCAAAGCAAGGCAAGGCAAAAGGGCAAAGCATGAAAAGGCAAGGCAAGGAAAAAGGGTATAGCAAGTCAAGGCAAGGTAAGGCAAAAGGGCAATTCAAGGAAAGACAAAATGGCAAAGCAAGGCAAGGCAAAAGGGCAAAGCATGACAAGGCAAGGCAAGGAAAAAGGGTATAGCAAGTCAAGGCAAGGTAAGGCAAAAGGGCAATTCAAGGAAAGGCAAAATGGCAAAGCAAGGCAAGGCAAAAGGGCAAAGCATGAAAAGGCAAGGCAAGGAAAAAGGGTATAGCAAGTCAAGGCAAGGTAAGGCAAAAGGGCAATTCAAGGAAATGCAAAATGGCAAAGCAAGGCAAGGCAAAAGGGCAAAGCATAACAAGGCAAAGCAAGGCAAAAGGGCAAGGCAAGGCAAAAGGGCAAAGCAAGGCAAGTCAAAAAGGCAAAGCATGACAAGGCAAGGCAAGGAAAAAGGGTATAGCAAGTCAAGGCAAGGTAAGGCAAAAGGGCAATTCAAGGAAAGGCAAAATGGCAAAGCAAGGCAAGGCAAAAGGGCAAAGCAAGGCCAAGCAAAAGTGCAAAGAAAGGCAAGGCAAGGTAAGTCTAAAGGACAAACCATGGCAAGGCCAGGAAAAAGGCCAAAGCAAGGAAAGGCAAGGCAAAAGGGGAAAGCAAGGCAAGGGAAAATGGCAAAGCAAGGCAAGGCAAGGAAAGACAAAAGGGCAAAGCAAGGCAAGGAAAAAGAGCAAAGCATGGCAAGGCAAGGCAAAAGGTCAAAAGAAAGGCAATTCAAATCAGGGCAAAAGGAGAAAGGAAGGCAAGGCAAGACAAGGCAAAGAGACAAAGCAAGGCAAGGCAAAAGGGCATAGCAAGACAAGGTAAAGCAAAGGGGCAAAGCAAGGCATGGAAAGGCAAAGGCAAGGGAAGGCAAAAGGGTAAAGCAGGGCAAGGAAAGGCAAGGGAAAAGGAGAAAGCAAAGCAAGGCAAGGCAAAAGGATAAGGAAGACACGTCAAGGCAAGGCAAAGATGAAAGCAAGGCAATGCAAGGCAATTCAAAACGGCAAAACAAGGAAAGGCAAGGCAAAAGGGCAAAGCAAAGCAAGTCAAAAGGGCAAAGCATGACAAGGCAAGGCAAGGCAAAAGGGCAAAGCATGACAAGGCAAGGTAAGGCAAAAGGGCAAATCAAGACAAGGCAAAAGGGCAAAGCATAACAAGGCAAAGCAAGGCAAAAGGGCAAAGCAAGGCAAGTCAAAAGGGCAAAGCATGACAAGGCAAGGCAAGGAAAAAGGGTATAGCAAGTCAAGGCAAGGTATGGCAAAAGGGCAATTCAAGGAAAGGCAAAATGGCAAAGCAAGGCAAGGCAAAAGGGCAAAGCATGAAAAGGCAAGGCAAGGAAAAAGGGTATAGCAAGTCAAGGCAAGGTAAGGCAAAAGGGCAATTCAAGGAAAGACAAAATGGCAAAGCAAGGCAAGGCAAAAGGGCAAAGCATGACAAGGCAAGGCAAGGAAAAAGGGTATAGCAAGTCAAGGCAAGGTAAGGCAAAAGGGCAATTCAAGGAAAGGCAAAATGGCAAAGCAAGGCAAGGCAAAAGGGCAAAGCATGACAAGGCAAGGCAAGGAAAAAGGGTATAGCAAGTCAAGGCAAGGTAAGGCAAAAGGGCAATTCAAGGAAAGACAAAATGGCAAAGCAAGGCAAGGCAAAAGGGCAAAGCATGGCAAGGCAAGGAAAAAGGGCAACTCAATGCAAGGCCAGGCAAAAGGGCAAAGAAAGGCAAGGCAAGGTAAGTCAAAAGGACAAACCATGGCAAGTCCAGGAAAAAGGCCAAAGCAAGGAAAGGCAAGGCAAAAGGGAAAAGCAAGGCAAGGGAAAATGGCAAAGCAGAGCAAGGCAAGGCAAGACAAAAGGGCAAAGCAAGGCAAGGAAAAAGAGCAAAGCATGGCAAGGCAAGGCAAGGCAAAAGGTCAAAAGAAAGGCAAGGCAAATCAGGGCAAAAGGAGAAAGGAAGGCAAGGCAAGACAAGGCAAAGAGGCAAAGCAAGGCAAGGTAAGGCAAGGCAAAAGGGGAAAGCAAAGCAAGGCAAGGCGAAAGGATAAGGAAGACACGTCAAGGCAAGGCAAAGATGAAAGTAAGGCAATGCAAGGAAATTGAAAACGGCAAAACAAGGAAAGGCAAGGCAAAAGGGCAAAGCAAAGCAAGTCAAAAGGGCAAAGCATGACAAGGCAAGGCAAGGCAAAAGGGTAAAGCATGTCAAGGCAAGGTAAGGCAAAAGGGCAATGCAAGGAAAAGCAAAATGGCAAAGCAAGACAAGGCAAAAGGGAAAGCATAACAAGGCAAAGCAAGGCAAAAGGGCAAAGCAAGACAAGGCAAAAGGGCAAAGCAAGGAAAGTCAAAAGGGCAAAGCATGACAAGGCAAGGCAAGGAAAAAGGGTATAGCAAGTCAAGGCAAGGTAAGGAAAAAGGGCAATTCAAGGAAAGGCAAAATGGCAAAGCAAGGCAAGGCAAAAGGGCAAAGCAAAGCAAGTCAAAAGGGCAAAGCATGACAAGGCAAGGCAATGCAAAAGGGCAAAGCATGAAAAGGCAAGGCAAGGCAAAAGGGTAAAGCATGTCAAGGCAAGGTAAGGCAAAAGGGCAATGCAAGGAAAAGCAAAATGGCAAAGCAAGACAAGGCAAAAGGGAAAGCATAACAAGGCAAAGCAAGGCAAAAGGGCAAAGCAAGACAAGGCAAAAGGGCAAAGCAAGGAAAGTCAAAAGGGCAAAGCATGACAAGGCAAGGCAAGGAAAAAGGGTATAGCAAGTCAAGGCAAGGTAAGGCAAAAGGGCAATTCAAGGAAAGGCAAAATGGCAAAGCAAGGCAAGGCAAAAGGACAAAGCAAAGCAAGTCAAAAGGGCAAAGCATGACAAGGCAAGGCAAGGAAAAAGGGTATAGCAAGTCAAGGCAAGGTAAGGCAAAAGGGCAATTCAAGGAAAGGCAAAATGGCAAAGCAAGGCAAGGCAAAAGGACAAAGCAAAGCAAGTCAAAAGGGCAAAGCATGACAAGGCAAGGTAAGGAAAAAGGGTGTAGCAAGTAAAGGCAAGGTAAGGCAAAAGGGCAATTCAAGGAAAAGCAAAATGGCAAAGCAAGGCAAGGCAAAAGGAAAAAGCAAAGCAAGTCAAAAGGGCAAAGCATGACAAGGCAAGGCAAGGAAAAAGGGTATAGCAAGTCAAGGCAAGGTAAGGCAAAAGGGCAATTCAAGGAAAGGCAAAATGGCAAAGCAAGGCAAGGCAAAAGGGCAAAGCATAACAAGGCAAGGCAAGGAAAAAGGGTATAGCAAGTCAAGGCAAGGTAAGGCAAAAGGGCAATTCAAGGAAAGACAAAATGGCAAAGCAAGGCAAGGCAAAAGGGCAAAGCAAGGCAAGGCAAAAGGGCAAAGCAAGGCAAGTCAAAAAGGCAAAGCATGACAAGGCAAGGCAAGGAAAAAGGGTATAGCAAGTCAAGGCAAGGTAAGGCAAAAGGGCAATTCAAGGAAAGGCAAAATGGCAAAGCAAGGCAAGGCAAAAGGGCAAAGCATGACAAGGCAAGGCAAGGAAAAAGGGTATAGCAAGTCAAGGCAAGGTAAGGCAAAAGGGCAATTCAAGGAAAGACAAAATGGCAAAGCAAGGCAAGGCAAAAGGGCAAAGCATGGCAAGGCAAGGAAAAAGGGCAACTCAATGCAAGGCCAGGCAAAAGGGCAAAGAAAGGCAAGGCAAGGTAAGTCAAAAGGACAAACCATGGCAAGGCCAGGAAAAAGGCCAAAGCAAGGAAAGGCAAGGCAAAAGGGAAAAGCAAGGCAAGGGAAAATGGCAAAGCAAGGCAAGGCAAGACAAAAGGGCAAAGCAAGGCAAGGAAAAAGAGCAAAGCATGGCAAGGCAAGGCAAGGCAAAAGGTCAAAAGAAAGGCAAGGCAAATCAGGGCAAAAGGAGAAAGGAAGGCAAGGCAAGACAAGGCAAAGAGGCAAAGCAAGGCAAGGTAAGGCAAGGCAAAAGGGGAAAGCAAAGCAAGGCAAGGCGAAAGGATAAGGAAGACACGTCAAGGCAAGGCAAAGATGAAAGTAAGGCAATGCAAGGAAATTGAAAACGGCAAAACAAGGAAAGGCAAGGCAAAAGGGCAAAGCAAAGCAAGTCAAAAGGGCAAAGCATGACAAGGCAAGGCAAGGCAAAAGGGTAAAGCATGTCAAGGCAAGGTAAGGCAAAAGGGCAATGCAAGGAAAAGCAAAATGGCAAAGCAAGACAAGGCAAAAGGGAAAGCATAACAAGGCAAAGCAAGGCAAAAGGGCAAAGCAAGACAAGGCAAAAGGGCAAAGCAAGGAAAGTCAAAAGGGCAAAGCATGACAAGGCAAGGCAAGGAAAAAGGGTATAGCAAGTCAAGGCAAGGTAAGGCAAAAGGGCAATTCAAGGAAAGGCAAAATGGCAAAGCAAGGCAAGGCAAAAGGGCAAAGCAAAGCAAGTCAAAAGGGCAAAGCATGACAAGGCAAGGCAATGCAAAAGGGCAAAGCATGAAAAGGCAAGGCAAGGCAAAAGGGTAAAGCATGTCAAGGCAAGGTAAGGCAAAAGGGCAATGCAAGGAAAAGCAAAATGGCAAAGCAAGACAAGGCAAAAGGGAAAGCATAACAAGGCAAAGCAAGGCAAAAGGGCAAAGCAAGACAAGGCAAAAGGGCAAAGCAAGGAAAGTCAAAAGGGCAAAGCATGACAAGGCAAGGCAAGGAAAAAGGGTATAGCAAGTCAAGGCAAGGTAAGGCAAAAGGGCAATTCAAGGAAAGGCAAAATGGCAAAGCAAGGCAAGGCAAAAGGACAAAGCAAAGCAAGTCAAAAGGGCAAAGCATGACAAGGCAAGGCAAGGAAAAAGGGTATAGCAAGTCAAGGCAAGGTAAGGCAAAAGGGCAATTCAAGGAAAGGCAAAATGGCAAAGCAAGGCAAGGCAAAAGGACAAAGCAAAGCAAGTCAAAAGGGCAAAGCATGACAAGGCAAGGCAAGGAAAAAGGGTGTAGCAAGTCAAGGCAAGGTAAGGCAAAAGGGCAATTCAAGGAAAGGCAAAATGGCAAAGCAAGGCAAGGCAAAAGGGCAAAGCATAACAAGGCAAGGCAAGGAAAAAGGGTATAGCAAGTCAAGGCAAGGTAAGGCAAAAGGGCAATTCAAGGAAAGACAAAATGGCAAAGCAAGGCAAGGCAAAAGGGCAAAGCAAGGCAAGGCAAAAGGGCAAAGCAAGGCAAGTCAAAAAGGCAAAGCATGACAAGGCAAGGCAAGGAAAAAGGGTATAGCAAGTCAAGGCAAGGTAAGGCAAAAGGGCAATTCAAGGAAAGGCAAAATGGCAAAGCAAGGCAAGGCAAAAGGGCAAAGCAAGGCCAAGCAAAAGTGCAAAGAAAGGCAAGGCAAGGTAAGTCAAAAGGACAAACCATGGCAAGGCCAGGAAAAAGGCCAAAGCAAGGAAAGGCAAGGCAAAAGGGGAAAGCAAGGCAAGGGAAAATGGCAAAGCAAGGCAAGGCAAGGAAAGACAAAAGGGCAAAGCAAGGCAAGGAAAAAGAGCAAAGCATGGCAAGGCAAGGCAAAAGGTCAAAAGAAAGGCAAGGCAAATCAGGGCAAAAGGAGAAAGGAAGGCAAGGCAAGACAAGGCAAAGAGACAAAGCAAGGCAAGGCAAAAGGGCATAGCAAGGCAAGGTAAGGCAAAGGGGCAAAGCAAGGCATGGAAAGGCAAAGGCAAGGGAAGGCAAAAGGGTAAAGCAAGGCAAGGAAAGGCAAGGGAAAAGGAGAAAGCAAAGCAAGGCAAGGCAAAAGGATAAGGAAGACACGTCAAGGCAAGGCAAAGATGAAAGCAAGGCAATGCAAGGCAATTCAAAACGGCAAAACAAGGAAAGGCAAGGCAAAAGGGCAAAGCAAAGCAAGTCAAAAGGGCAAAGCATGACAAGGCAAGGCAAGGCAAAAGGGCAAAGCATGACAAGGCAAGGTAAGGCAAAAGGGCAAATCAAGACAAGGCAAAAGGGCAAAGCATAACAAGGCAAAGCAAGGCAAAAGGGCAAAGCAAGGCAAGTCAAAAGGGCAAAGCATGACAAGGCAAGGCAAGGAAAAAGGGTATAGCAAGTCAAGGCAAGGTAAGGCAAAAGGGCAATTCAAGGAAAGGCAAAATGGCAAAGCAAGGCAAGGCAAAAGGGCAAAGCATGAAAAGGCAAGGCAAGGAAAAAGGGTATAGCAAGTCAAGGCAAGGTAAGGCAAAAGGGCAATTCAAGGAAAGACAAAATGGCAAAGCAAGGCAAGGCAAAAGGGCAAAGCATGACAAGGCAAGGCAAGGAAAAAGGGTATAGCAAGTCAAGGCAAGGTAAGGCAAAAGGGCAATTCAAGGAAAGGCAAAATAGCAAAGCAAGGCAAGGCAAAAGGGCAAAGCATGACAAGGCAAGGCAAGGAAAAAGGGTATAGCAAGTCAAGGCAAGGTAAGGCAAAAGGGCAATTCAAGGAAAGACAAAATGGCAAAGCAAGGCAAGGCAAAAGGGCAAAGCATGGCAAGGCAAGGAAAAAGGGCAACTCAATGCAAGGCCAGGCAAAAGGGCAAAGAAAGGCAAGGCAAGGTAAGTCAAAAGGACAAACCATGGCAAGGCCAGGAAAAAGGCCAAAGCAAGGAAAGGCAAGGCAAAAGGGAAAAGCAAGGCAAGGGAAAATGGCAAAGCAAGGCAAGGCAAGGCAAGACAAAAGGGCAAAGCAAGGCAAGGAAAAAGAGCAAAGCATGGCAAGGCAAGGCAAGGCAAAAGGTCAAAAGAAAGGCAAGGCAAATCAGGGCAAAAGGAGAAAGGAAGGCAAGGCAAGACAAGGCAAAGAGGCAAAGCAAGGCAAGGTAAGGCAAGGCAAAAGGGGAAAGCAAAGCAAGGCAAGGCGAAAGGATAAGGAAGACACGTCAAGGCAAGGCAAAGATGAAAGTAAGGCAATGCAAGGAAATTGAAAACGGCAAAACAAGGAAAGGCAAGGCAAAAGGGCAAAGCAAAGCAAGTCAAAAGGGCAAAGCATGACAAGGCAAGGCAAGGCAAAAGGGTAAAGCATGTCAAGGCAAGGTAAGGCAAAAGGGCAATGCAAGGAAAAGCAAAATGGCAAAGCAAGACAAGGCAAAAGGGAAAGCATAACAAGGCAAAGCAAGGCAAAAGGGCAAAGCAAGACAAGGCAAAAGGGCAAAGCAAGGAAAGTCAAAAGGGCAAAGCATGACAAGGCAAGGCAAGGAAAAAGGGTATAGCAAGTCAAGGCAAGGTAAGGCAAAAGGGCAATTCAAGGAAAGGCAAAATGGCAAAGCAAGGCAAGGCAAAAGGACAAAGCAAAGCAAGTCAAAAGGGCAAAGCATGACAAGGCAAGGCAATGCAAAAGGGCAAAGCATGAAAAGGCAAGGCAAGGCAAAAGGGTAAAGCATGTCAAGGCAAGGTAAGGCAAAAGGGCAATGCAAGGAAAAGCAAAATGGCAAAGCAAGACAAGGCAAAAGGGAAAGCATAACAAGGCAAAGCAAGGCAAAAGGGCAAAGCAAGACAAGGCAAAAGGGCAAAGCAAGGAAAGTCAAAAGGGCAAAGCATGACAAGGCAAGGCAAGGAAAAAGGGTATAGCAAGTCAAGGCAAGGTAAGGCAAAAGGGCAATTCAAGGAAAGGCAAAATGGCAAAGCAAGGCAAGGCAAAAGGACAAATCATAACAAGGCAAAGCAAGGCAAAAGGGCAAAGCAAGGCAAGGCAAAAGGGCAAAGCAAGGCAAGTCAAAAGGGCAAAGCATGACAAGGCAAGGCAAGGAAAAAGGGTATAGCAAGTCAAGGCAAGGTAAGGCAAAAGGGCAATTCAAGGAAAGGCAAAATGGCAAAGCAAGGCAAGGCAAAAGGGCAAAGCAAGGCCAGGCAAAAGTGCAAAGAAAGGCAAGGCAAGGTAAGTCAAAAGGACAAACCATGGCAAGGCCAGGAAAAAGGCCAAAGCAAGGAAAGGCAAGGCAAAAGGGGAAAGCAAGGCAAGGGAAAATGGCAAAGCAAGGCAAGGTAAGGCAAGACAAAAGGGCAAAGCAAGGCAAGGAAAAAGAGCAAAGCATGGCAAGGCAAGGCAAAAGGTCAAAAGAAAGGCAAGGCAAATCAGGGCAAAAGGAGAAAGGAAGGCAAGGCAAGTCAAGGCAAAGAGTCAAAGCAAGGCAAGGCAAAGGGTCAAAGGAAGGCATGGAAAGGCAAGGCAAAGGAAGGCAAAAGGGTAAAGCAAGGCAAGGAAAGGCAAGGCAAAAGGGGAAAGCAAAGCAAGGCAAGGCAAAATGATAAGGAAGACACGTCAAGGCAAGGCAAAGATGAAAGTAAGGCAATGCAAGGCAATTCAAAACGGCAAAACAAGGAAAGGCAAGGCAAAAGGGCAAAGCAAAGCAAGTCAAAAGGGCAAAGCATGACAAGGCAAGGCAAGGCAAAAGGGCAAAGCATGACAAGGTAAGGAAAGGCAAAAGGGCAATGCAAGGAAAGGCTAAATGGCAAAGCAGGAAAGGGAAAAGGGCAAAGCATAACAAGGCAAAGCAAGGCAAAAGGGAAAGGAAGGCAAGTCAAAAGGGCAAAGCATGACAAGGCAAGGCAAGGAAAAATGGTATAGCAAGTCAAGGCAAGGTAAGGCAAAAGGGCAATTCAAGGAAAGGCAAAATGGCAAAGCAAGGCAAGGCAAAAGGACAAAGCAAAGCAAGTCAAAAGGGCAAAGCATGACAAGGCAAGGCAAGGAAAAAGGGTATAGCAAGTCAAGGCAAGGTAAGGCAAAAGGGCAATTCAAGGAAATGCAAAATGGCAAAGCAAGGCAAGGCTAAAGGGCAAAGCAAAGCAAGTCAAAATGGCAAAGTATGACAAGGCAAGGCAAGGAAAAAGGGTATAGCAAGTCAAGGCAAAGTAAGGCAAAAGGGCAATTCAAGGAAAGGCAAAATGGCAAAGCAAGGCAAGGCAAAAGGGCAAAGCATAACAAGGCAAAGCAAGGCAAAAGGGCAAAGCAAGGCAAGGCAAAAGGGCAAAGCAAGGCAAGTCAAAAAGGCAAAGCATGACAAGGCAAGGCAAGGAAAAAGGGTATAGCAAGTCAAGGCAAGGTAAGGCAAAAGGGCAATTCAAGGAAAGGCAAAATGGCAAAGCAAGGCAAGGCAAAAGGGCAAAGCAAGGCCAAGCAAAAGTGCAAAGAAAGGCAAGGCAAGGTAAGTCAAAAGGACAAACCATGGCAAGGCCAGGAAAAAGGCCAAAGCAAGGAAAGGCAAGGCAAAAGGGGAAAGCAAGGCAAGGGAAAATGGCAAAGGAAGGCAAGGCAAGGAAAGACAAAAGGGCAAAGCAAGGCAAGGAAAAAGAGCAAAGCATGGCAAGGCAAGGCAAAAGGTCAAAAGAAAGGCAAGGCAAATCAGGGCAAAAGGAGAAAGGAAGGCAAGGCAAGACAAGGCAAAGAGACAAAGCAAGGCAAGGCAAAAGGGCATAGCAAGGCAAGGAAAGGCAAAGGGGCAAAGCAAGGCATGGAAAGGCAAAGGCAAGGGAAGGCAAAAGGGTAAAGCAAGGCAAGGAAAGGCAAGGGAAAAGGAGAAAGCAAAGCAAGGCAAGGCAAAAGGATAAGGAAGACACGTCAAGGCAAGGCAAAGATGAAAGCAAGGCAATGCAAGGCAATTCAAAACGGCAAAACAAGGAAAGGCAAGGCAAAAGGGCAAAGCAAAGCAAGTCAAAAGGGCAAAGCATGACAAGGCAAGGCAAGGCAAAAGGGCAAAGCATGACAAGGCAAGGTAAGGCAAAAGGGCAAATCAAGACAAGGCAAAAGGGCAAAGCATAACAAGGCAAAGCAAGGCAAAAGGGCAAAGCAAGGCAAGTCAAAAGGGCAAAGCATGACAAGGCAAGGCAAGGAAAAAGGGTATAGCAAGTCAAGGCAAGGCAAGGCAAAAGGGCAATTCAAGGAAAGGCAAAATGGCAAAGCAAGGCAAGGCAAAAGGGCAAAGCATGAAAAGGCAAGGCAAGGAAAAAGGGTATAGCAAGTCAAGGCAAGGTAAGTCAAAAGGGCAATTCAAGGAAAGACAAAATGGCAAAGCAAGGCAAGGCAAAAGGGCAAAGCATGACAAGGCAAGGCAAGGAAAAAGGGTATAGCAAGTCAAGGCAAGGTAAGGCAAAAGGGCAATTCAAGGAAAGGCAAAATGGCAAAGCAAGGCAAGGCAAAAGGGCAAAGCATGAAAAGGCAAGGCAAGGAAAAAGGGTATAGCAAGTCAAGGCAAGGTAAGGCAAAAGGGCAATTCAAGGAAATGCAAAATGGCAAAGCAAGTCAAGGCAAAAGGGCAAAGCATAACAGGGCAAAGCAAGGCAAAAGGGCAAGGCAAGGCAAAAGGGCAAAGCAAGGCAAGTCAAAAAGGCAAAGCATGACAAGGCAAGGCAAGGAAAAAGGGTATAGCAAGTCAAGGCAAGGTAAGGCAAAAGGGCAATTCAAGGAAAGGCAAAATGGCAAAGCAAGGCAAGGCAAAAGGGCAAAGCAAGGCCAAGCAAAAGTGCAAAGAAAGGCAAGGCAAGGTAAGTCTAAAGGACAAACCATGGCAAGGCCAGGAAAAAGGCCAAAGCAAGGAAAGGCAAGGCAAAAGGGGAAAGCAAGGCAAGGGAAAATGGCAAAGCAAGGCAAGGCAAGGAAAGACAAAAGGGCAAAGCAAGGCAAGGAAAAAGAGCAAAGCATGGCAAGGCAAGGCAAAAGGTCAAAAGAAAGGCAATTCAAATCAGGGCAAAAGGAGAAAGGAAGGCAAGGCAAGACAAGGCAAAGAGACAAAGCAAGGCAAGGCAAAAGGGCATAGCAAGACAAGGTAAAGCAAAGGGGCAAAGCAAGGCATGGAAAGGCAAAGGCAAGGGAAGGCAAAAGGGTAAAGCAGGGCAAGGAAAGGCAAGGGAAAAGGAGAAAGCAAAGCAAGGCAAGGCAAAAGGATAAGGAAGACACGTCAAGGCAAGGCAAAGATGAAAGCAAGGCAATGCAAGGCAATTCAAAACGGCAAAACAAGGAAAGGCAAGGCAAAAGGGCAAAGCAAAGCAAGTCAAAAGGGCAAAGCATGACAAGGCAAGGCAAGGCAAAAGGGCAAAGCATGACAAGGCAAGGTAAGGCAAAAGGGCAAATCAAGACAAGGCAAAAGGGCAAAGCATAACAAGGCAAAGCAAGGCAAAAGGGCAAAGCAAGGCAAGTCAAAAGGGCAAAGCATGACAAGGCAAGGCAAGGAAAAAGGGTATAGCAAGTCAAGGCAAGGTATGGCAAAAGGGCAATTCAAGGAAAGGCAAAATGGCAAAGCAAGGCAAGGCAAAAGGGCAAAGCATGAAAAGGCAAGGCAAGGAAAAAGGGTATAGCAAGTCAAGGCAAGGTAAGGCAAAAGGGCAATTCAAGGAAAGACAAAATGGCAAAGCAAGGCAAGGCAAAAGGGCAAAGCATGACAAGGCAAGGCAAGGAAAAAGGGTATAGCAAGTCAAGGCAAGGTAAGGCAAAAGGGCAATTCAAGGAAAGGCAAAATGGCAAAGCAAGGCAAGGCAAAAGGGCAAAGCATGACAAGGCAAGGCAAGGAAAAAGGGTATAGCAAGTCAAGGCAAGGTAAGGCAAAAGGGCAATTCAAGGAAAGACAAAATGGCAAAGCAAGGCAAGGCAAAAGGGCAAAGCATGGCAAGGCAAGGAAAAAGGGCAACTCAATGCAAGGCCAGGCAAAAGGGCAAAGAAAGGCAAGGCAAGGTAAGTCAAAAGGACAAACCATGGCAAGTCCAGGAAAAAGGCCAAAGCAAGGAAAGGCAAGGCAAAAGGGAAAAGCAAGGCAAGGGAAAATGGCAAAGCAGAGCAAGGCAAGGCAAGACAAAAGGGCAAAGCAAGGCAAGGAAAAAGAGCAAAGCATGGCAAGGCAAGGCAAGGCAAAAGGTCAAAAGAAAGGCAAGGCAAATCAGGGCAAAAGGAGAAAGGAAGGCAAGGCAAGACAAGGCAAAGAGGCAAAGCAAGGCAAGGTAAGGCAAGGCAAAAGGGGAAAGCAAAGCAAGGCAAGGCGAAAGGATAAGGAAGACACGTCAAGGCAATTCAAAGATGAAAGTAAGGCAATGCAAGGAAATTGAAAACGGCAAAACAAGGAAAGGCAAGGCAAAAGGGCAAAGCAAAGCAAGTCAAAAGGGCAAAGCATGACAAGGCAAGGCAAGGCAAAAGGGTAAAGCATGTCAAGGCAAGGTAAGGCAAAAGGGCAATGCAAGGAAAAGCAAAATGGCAAAGCAAGACAAGGCAAAAGGGAAAGCATAACAAGGCAAAGCAAGGCAAAAGGGCAAAGCAAGACAAGGCAAAAGGGCAAAGCAAGGAAAGTCAAAAGGGCAAAGCATGACAAGGCAAGGCAAGGAAAAAGGGTATAGCAAGTCAAGGCAAGGTAAGGCAAAAGGGCAATTCAAGGAAAGGCAAAATGGCAAAGCAAGGCAAGGCAAAAGGACAAAGCAAAGCAAGTCAAAAGGGCAAAGCATGACAAGGCAAGGCAATGCAAAAGGGCAAAGCATGAAAAGGCAAGGCAAGGCAAAAGGGTAAAGCATGTCAAGGCAAGGTAAGGCAAAAGGGCAATGCAAGGAAAAGCAAAATGGCAAAGCAAGACAAGGCAAAAGGGAAAGCATAACAAGGCAAAGCAAGGCAAAAGGGCAAAGCAAGACAAGGCAAAAGGGCAAAGCAAGGAAAGTCAAAAGGGCAAAGCATGACAAGGCAAGGCAAGGAAAAAGGGTATAGCAAGTCAAGGCAAGGTAAGGCAAAAGGGCAATTCAAGGAAAGGCAAAATGGCAAAGCAAGGCAAGGCAAAAGGGCAAAGCAAAGCAAGTCAAAAGGGCAAAGCATGACAAGGCAAGGCAATGCAAAAGGGCAAAGCATGAAAAGGCAAGGCAAGGCAAAAGGGTAAAGCATGTCAAGGCAAGGTAAGGCAAAAGGGCAATGCAAGGAAAAGCAAAATGGCAAAGCAAGACAAGGCAAAAGGGAAAGCATAACAAGGCAAAGCAAGGCAAAAGGGCAAAGCAAGACAAGGCAAAAGGGCAAAGCAAGGAAAGTCAAAAGGGCAAAGCATGACAAGGCAAGGCAAGGAAAAAGGGTATAGCAAGTCAAGGCAAGGTAAGGCAAAAGGGCAATTCAAGGAAAGGCAAAATGGCAAAGCAAGGCAAGGCAAAAGGACAAAGCAAAGCAAGTCAAAAGGGCAAAGCATGACAAGGCAAGGCAAGGAAAAAGGGTATAGCAAGTCAAGGCAAGGTAAGGCAAAAGGGCAATTCAAGGAAAGGCAAAATGGCAAAGCAAGGCAAGGCAAAAGGACAAAGCAAAGCAAGTCAAAAGGGCAAAGCATGACAAGGCAAGGCAAGGAAAAAGGGTGTAGCAAGTAAAGGCAAGGTAAGGCAAAAGGGCAATTCAAGGAAAGGCAAAATGGCAAAGCAAGGCAAGGCAAAAGGAAAAAGCAAAGCAAGTCAAAAGGGCAAAGCATGACAAGGCAAGGCAAGGAAAAAGGGTATAGCAAGTCAAGGCAAGGTAAGGCAAAAGGGCAATTCAAGGAAAGGCAAAATGGCAAAGCAAGGCAAGGCAAAAGGGCAAAGCATAACAAGGCAAGGCAAGGAAAAAGGGTATAGCAAGTCAAGGCAAGGTAAGGCAAAAGGGCAATTCAAGGAAAGACAAAATGGCAAAGCAAGGCAAGGCAAAAGGGCAAAGCATGGCAAGGCAAGGAAAAAGGGCAACTCAATGCAAGGCCAGGCAAAAGGGCAAAGAAAGGCAAGGCAAGGTAAGTCAAAAGGACAAACCATGGCAAGGCCAGGAAAAAGGCCAAAGCAAGGAAAGGCAAGGCAAAAGGGAAAAGCAAGGCAAGGGAAAATGGCAAAGCAAGGCAAGGCAAGGCAAGACAAAAGGGCAAAGCAAGGCAAGGAAAAAGAGCAAAGCATGGCAAGGCAAGGCAAGGCAAAAGGTCAAAAGAAAGGCAAGGCAAATCAGGGCAAAAGGAGAAAGGAAGGCAAGGCAAGACAAGGCAAAGAGGCAAAGCAAGGCAAAAGGGGAAAGCAAAGCAAGGCAAGGCAAAAGGATAAGGAAGACACGTCAAGGCAAGGCAAAGATGAAAGTAAGGCAATGCAAGGAAATTGAAAACGGCAAAACAAGGAAAGGCAAGGCAAAAGGGCAAAGCAAAGCAAGTCAAAAGGGCAAAGCATGACAAGGCAAGGCAAGGCAAAAGGGCAAAGCATGACAAGGCAAGGTAAGGCAAAAGGGCAATTCAAGACAAGGCAAAATGGCAAAGCAAGACAAGGCAAAAGGGAAAGCATAACAAGGCAAAGCAAGGCAAAAGGGCAAAGCAAGACAAGGCAAAAGGGCAAAGCAAGGAAAGTCAAAAGGGCAAAGCATGACAAGGCAAGGCAAGGAAAAAGGGTATAGCAAGTCAAGGCAAGGTAAGGCAAAAGGGCAATTCAAGGAAAGGCAAAATGGCAAAGCAAGGCAAGGCAAAAGGGCAAAGCAAAGCAAGTCAAAAGGGCAAAGCATGACAAGGCAAGGCAATGCAAAAGGGCAAAGCATGTAAAGGCAAGGCAAGGCAAAAGGGTAAAGCATGTCAAGGCAAGGTAAGGCAAAAGGGCAATGCAAGGAAAAGCAAAATGGCAAAGCAAGACAAGGCAAAAGGGAAAGCATAACAAGGCAAAGCAAGGCAAAAGGGCAAAGCAAGACAAGGCAAAAGGGCAAAGCAAGGAAAGTCAAAAGGGCAAAGCATGACAAGGCAAGGCAAGGAAAAAGGGTATAGCAAGTCAAGGCAAGGTAAGGCAAAAGGGCAATTCAAGGAAAGGCAAAATGGCAAAGCAAGGCAAGGCAAAAGGACAAAGCAAAGCAAGTCAAAAGGGCAAAGCATGACAAGGCAAGGCAAGGAAAAAGGGTATAGCAAGTCAAGGCAAGGTAAGGCAAAAGGGCAATTCAAGGAAAGGCAAAATGGCAAAGCAAGGCAAGGCAAAAGGACAAAGCAAAGCAAGTCAAAAGGGCAAAGCATGACAAGGCAAGGCAAGGAAAAAGGGTGTAGCAAGTCAAGGCAAGGTAAGGCAAAAGGGCAATTCAAGGAAAGGCAAAATGGCAAAGCAAGGCAAGGCAAAAGGACAAAGCAAAGCAAGTCAAAAGGGCAAAGCATGACAAGGCAAGGCAAGGAAAAAGGGTATAGCAAGTCAAGGCAAGGTAAGGCAAAAGGGCAATTCAAGGAAAGGCAAAATGGCAAAGCAAGGCAAGGCAAAAGGGCAAAGCATAACAAGGCAAGGCAAGGAAAAAGGGTATAGCAAGTCAAGGCAAGGTAAGGCAAAAGGGCAATTCAAGGAAAGACAAAATGGCAAAGCAAGGCAAGGCAAAAGGGCAAAGCAAGGCAAGGCAAAAGGGCAAAGCAAGGCAAGTCAAAAAGGCAAAGCATGACAAGGCAAGGCAAGGAAAAAGGGTATAGCAAGTCAAGGCAAGGTAAGGCAAAAGGGCAATTCAAGGAAAGGCAAAATGGCAAAGCAAGGCAAGGCAAAAGGGCAAAGCAAGGCCAAGCAAAAGTGCAAAGAAAGGCAAGGCAAGGTAAGTCAAAAGGACAAACCATGGCAAGGCCAGGAAAAAGGCCAAAGCAAGGAAAGGCAAGGCAAAAGGGGAAAGCAAGGCAAGGGAAAATGGCAAAGCAAGGCAAGGCAAGGAAAGACAAAAGGGCAAAGCAAGGCAAGGAAAAAGAGCAAAGCATGGCAAGGCAAGGCAAAAGGTCAAAAGAAAGGCAAGGCAAATCAGGGCAAAAGGAGAAAGGAAGGCAAGGCAAGACAAGGCAAAGAGACAAAGCAAGGCAAGGCAAAAGGGCATAGCAAGGCAAGGTAAGGCAAAGGGGCAAAGCAAGGCATGGAAAGGCAAAGGCAAGGGAAGGCAAAAGGGTAAAGCAAGGCAAGGAAAGGCAAGGGAAAAGGAGAAAGCAAAGCAAGGCAAGGCAAAAGGATAAGGAAGACACGTCAAGGCAAGGCAAAGATGAAAGCAAGGCAATGCAAGGCAATTCAAAACGGCAAAACAAGGAAAGGCAAGGCAAAAGGGCAAAGCAAAGCAAGTCAAAAGGGCAAAGCATGACAAGGCAAGGCAAGGCAAAAGGGCAAAGCATGACAAGGCAAGGTAAGGCAAAAGGGCAAATCAAGACAAGGCAAAAGGGCAAAGCATAACAAGGCAAAGCAAGGCAAAAGGGCAAAGCAAGGCAAGTCAAAAGGGCAAAGCATGACAAGGCAAGGCAAGGAAAAAGGGTATAGCAACTCAAGGCAAGGTAAGGCAAAAGGGCAATTCAAGGAAAGGCAAAATGGCAAAGCAAGGCAAGGCAAAAGGGCAAAGCATGAAAAGGCAAGGCAAGGAAAAAGGGTATAGCAAGTCAAGGCAAGGTAAGGCAAAAGGGCAATTCAAGGAAAGACAAAATGGCAAAGCAAGGCAAGGCAAAAGGGCAAAGCATGACAAGGCAAGGCAAGGAAAAGGGGTATAGCAAGTCAAGGCAAGGTAAGGCAAAAGGGCAATTCAAGGAAAGGCAAAATAGCAAAGCAAGGCAAGGCAAAAGGGCAAAGCATGACAAGGCAAGGCAAGGAAAAAGGGTATAGCAAGTCAAGGCAAGGTAAGGCAAAAGGGCAATTCAAGGAAAGACAAAATGGCAAAGCAAGGCAAGGCAAAAGGGCAAAGCATGGCAAGGCAAGGAAAAAGGGCAACTCAATGCAAGGCCAGGCAAAAGGGCAAAGAAAGGCAAGGCAAGGTAAGTCAAAAGGACAAACCATGGCAAGGCCAGGAAAAAGGCCAAAGCAAGGAAAGGCAAGGCAAAAGGGAAAAGCAAGGCAAGGGAAAATGGCAAAGCAAGGCAAGGCAAGGCAAGACAAAAGGGCAAAGCAAGGCAAGGAAAAAGAGCAAAGCATGGCAAGGCAAGGCAAGGCAAAAGGTCAAAAGAAAGGCAAGGCAAATCAGGGCAAAAGGAGAAAGGAAGGCAAGGCAAGACAAGGCAAAGAGGCAAAGCAAGGCAAGGTAAGGCAAGGCAAAAGGGGAAAGCAAAGCAAGGCAAGGCGAAAGGATAAGGAAGACACGTCAAGGCAAGGCAAAGATGAAAGTAAGGCAATGCAAGGAAATTGAAAACGGCAAAACAAGGAAAGGCAAGGCAAAAGGGCAAAGCAAAGCAAGTCAAAAGGGCAAAGCATGACAAGGCAAGGCAAGGCAAAAGGGTAAAGCATGTCAAGGCAAGGTAAGGCAAAAGGGCAATGCAAGGAAAAGCAAAATGGCAAAGCAAGACAAGGCAAAAGGGAAAGCATAACAAGGCAAAGCAAGGCAAAAGGGCAAAGCAAGACAAGGCAAAAGGGCAAAGCAAGGAAAGTCAAAAGGGCAAAGCATGACAAGGCAAGGCAAGGAAAAAGGGTATAGCAAGTCAAGGCAAGGTAAGGCAAAAGGGCAATTCAAGGAAAGGCAAAATGGCAAAGCAAGGCAAGGCAAAAGGACAAAGCAAAGCAAGTCAAAAGGGCAAAGCATGACAAGGCAAGGCAATGCAAAAGGGCAAAGCATGAAAAGGCAAGGCAAGGCAAAAGGGTAAAGCATGTCAAGGCAAGGTAAGGCAAAAGGGCAATGCAAGGAAAAGCAAAATGGCAAAGCAAGGCAAGGCAAAAGGGAAAGCATAACAAGGCAAAGCAAGGCAAAAGGGCAAAGCAAGACAAGGCAAAAGGGCAAAGCAAGGAAAGTCAAAAGGGCAAAGCATGACAAGGCAAGGCAAGGAAAAAGGGTATAGCAAGTCAAGGCAAGGTAAGGCAAAAGGGCAATTCAAGGAAAGGCAAAATGGCAAAGCAAGGCAAGGCAAAAGGACAAAGCATAACAAGGCAAAGCAAGCAAAAAGGCAAAGCAAGGCAAGGCAAAAGGGCAAAGCAAGGCAAGTCAAAAGGGCAAAGCATGACAAGGCAAGGCAAGGAAAAAGGGTATAGCAAGTCAAGGCAAGGTAAGGCAAAAGGGCAATTCAAGGAAAGGCAAAATGGCAAAGCAAGGCAAGGCAAAAGGGCAAAGCAAGGCCTGGCAAAAGTGCAAAGAAAGGCAAGGCAAGGTAAGTCAAAAGGACAAACCATGGCAAGGCCAGGAAAAAGGCCAAAGCAAGGAAAGGCAAGGCAAAAGGGGAAAGCAAGGCAAGGGAAAATGGCAAAGCAAGGCAAGGTAAGGCAAGACAAAAGGGCAAAGCAAGGCAAGGAAAAAGAGCAAAGCATGGCAAGGCAAGGCAAAAGGTCAAAAGAAAGGCAAGGCAAATCAGGGCAAAAGGAGAAAGGAAGGCAAGGCAAGTCAAGGCAAAGAGTCAAAGCAAGGCAAGGCAAAGGGTCAAAGGAAGGCATGGAAAGGCAAGGCAAAGGAAGGCAAAAGGGTAAAGCAAGGCAAGGAAAGGCAAGGCAAAAGGGGAAAGCAAAGCAAGGCAAGGCAAAATGATAAGGAAGACACGTCAAGGCAAGGCAAAGATGAAAGTAAGGCAATGCAAGGCAATTCAAAACGGCAAAACAAGGAAAGGCAAGGCAAAAGGGCAAAGCAAAGCAAGTCAAAAGGGCAAAGCATGACAAGGCAAGGCAAGGCAAAAGGGCAAAGCATGACAAGGTAAGGAAAGGCAAAAGGGCAATGCAAGGAAAGGCTAAATGGCAAAGCAGGAAAGGGAAAAGGGCAAAGCATAACAAGGCAAAGCAAGGCAAAAGGGAAAGGAAGGCAAGTCAAAAGGGCAAAGCATGACAAGGCAAGGCAAGGAAAAATGGTATAGCAAGTCAAGGCAAGGTAAGGCAAAAGGGCAATTCAAGGAAAGGCAAAATGGCAAAGCAAGGCAAGGCAAAAGGACAAAGCAAAGCAAGTCAAAAGGGCAAAGCATGACAAGGCAAGGCAAGGAAAAAAGGTATAGCAAGTCAAGGCAAGGTAAGGCAAAAGGGCAATTCAAGGAAATGCAAAATGGCAAAGCAAGGCAAGGCAAAAGGGCAAAGCAAAGCAAGTCAAAATGGCAAAGTATGACAAGGCAAGGCAAGGAAAAAGGGTATAGCAAGTCAAGGCAAAGTAAGGCAAAAGGGCAATTCAAGGAAAGGCAAAATGGCAAAGCAAGGCAAGGCAAAAGGGCAAAGCATAACAAGGCAAAGCAAGGCAAAAGGGCAAAGCAAGGCAAGGCAAAAGGGCAAAGCAAGGCAAGTCAAAAAGGCAAAGCATGACAAGGCAAGGCAAGGAAAAAGGGTATAGCAAGTCAAGGCAAGGCAAGGCAAAAGGGCAATTCAAGGAAAGGCAAAATGGCAAAGCAAGGCAAGGCAAAAGGGCAAAGCATGAAAAGGCAAGGCAAGGAAAAAGGGTATAGCAAGTCAAGGCAAGGTAAGGCAAAAGGGCAATTCAAGGAAAGACAAAATGGCAAAGCAAGGCAAGGCAAAAGGGCAAAGCATGACAAGGCAAGGCAAGGAAAAAGGGTATAGCAAGTCAAGGCAAGGTAAGGCAAAAGGGCAATTCAAGGAAAGGCAAAATGGCAAAGCAAGGCAAGGCAAAAGGGCAAAGCATGAAAAGGCAAGGCAAGGAAAAAGGGTATAGCAAGTCAAGGCAAGGTAAGGCAAAAGGGCAATTCAAGGAAATGCAAAATGGCAAAGCAAGGCAAGGCAAAAGGGCAAAGCATAACAAGGCAAAGCAAGGCAAAAGGGCAAGGCAAGGCAAAAGGGCAAAGCAAGGCAAGTCAAAAAGGCAAAGCATGACAAGGCAAGGCAAGGAAAAAGGGTATAGCAAGTCAAGGCAAGGTAAGGCAAAAGGGCAATTCAAGGAAAGGCAAAATGGCAAAGCAAGGCAAGGCAAAAGGGCAAAGCAAGGCCAAGCAAAAGTGCAAAGAAAGGCAAGGCAAGGTAAGTCTAAAGGACAAACCATGGCAAGGCCAGGAAAAAGGCCAAAGCAAGGAAAGGCAAGGCAAAAGGGGAAAGCAAGGCAAGGGAAAATGGCAAAGCAAGGCAAGGCAAGGAAAGACAAAAGGGCAAAGCAAGGCAAGGAAAAAGAGCAAAGCATGGCAAGGCAAGGCAAAAGGTCAAAAGAAAGGCAATTCAAATCAGGGCAAAAGGAGAAAGGAAGGCAAGGCAAGACAAGGCAAAGAGACAAAGCAAGGCAAGGCAAAAGGGCATAGCAAGACAAGGTAAAGCAAAGGGGCAAAGCAAGGCATGGAAAGGCAAAGGCAAGGGAAGGCAAAAGGGTAAAGCAGGGCAAGGAAAGGCAAGGGAAAAGGAGAAAGCAAAGCAAGGCAAGGCAAAAGGATAAGGAAGACACGTCAAGGCAAGGCAAAGATGAAAGCAAGGCAATGCAAGGCAATTCAAAACGGCAAAACAAGGAAAGGCAAGGCAAAAGGGCAAAGCAAAGCAAGTCAAAAGGGCAAAGCATGACAAGGCAAGGCAAGGCAAAAGGGCAAAGCATGACAAGGCAAGGTAAGGCAAAAGGGCAAATCAAGACAAGGCAAAAGGGCAAAGCATAACAAGGCAAAGCAAGGCAAAAGGGCAAAGCAAGGCAAGTCAAAAGGGCAAAGCATGACAAGGCAAGGCAAGGAAAAAGGGTATAGCAAGTCAAGGCAAGGTATGGCAAAAGGGCAATTCAAGGAAAGGCAAAATGGCAAAGCAAGGCAAGGCAAAAGGGCAAAGCATGAAAAGGCAAGGCAAGGAAAAAGGGTATAGCAAGTCAAGGCAAGGTAAGGCAAAAGGGCAATTCAAGGAAAGACAAAATGGCAAAGCAAGGCAAGGCAAAAGGGCAAAGCATGACAAGGCAAGGCAAGGAAAAAGGGTATAGCAAGTCAAGGCAAGGTAAGGCAAAAGGGCAATTCAAGGAAAGGCAAAATGGCAAAGCAAGGCAAGGCAAAAGGGCAAAGCATGACAAGGCAAGGCAAGGAAAAAGGGTATAGCAAGTCAAGGCAAGGTAAGGCAAAAGGGCAATTCAAGGAAAGACAAAATGGCAAAGCAAGGCAAGGCAAAAGGGCAAAGCATGGCAAGGCAAGGAAAAAGGGCAACTCAATGCAAGGCCAGGCAAAAGGGCAAAGAAAGGCAAGGCAAGGTAAGTCAAAAGGACAAACCATGGCAAGTCCAGGAAAAAGGCCAAAGCAAGGAAAGGCAAGGCAAAAGGGAAAAGCAAGGCAAGGGAAAATGGCAAAGCAGAGCAAGGCAAGGCAAGACAAAAGGGCAAAGCAAGGCAAGGAAAAAGAGCAAAGCATGGCAAGGCAAGGCAAGGCAAAAGGTCAAAAGAAAGGCAAGGCAAATCAGGGCAAAAGGAGAAAGGAAGGCAAGGCAAGACAAGGCAAAGAGGCAAAGCAAGGCAAGGTAAGGCAAGGCAAAAGGGGAAAGCAAAGCAAGGCAAGGCGAAAGGATAAGGAAGACACGTCAAGGCAAGGCAAAGATGAAAGTAAGGCAATGCAAGGAAATTGAAAACGGCAAAACAAGGAAAGGCAAGGCAAAAGGGCAAAGCAAAGCAAGTCAAAAGGGCAAAGCATGACAAGGCAAGGCAAGGCAAAAGGGTAAAGCATGTCAAGGCAAGGTAAGGCAAAAGGGCAATGCAAGGAAAAGCAAAATGGCAAAGCAAGACAAGGCAAAAGGGAAAGCATAACAAGGCAAAGCAAGGCAAAAGGGCAAAGCAAGACAAGGCAAAAGGGCAAAGCAAGGAAAGTCAAAAGGGCAAAGCATGACAAGGCAAGGCAAGGAAAAAGGGTATAGCAAGTCAAGGCAAGGTAAGGCAAAAGGGCAATTCAAGGAAAGGCAAAATGGCAAAGCAAGGCAAGGCAAAAGGACAAAGCAAAGCAAGTCAAAAGGGCAAAGCATGACAAGGCAAGGCAATGCAAAAGGGCAAAGCATGAAAAGGCAAGGCAAGGCAAAAGGGTAAAGCATGTCAAGGCAAGGTAAGGCAAAAGGGCAATGCAAGGAAAAGCAAAATGGCAAAGCAAGACAAGGCAAAAGGGAAAGCATAACAAGGCAAAGCAAGGCAAAAGGGCAAAGCAAGACAAGGCAAAAGGGCAAAGCAAGGAAAGTCAAAAGGGCAAAGCATGACAAGGCAAGGCAAGGAAAAAGGGTATAGCAAGTCAAGGCAAGGTAAGGCAAAAGGGCAATTCAAGGAAAGGCAAAATGGCAAAGCAAGGCAAGGCAAAAGGACAAAGCAAAGCAAGTCAAAAGGGCAAAGCATGACAAGGCAAGGCAAGGAAAAAGGGTATAGCAAGTCAAGGCAAGGTAAGGCAAAAGGGCAATTCAAGGAAAGGCAAAATGGCAAAGCAAGGCAAGGCAAAAGGACAAAGCAAAGCAAGTTAAAAGGGCAAAGCATGACAAGGCAAGGCAAGGAAAAAGGGTGTAGCAAGTCAAGGCAAGGTAAGGCAAAAGGGCAATTCAAGGAAAGGCAAAATGGCAAAGCAAGGCAAGGCAAAAGGACAAAGCAAAGCAAGTCAAAAGGGCAAAGCATGACAAGGCAAGGCAAGGAAAAAGGGTATAGCAAGTCAAGGCAAGGTAAGGCAAAAGGGCAATTCAAGGAAATGCAAAATGGCAAAGCAAGGCAAGGCAAAAGGGCAAAGCAAAGCAAGTCAAAATGGCAAAGTATGACAAGGCAAGGCAAGGAAAAAGGGTATAGCAAGTCAAGGCAAAGTAAGGCAAAAGGGCAATTCAAGGAAAGGCAAAATGGCAAAGCAAGGCAAGGCAAAAGGGCAAAGCATAACAAGGCAAAGCAAGGCAAAAGGGCAAAGCAAGGCAAGGCAAAAGGGCAAAGCAAGGCAAGTCAAAAAGGCAAAGCATGACAAGGCAAGGCAAGGAAAAAGGGTATAGCAAGTCAAGGCAAGGTAAGGCAAAAGGGCAATTCAAGGAAAGGCAAAATGGCAAAGCAAGGCAAGGCAAAAGGGCAAAGCATGAAAAGGCAAGGCAAGGAAAAAGGGTATAGCAAGTCAAGGCAAGGTAAGGCAAAAGGGCAATTCAAGGAAATGCAAAATGGCAAAGCAAGGCAAGGCAAAAGGGCAAAGCATAACAAGGCAAAGCAAGGCAAAAGGGCAAGGCAAGGCAAAAGGGCAAAGCAAGGCAAGTCAAAAAGGCAAAGCATGACAAGGCAAGGCAAGGAAAAAGGGTATAGCAAGTCAAGGCAAGGTAAGGCAAAAGGGCAATTCAAGGAAAGGCAAAATGGCAAAGCAAGGCAAGGCAAAAGGGCAAAGCAAGGCCAAGCAAAAGTGCAAAGAAAGGCAAGGCAAGGTAAGTCTAAAGGACAAACCATGGCAAGGCCAGGAAAAAGGCCAAAGCAAGGAAAGGCAAGGCAAAAGGGGAAAGCAAGGCAAGGGAAAATGGCAAAGCAAGGCAAGGCAAGGAAAGACAAAAGGGCAAAGCAAGGCAAGGAAAAAGAGCAAAGCATGGCAAGGCAAGGCAAAAGGTCAAAAGAAAGGCAATTCAAATCAGGGCAAAAGGAGAAAGGAAGGCAAGGCAAGACAAGGCAAAGAGACAAAGCAAGGCAAGGCAAAAGGGCATAGCAAGACAAGGTAAAGCAAAGGGGCAAAGCAAGGCATGGAAAGGCAAAGGCAAGGGAAGGCAAAAGGGTAAAGCAGGGCAAGGAAAGGCAAGGGAAAAGGAGAAAGCAAAGCAAGGCAAGGCAAAAGGATAAGGAAGACACGTCAAGGCAAGGCAAAGATGAAAGCAAGGCTATGCAAGGCAATTCAAAACGGCAAAACAAGGAAAGGCAAGGCAAAAGGGCAAAGCAAAGCAAGTCAAAAGGGCAAAGCATGACAAGGCAAGGCAAGGCAAAAGGGCAAAGCATGACAAGGCAAGGTAAGGCAAAAGGGCAAATCAAGACAAGGCAAAAGGGCAAAGCAAAACAAGGCAAAGCAAGGCAAAAGGGCAAAGCAAGGCAAGTCAAAAGGGCAAAGCATGACAAGGCAAGGCAAGGAAAAAGGGTATAGCAAGTCAAGGCAAGGTATGGCAAAAGGGCAATTCAAGGAAAGGCAAAATGGCAAAGCAAGGCAAGGCAAAAGGGCAAAGCATGAAAAGGCAAGGCAAGGAAAAAGGGTATAGCAAGTCAAGGCAAGGTAAGGCAAAAGGGCAATTCAAGGAAAGACAAAATGGCAAAGCAAGGCAAGGCAAAAGGGCAAAGCATGACAAGGC
Organism: Columba livia; assembly: GCF_036013475.1. Taxonomy (NCBI): domain Eukaryota; kingdom Metazoa; phylum Chordata; class Aves; order Columbiformes; family Columbidae; genus Columba; species Columba livia. The sequence goes on from NW_027043265.1 coordinate 147,188, forward strand.
AAGGCAAGGAAAAAGGGTATAGCAAGTCAAGGCAAGGTAAGGCAAAAGGGCAATTCAAGGAAAGGCAAAATGGCAAAGCAAGGCAAGGCAAAAGGGCAAAGCATGACAAGGCAAGGCAAGGAAAAAGGGTATAGCAAGTCAAGGCAAGGTAAGGCAAAAGGGCAATTCAAGGAAAGACAAAATGGCAAAGCAAGGCAAGGCAAAAGGGCAAAGCATGGCAAGGCAAGGAAAAAGGGCAACTCAATGCAAGGCCAGGCAAAAGGGCAAAGAAAGGCAAGGCAAGGTAAGTCAAAAGGACAAACCATGGCAAGTCCAGGAAAAAGGCCAAAGCAAGGAAAGGCAAGGCAAAAGGGAAAAGCAAGGCAAGGGAAAATGGCAAAGCAGAGCAAGGCAAGGCAAGACAAAAGGGCAAAGCAAGGCAAGGAAAAAGAGCAAAGCATGGCAAGGCAAGGCAAGGCAAAAGGTCAAAAGAAAGGCAAGGCAAATCAGGGCAAAAGGAGAAAGGAAGGCAAGGCAAGACAAGGCAAAGAGGCAAAGCAAGGCAAGGTAAGGCAAGGCAAAAGGGGAAAGCAAAGCAAGGCAAGGCGAAAGGATAAGGAAGACACGTCAAGGCAAGGCAAAGATGAAAGTAAGGCAATGCAAGGAAATTGAAAACGGCAAAACAAGGAAAGGCAAGGCAAAAGGGCAAAGCAAAGCAAGTCAAAAGGGCAAAGCATGACAAGGCAAGGCAAGGCAAAAGGGTAAAGCATGTCAAGGCAAGGTAAGGCAAAAGGGCAATGCAAGGAAAAGCAAAATGGCAAAGCAAGACAAGGCAAAAGGGAAAGCATAACAAGGCAAAGCAAGGCAAAAGGGCAAAGCAAGACAAGGCAAAAGGGCAAAGCAAGGAAAGTCAAAAGGGCAAAGCATGACAAGGCAAGGCAAGGAAAAAGGGTATAGCAAGTCAAGGCAAGGTAAGGCAAAAGGGCAATTCAAGGAAAGGCAAAATGGCAAAGCAAGGCAAGGCAAAAGGACAAAGCAAAGCAAGTCAAAAGGGCAAAGCATGACAAGGCAAGGCAATGCAAAAGGGCAAAGCATGAAAAGGCAAGGCAAGGCAAAAGGGTAAAGCATGTCAAGGCAAGGTAAGGCAAAAGGGCAATGCAAGGAAAAGCAAAATGGCAAAGCAAGACAAGGCAAAAGGGAAAGCATAACAAGGCAAAGCAAGTCAAAAGGGCAAAGCAAGACAAGGGAAAAGGGCAAAGCAAGGAAAGTCAAAAGGGCAAAGCATGACAAGGCAAGGCAAGGAAAAAGGGTATAGCAAGTCAAGGCAAGGTAAGGCAAAAGGGCAATTCAAGGAAAGGCAAAATGGCAAAGCAAGGCAAGGCAAAAGGACAAAGCAAAGCAAGTCAAAAGGGCAAAGCATGACAAGGCAAGGCAAGGAAAAAGGGTATAGCAAGTCAAGGCAAGGTAAGGCAAAAGGGCAATTCAAGGAAAGGCAAAATGGCAAAGCAAGGCAAGGCAAAAGGACAAAGCAAAGCAAGTTAAAAGGGCAAAGCATGACAAGGCAAGGCAAGGAAAAAGGGTGTAGCAAGTCAAGGCAAGGTAAGGCAAAAGGGCAATTCAAGGAAAGGCAAAATGGCAAAGCAAGGCAAGGCAAAAGGGCAAAGCAAAGCAAGTCAAAATGGCAAAGTATGACAAGGCAAGGCAAGGAAAAAGGGTATAGCAAGTCAAGGCAAAGTAAGGCAAAAGGGCAATTCAAGGAAAGGCAAAATGGCAAAGCAAGGCAAGGCAAAAGGGCAAAGCATAACAAGGCAAAGCAAGGCAAAAGGGCAAAGCAAGGCAAGGCAAAAGGGCAAAGCAAGGCAAGTCAAAAAGGCAAAGCATGACAAGGCAAGGCAAGGAAAAAGGGTATAGCAAGTCAAGGCAAGGTAAGGCAAAAGGGCAATTCAAGGAAAGGCAAAATGGCAAAGCAAGGCAAGGCAAAAGGGCAAAGCAAGGCCAAGCAAAAGTGCAAAGAAAGGCAAGGCAAGGTAAGTCAAAAGGACAAACCATGGCAAGGCCAGGAAAAAGGCCAAAGCAAGGAAAGGCAAGGCAAAAGGGGAAAGCAAGGCAAGGGAAAATGGCAAAGGAAGGCAAGGCAAGGAAAGACAAAAGGGCAAAGCAAGGCAAGGAAAAAGAGCAAAGCATGGCAAGGCAAGGCAAAAGGTCAAAAGAAAGGCAATTCAAATCAGGGCAAAAGGAGAAAGGAAGGCAAGGCAAGACAAGGCAAAGAGACAAAGCAAGGCAAGGCAAAAGGGCATAGCAAGGCAAGGAAAGGCAAAGGGGCAAAGCAAGGCATGGAAAGGCAAAGGCAAGGGAAGGCAAAAGGGTAAAGCAAGGCAAGGAAAGGCAAGGGAAAAGGAGAAAGCAAAGCAAGGCAAGGGAAAAGGATAAGGAAGACACGTCAAGGCAAGGCAAAGATGAAAGCAAGGCAATGCAAGGCAATTCAAAACGGCAAAACAAGGAAAGGCAAGGCAAAAGGGCAAAGCAAAGCAAGTCAAAAGGGCAAAGCATGACAAGGCAAGGCAAGGCAAAAGGGCAAAGCATGACAAGGCAAGGTAAGGCAAAAGGGCAAATCAAGAAAAGGCAAAAGGGCAAAGCATAACAAGGCAAAGCAAGGCAAAAGGGCAAAGCAAGGCAAGTCAAAAGGGCAAAGCATGACAAGGCAAGGCAAGGAAAAAGGGTATAGCAAGTCAAGGCAAGGTAAGGCAAAAGGGCAATTCAAGGAAAGGCAAAATGGCAAAGCAAGGCAAGGCAAAAGGGCAAAGCATGACAAGGCAAGGCAAGGAAAAAGGGTATAGCAAGTCAAGGCAAGGTAAGGCAAAAGGGCAATTCAAGGAAAGACAAAATGGCAAAGCAAGGCAAGGCAAAAGGGCAAAGCATGACAAGGCAAGGCAAGGAAAAAGGGTATAGCAAGTCAAGGCAAGGTAAGGCAAAAGGGCAATTCAAGGAAAGGCAAAATGGCAAAGCAAGGCAAGGCAAAAGGGCAAAGCATGAAAAGGCAAGGCAAGGAAAAAGGGTATAGCAAGTCAAGGCAAGGTAAGGCAAAAGGGCAATTCAAGGAAAGACAAAATGGCAAAGCAAGGCAAGGCAAAAGGGCAAAGCATAACAAGGCAAAGCAAGGCAAAAGGGCAAAGCAAGGCAAGGCAAAAGGGCAAAGCAAGGCAAGTCAAAAAGGCAAAGCATGACAAGGCAAGGCAAGGAAAAAGGGTATAGCAAGTCAAGGCAAGGTAAGGCAAAAGGGCAATTCAAGGAAAGGCAAAATGGCAAAGCAAGGCAAGGCAAAAGGGCAAAACAAGGCCAAGCAAAAGTGCAAAGAAAGGCAAGGCAAGGTAAGTCTAAAGGACAAACCATGGCAAGGCCAGGAAAAAGGCCAAAGCAAGGAAAGGCAAGGCAAAAGGGGAAAGCAAGGCAAGGGAAAATGGCAAAGCAAGGCAAGGCAAGGAAAGACAAAAGGGCAAAGCAAGGCAAGGAAAAAGAGCAAAGCATGGCAAGGCAAGGCAAAAGGTCAAAAGAAAGGCAAGGCAAATCAGGGCAAAAGGAGAAAGGAAGGCAAGGCAAGACAAGGCAAAGAGACAAAGCAAGGCAAGGCAAAAGGGCATAGCAAGGCAAGGAAAGGCAAAGGGGCAAAGCAAGGCATGGAAAGGCAAAGGCAAGGGAAGGCAAAAGGGTAAAGCAAGGCAAGGAAAGGCAAGGGAAAAGGAGAAAGCAAAGCAAGGCAAGGCAAAAGGATAAGGAAGACACGTCAAGGCAAGGCAAAGATGAAAGCAAGGCAATGCAAGGCAATTCAAAACGGCAAAACAAGGAAAGGCAAGGCAAAAGGGCAAAGCAAAGCAAGTCAAAAGGGCAAAGCATGACAAGGCAAGGCAAGGCAAAAGGGCAAAGCATGACAAGGCAAGGTAAGGCAAAAGGGCAAAGCAAGGCAAGTCAAAAGGGCAAAGCATGACAAGGCAAGGCAAGGAAAAAGGGTATAGCAAGTCAAGGCAAGGTAAGGCAAAAGGGCAAAGCATGACAAGGCAAGGCAAGGAAAAAGGGTATAGCAAGTCAAGGCAAGGTAAGGCAAAAGGGCAATTCAAGGAAAGACAAAATGGCAAAGCAAGGCAAGGCAAAAGGGCAAAGCATGACAAGGCAAGGCAAGGAAAAAGGGTATAGCAAGTCAAGGCAAGGTAAGGCAAAAGGGCAATTCAAGGAAAGGCAAAATGGCAAAGCAAGGCAAGGCAAAAGGGCAAAGCATGAAAAGGCAAGGCAAGGAAAAAGGGTATAGCAAGTCAAGGCAAGGTAAGGCAAAAGGGCAATTCAAGGAAATGCAAAATGGCAAAGCAAGGCAAGGCAAAAGGGCAAAGCATAACAAGGCAAAGCAAGGCAAAAGGGCAAGGCAAGGCAAAAGGGCAAAGCAAGGCAAGTCAAAAAGGCAAAGCATGACAAGGCAAGGCAAGGAAAAAGGGTATAGCAAGTCAAGGCAAGGTAAGGCAAAAGGGCAATTCAAGGAAAGGCAAAATGGCAAAGCAAGGCAAGGCAAAAGGGCAAAGCAAGGCCAAGCAAAAGTGCAAAGAAAGGCAAGGCAAGGTAAGTCAAAAGGACAAACCATGGCAAGGCCAGGAAAAAGGCCAAAGCAAGGAAAGGCAAGGCAAAAGGGGAAAGCAAGGCAAGGGAAAATGGCAAAGCAAGGCAAGGCAAGGAAAGACAAAAGGGCAAAGCAAGGCAAGGAAAAAGAGCAAAGCATGGCAAGGCAAGGCAAAAGGTCAAAAGAAAGGCAATTCAAATCAGGGCAAAAGGAGAAAGGAAGGCAAGGCAAGACAAGGCAAAGAGACAAAGCAAGGCAAGGCAAAAGGGCATAGCAAGACAAGGTAAAGCAAAGGGGCAAAGCAAGGCATGGAAAGGCAAAGGCAAGGGAAGGCAAAAGGGTAAAGCAGGGCAAGGAAAGGCAAGGGAAAAGGAGAAAGCAAAGCAAGGCAAGGCAAAAGGATAAGGAAGACACGTCAAGGCAAGGCAAAGATGAAAGCAAGGCAATGCAAGGCAATTCAAAACGGCAAAACAAGGAAAGGCAAGGCAAAAGGGCAAAGCAAAGCAAGTCAAAAGGGCAAAGCATGACAAGGCAAGGCAAGGCAAAAGGGCAAAGCATGACAAGGCAAGGTAAGGCAAAAGGGCAAATCAAGACAAGGCAAAAGGGCAAAGCATAACAAGGCAAAGCAAGGCAAAAGGGCAAAGCAAGGCAAGTCAAAAGGGCAAAGCATGACAAGGCAAGGCAAGGAAAAAGGGTATAGCAAGTCAAGGCAAGGTATGGCAAAAGGGCAATTCAAGGAAAGGCAAAATGGCAAAGCAAGGCAAGGCAAAAGGGCAAAGCATGAAAAGGCAAGGCAAGGAAAAAGGGTATAGCAAGTCAAGGCAAGGTAAGGCAAAAGGGCAATTCAAGGAAAGACAAAATGGCAAAGCAAGGCAAGGCAAAAGGGCAAAGCATGACAAGGCAAGGCAAGGAAAAAGGGTATAGCAAGTCAAGGCAAGGTAAGGCAAAAGGGCAATTCAAGGAAAGGCAAAATGGCAAAGCAAGGCAAGGCAAAAGGGCAAAGCATGACAAGGCAAGGCAAGGAAAAAGGGTATAGCAAGTCAAGGCAAGGTAAGGCAAAAGGGCAATTCAAGGAAAGACAAAATGGCAAAGCAAGGCAAGGCAAAAGGGCAAAGCATGGCAAGGCAAGGAAAAAGGGCAACTCAATGCAAGGCCAGGCAAAAGGGCAAAGAAAGGCAAGGCAAGGTAAGTCAAAAGGACAAACCATGGCAAGTCCAGGAAAAAGGCCAAAGCAAGGAAAGGCAAGGCAAAAGGGAAAAGCAAGGCAAGGGAAAATGGCAAAGCAGAGCAAGGCAAGGCAAGACAAAAGGGCAAAGCAAGGCAAGGAAAAAGAGCAAAGCATGGCAAGGCAAGGCAAGGCAAAAGGTCAAAAGAAAGGCAAGGCAAATCAGGGCAAAAGGAGAAAGGAAGGCAAGGCAAGACAAGGCAAAGAGGCAAAGCAAGGCAAGGTAAGGCAAGGCAAAAGGGGAAAGCAAAGCAAGGCAAGGCGAAAGGATAAGGAAGACACGTCAAGGCAAGGCAAAGATGAAAGTAAGGCAATGCAAGGAAATTGAAAACGGCAAAACAAGGAAAGGCAGGGCAAAAGGGCAAAGCAAAGCAAGTCAAAAGGGCAAAGCATGACAAGGCAAGGCAAGGCAAAAGGGTAAAGCATGTCAAGGCAAGGTAAGGCAAAAGGGCAATGCAAGGAAAAGCAAAATGGCAAAGCAAGACAAGGCAAAAGGGAAAGCATAACAAGGCAAAGCAAGGCAAAAGGGCAAAGCAAGACAAGGCAAAAGGGCAAAGCAAGGAAAGTCAAAAGGGCAAAGCATGACAAGGCAAGGCAAGGAAAAAGGGTATAGCAAGTCAAGGCAAGGTAAGGCAAAAGGGCAATTCAAGGAAAGGCAAAATGGCAAAGCAAGGCAAGGCAAAAGGACAAAGCAAAGCAAGTCAAAAGGGCAAAGCATGACAAGGCAAGGCAATGCAAAAGGGCAAAGCATGAAAAGGCAAGGCAAGGCAAAAGGGTAAAGCATGTCAAGGCAAGGTAAGGCAAAAGGGCAATGCAAGGAAAAGCAAAATGGCAAAGCAAGACAAGGCAAAAGGGAAAGCATAACAAGGCAAAGCAAGGCAAAAGGGCAAAGCAAGACAAGGCAAAAGGGCAAAGCAAGGAAAGTCAAAAGGGCAAAGCATGACAAGGCAAGGCAAGGAAAAAGGGTATAGCAAGTCAAGGCAAGGTAAGGCAAAAGGGCAATTCAAGGAAAGGCAAAATGGCAAAGCAAGGCAAGGCAAAAGGACAAAGCAAAGCAAGTCAAAAGGGCAAAGCATGACAAGGCAAGGCAAGGAAAAAGGGTATAGCAAGTCAAGGCAAGGTAAGGCAAAAGGGCAATTCAAGGAAATGCAAAGTGGCAAAGCAAGGCAAGGCAAAAGGGCAAAGCAAAGCAAGTCAAAATGGCAAAGTATGACAACGCAAGGCAAGGAAAAAGGGTATAGCAAGTCAAGGCAAAGTAAGGCAAAAGGGCAATTCAAGGAAAGGCAAAATGGCAAAGCAAGGCAAGGCAAAAGGGCAAAGCATAACAAGGCAAAGCAAGGCAAAAGGGCAAAGCAAGGCAAGGCAAAAGGGCAAAGCAAGGCAAGTCAAAAAGGCAAAGCATGACAAGGCAAGGCAAGGAAAAAGGGTATAGCAAGTCAAGGCAAGGTAAGGCAAAAGGGCAATTCAAGGAAAGGCAAAATGGCAAAGCAAGGCAAGGCAAAAGGGCAAAGCAAGGCCAAGCAAAAGTGCAAAGAAAGGCAAGGCAAGGTAAGTCAAAAGGACAAACCATGGCAAGGCCAGGAAAAAGGCCAAAGCAAGGAAAGGCAAGGCAAAAGGGGAAAGCAAGGCAAGGGAAAATGGCAAAGGAAGGCAAGGCAAGGAAAGACAAAAGGGCAAAGCAAGGCAAGGAAAAAGAGCAAAGCATGGCAAGGCAAGGCAAAAGGTCAAAAGAAAGGCAAGGCAAATCAGGGCAAAAGGAGAAAGGAAGGCAAGGCAAGACAAGGCAAAGAGACAAAGCAAGGCAAGGCAAAAGGGCATAGCAAGGCAAGGAAAGGCAAAGGGGCAAAGCAAGGCATGGAAAGGCAAAGGCAAGGGAAGGCAAAAGGGTAAAGCAAGGCAAGGAAAGGCAAGGGAAAAGGAGAAAGCAAAGCAAGGCAAGGCAAAAGGATAAGGAAGACACGTCAAGGCAAGGCAAAGATGAAAGCAAGGCAATGCAAGGCAATTCAAAACGGCAAAACAAGGAAAGGCAAGGCAAAAGGGCAAAGCAAAGCAAGTCAAAAGGGCAAAGCATGACAAGGCAAGGCAAGGCAAAAGGGCAAAGCATGACAAGGCAAGGTAAGGCAAAAGGGCAAATCAAGACAAGGCAAAAGGGCAAAGCATAACAAGGCAAAGCAAGGCAAAAGGGCAAAGCAAGGCAAGTCAAAAGGGCAAAGCATGACAAGGCAAGGCAAGGAAAAAGGGTATAGCAAGTCAAGGCAAGGTAAGGCAAAAGGGCAATTCAAGGAAAGGCAAAATGGCAAAGCAAGGCAAGGCAAAAGGGCAAAGCATGAAAAGGCAAGGCAAGGAAAAAGGGTATAGCAAGTCAAGGCAAGGTAAGGCAAAAGGGCAATTCAAGGAAAGACAAAATGGCAAAGCAAGGCAAGGCAAAAGGGCAAAGCATGACAAGGCAAGGCAAGGAAAAAGGGTATAGCAAGTCAAGGCAAGGTAAGGCAAAAGGGCAATTCAAGGAAAGGCAAAATGGCAAAGCAAGGCAAGGCAAAAGGGCAAAGCATGAAAAGGCAAGGCAAGGAAAAAGGGTATAGCAAGTCAAGGCAAGGTAAGGCAAAAGGGCAATTCAAGGAAATGCAAAATGGCAAAGCAAGGCAAGGCAAAAGGGCAAAGCATAACAAGGCAAAGCAAGGCAAAAGGGCAAAGCAAGGCAAGGCAAAAGGGCAAAGCAAGGCAAGTCAAAAAGGCAAAGCATGACAAGGCAAGGCAAGGAAAAAGGGTATAGCAAGTCAAGGCAAGGTAAGGCAAAAGGGCAATTCAAGGAAAGGCAAAATGGCAAAGCAAGGCAAGGCAAAAGGGCAAAGCAAGGCCAAGCAAAAGTGCAAAGAAAGGCAAGGCAAGGTAAGTCAAAAGGACAAACCATGGCAAGGCCAGGAAAAAGGCCAAAGCAAGGAAAGGCAAGGCAAAAGGGGAAAGCAAGGCAAGGGAAAATGGCAAAGCAAGGCAAGGCAAGGAAAGACAAAAGGGCAAAGCAAGGCAAGGAAAAAGAGCAAAGCATGGCAAGGCAAGGCAAAAGGTCAAAAGAAAGGCAAGGCAAATCAGGGCAAAAGGAGAAAGGAAGGCAAGGCAAGACAAGGCAAAGAGACAAAGCAAGGCAAGGCAAAAGGGCATAGCAAGACAAGGTAAAGCAAAGGGGCAAAGCAAGGCATGGAAAGGCAAAGGCAAGGGAAGGCAAAAGGGTAAAGCAGGGCAAGGAAAGGCAAGGGAAAAGGAGAAAGCAAAGCAAGGCAAGGCAAAAGGATAAGGAAGACACGTCAAGGCAAGGCAAAGATGAAAGCAAGGCAATGCAAGGCAATTCAAAACGGCAAAACAAGGAAAGGCAAGGCAAAAGGGCAAAGCAAAGCAAGTCAAAAGGGCAAAGCATGACAAGGCAAGGCAAGGCAAAAGGGCAAAGCATGACAAGGCAAGGTAAGGCAAAAGGGCAAATCAAGACAAGGCAAAAGGGCAAAGCATAACAAGGCAAAGCAAGGCAAAAGGGCAAAGCAAGGCAAGTCAAAAGGGCAAAGCATGACAAGGCAAGGCAAGGAAAAAGGGTATAGCAAGTCAAGGCAAGGTATGGCAAAACAGCAATTCAAGGAAAGGCAAAATGGCAAAGCAAGGCAAGGCAAAAGGGCAAAGCATGAAAAGGCAAGGCAAGGAAAAAGGGTATAGCAAGTCAAGGCAAGGTAAGGCAAAAGGGCAATTCAAGGAAAGACAAAATGGCAAAGCAAGGCAAGGCAAAAGGGCAAAGCATGACAAGGCAAGGCAAGGAAAAAGGGTATAGCAAGTCAAGGCAAGGTAAGGCAAAAGGGCAATTCAAGGAAAGGCAAAATGGCAAAGCAAGGCAAGGCAAAAGGGCAAAGCATGACAAGGCAAGGCAAGGAAAAAGGGTATAGCAAGTCAAGGCAAGGTAAGGCAAAAGGGCAATTCAAGGAAAGACAAAATGGCAAAGCAAGGCAAGGCAAAAGGGCAAAGCATGGCAAGGCAAGGAAAAAGGGCAACTCAATGCAAGGCCAGGCAAAAGGGCAAAGAAAGGCAAGGCAAGGTAAGTCAAAAGGACAAACCATGGCAAGGCCAGGAAAAAGGCCAAAGCAAGGAAAGGCAAGGCAAAAGGGAAAAGCAAGGCAAGGGAAAATGGCAAAGCAAGGCAAGGCAAGGCAAGACAAAAGGGCAAAGCAAGGCAAGGAAAAAGAGCAAAGCATGGCAAGGCAAGGCAAGGCAAAAGGTCAAAAGAAAGGCAAGGCAAATCAGGGCAAAAGGAGAAAGGAAGGCAAGGCAAGACAAGGCAAAGAGGCAAAGCAAGGCAAGGTAAGGCAAGGCAAAAGGGGAAAGCAAAGCAAGGCAAGGCGAAAGGATAAGGAAGACACGTCAAGGCAAGGCAAAGATGAAAGTAAGGCAATGCAAGGAAATTGAAAACGGCAAAACAAGGAAAGGCAAGGCAAAAGGGCAAAGCAAAGCAAGTCAAAAGGGCAAAGCATGACAAGGCAAGGCAAGGCAAAAGGGTAAAGCATGTCAAGGCAAGGTAAGGCAAAAGGGCAATGCAAGGAAAAGCAAAATGGCAAGCAAGACAAGGCAAAAGGGAAAGCATAACAAGGCAAAGCAAGGCAAAAGGGCAAAGCAAGACAAGGCAAAAGGGCAAAGCAAGGAAAGTCAAAAGGGCAAAGCATGACAAGGCAAGGCAAGGAAAAAGGGTATAGCAAGTCAAGGCAAGGTAAGGCAAAAGGGCAATTCAAGGAAAGGCAAAATGGCAAAGCAAGGCAAGGCAAAAGGGCAAAGCAAAGCAAGTCAAAACGGCAAAGCATGACAAGGCAAGGCAATGCAAAAGGGCAAAGCATGAAAAGGCAAGGCAAGGCAAAAGGGTAAAGCATGTCAAGGCAAGGTAAGGCAAAAGGGCAATGCAAGGAAAAGCAAAATGGCAAAGCAAGACAAGGCAAAAGGGAAAGCATAACAAGGCAAAGCAAGGCAAAAGGGCAAAGCAAGACAAGGCAAAAGGGCAAAGCAAGGAAAGTCAAAAGGGCAAAGCATGACAAGGCAAGGCAAGGAAAAAGGGTATAGCAAGTCAAGGCAAGGTAAGGCAAAAGGGCAATTCAAGGAAAGGCAAAATGGCAAAGCAAGGCAAGGCAAAAGGACAAAGCAAAGCAAGTCAAAAGGGCAAAGCATGACAAGGCAAGGCAAGGAAAAAGGGTATAGCAAGTCAAGGCAAGGTAAGGCAAAAGGGCAATTCAAGGAAAGGCAAAATGGCAAAGCAAGGCAAGGCAAAAGGACAAAGCAAAGCAAGTCAAAAGGGCAAAGCATGACAAGGCAAGGCAAGGAAAAAGGGTGTAGCAAGTCAAGGCAAGGTAAGGCAAAAGGGCAATTCAAGGAAAGGCAAAATGGCAAAGCAAGGCAAGGCAAAAGGACAAAGCAAAGCAAGTCAAAAGGGCAAAGCATGACAAGGCAAGGCAAGGAAAAAGGGTATAGCAAGTCAAGGCAAGGTAAGGCAAAAGGGCAATTCAAGGAAAGGCAAAATGGCAAAGCAAGGCAAGGCAAAAGGGCAAAGCATGAAAAGGCAAGGCAAGGAAAAAGGGTATAGCAAGTCAAGGCAAAGTAAGGCAAAAGGGCAATTCAAGGAAAGACAAAATGGCAAAGCAAGGCAAGGCAAAAGGGCAAAGCAAGGCAAGGCAAAAGGGCATAGCAAGGCAAGGAAAGGCAAAGGGGCAAAGCAAGGCATGGAAACGCAAAGGCAAGGGAAGGCAAAAGGGTAAAGCAAGGCAAGGAAAGGCAAGGGAAAAGGAGAAAGCAAAGCAAGGCAAGGCAAAAGGATAAGGAAGACACGTCAAGGCAAGGCAAAGATGAAAGCAAGGCAATGCAAGGCAATTCAAAACGGCAAAACAAGGAAAGGCAAGGCAAAAGGGCAAAGCAAAGCAAGTCAAAAGGGCAAAGCATGACAAGGCAAGGCAAGGTAAAAGGGCAAAGCATGACAAGGCAAGGTAAGGCAAAAGGGCAAATCAAGACAAGGCAAAAGGGCAAAGCATAACAAGGCAAAGCAAGGCAAAAGGGCAAAGCAAGGCAAGTCAAAAGGGCAAAGCATGACAAGGCAAGGCAAGGAAAAAGGGTATAGCAAGTCAAGGCAAGGTAAGGCAAAAGGGCAATTCAAGGAAAGGCAAAATGGCAAAGCAAGGCAAGGCAAAAGGGCAAAGCATGAAAAGGCAAGGCAAGGAAAAAGGGTATAGCAAGTCAAGGCAAGGTAAGGCAAAAGGGCAATTCAAGGAAAGACAAAATGGCAAAGCAAGGCAAGGCAAAAGGGCAAAGCATGACAAGGCAAGGCAAGGAAAAAGGGTATAGCAAGTCAAGGCAAGGTAAGGCAAAAGGGCAATTCAAGGAAAGGCAAAATGGCAAAGCAAGGCAAGGCAAAAGGGCAAAGCATGAAAAGGCAAGGCAAGGAAAAAGGGTATAGCAAGTCAAGGCAAGGTAAGGCAAAAGGGCAATTCAAGGAAATGCAAAATGGCAAAGCAAGGCAAGGCAAAAGGGCAAAGCATAACAAGGCAAAGCAAGGCAAAAGGGCAAAGCAAGGCAAGGCAAAAGGGCAAAGCAAGGCAAGTCAAAAAGGCAAAGCATGACAAGGCAAGGCAAGGAAAAAGGGTATAGCAAGTCAAGGCAAGGTAAGGCAAAAGGGCAATTCAAGGAAAGGCAAAATGGCAAAGCAAGGCAAGGCAAAAGGGCAAAGCAAGGCCAAGCAAAAGTGCAAAGAAAGGCAAGGCAAGGTAAGTCTAAAGGACAAACCATGGCAAGGCCAGGAAAAAGGCCAAAGCAAGGAAAGGCAAGGCAAAAGGGGAAAGCAAGGCAAGGGAAAATGGCAAAGCAAGGCAAGGCAAGGAAAGACAAAAGGGCAAAGCAAGGCAAGGAAAAAGAGCAAAGCATGGCAAGGCAAGGCAAAAGGTCAAAAGAAAGGCAAGGCAAATCAGGGCAAAAGGAGAAAGGAAGGCAAGGCAAGACAAGGCAAAGAGACAAAGCAAGGCAAGGCAAAAGGGCATAGCAAGACAAGGTAAAGCAAAGGGGCAAAGCAAGGCATGGAAAGGCAAAGGCAAGGGAAGGCAAAAGGGTAAAGCAGGGCAAGGAAAGGCAAGGGAAAAGGAGAAAGCAAAGCAAGGCAAGGCAAAAGGATAAGGAAGACACGTCAAGGCAAGGCAAAGATGAAAGCAAGGCAATGCAAGGCAATTCAAAACGGCAAAACAAGGAAAGGCAAGGCAAAAGGGCAAAGCAAAGCAAGTCAAAAGGGCAAAGCATGACAAGGCAAGGCAAGGCAAAAGGGCAAAGCATGACAAGGCAAGGTAAGGCAAAAGGGCAAATCAAGACAAGGCAAAAGGGCAAAGCATAACAAGGCAAAGCAAGGCAAAAGGGCAAAGCAAGGCAAGTCAAAAGGGCAAAGCATGACAAGGCAAGGCAAGGAAAAAGGGTATAGCAAGTCAAGGCAAGGTATGGCAAAACGGCAATTCAAGGAAAGGCAAAATGGCAAAGCAAGGCAAGGCAAAAGGGCAAAGCATGAAAAGGCAAGGCAAGGAAAAAGGGTATAGCAAGTCAAGGCAAGGTAAGGCAAAAGGGCAATTCAAGGAAAGACAAAATGGCAAAGCAAGGCAAGGCAAAAGGGCAAAGCATGACAAGGCCAGGCAAGGAAAAAGGGTATAGCAAGTCAAGGCAAGGTAAGGCAAAAGGGCAATTCAAGGAAAGGCAAAATGGCAAAGCAAGGCAAGGCAAAAGGGCAAAGCATGACAAGGCAAGGCAAGGAAAAAGGGTATAGCAAGTCAAGGCAAGGTAAGGCAAAAGGGCAATTCAAGGAAAGACAAAATGGCAAAGCAAGGCAAGGCAAAAGGGCAAAGCATGGCAAGGCAAGGAAAAAGGGCAACTCAATGCAAGGCCAGGCAAAAGGGCAAAGAAAGGCAAGGCAAGGTAAGTCAAAAGGACAAACCATGGCAAGGCCAGGAAAAAGGCCAAAGCAAGGAAAGGCAAGGCAAAAGGGAAAAGCAAGGCAAGGGAAAATGGCAAAGCAAGGCAAGGCAAGGCAAGACAAAAGGGCAAAGCAAGGCAAGGAAAAAGAGCAAAGCATGGCAAGGCAAGGCAAGGCAAAAGGTCAAAAGAAAGGCAAGGCAAATCAGGGCAAAAGGAGAAAGGAAGGCAAGGCAAGACAAGGCAAAGAGGCAAAGCAAGGCAAGGTAAGGCAAGGCAAAAGGGGAAAGCAAAGCAAGGCAAGGCGAAAGGATAAGGAAGACACGTCAAGGCAAGGCAAAGATGAAAGTAAGGCAATGCAAGGAAATTGAAAACGGCAAAACAAGGAAAGGCAAGGCAAAAGGGCAAAGCAAAGCAAGTCAAAAGGGCAAAGCATGACAAGGCAAGGAAAGGCAAAAGGGTAAAGCATGTCAAGGCAAGGTAAGGCAAAAGGGCAATGCAAGGAAAAGCAAAATGGCAAAGCAAGACAAGGCAAAAGGGAAAGCATAACAAGGCAAAGCAAGGCAAAAGGGCAAAGCAAGACAAGGCAAAAGGGCAAAGCAAGGAAAGTCAAAAGGGCAAAGCATGACAAGGCAAGGCAAGGAAAAAGGGTATAGCAAGTCAAGGCAAGGTAAGGCAAAAGGGCAATTCAAGGAAAGGCAAAATGGCAAAGCAAGGCAAGGCAAAAGGGCAAAGCAAAGCAAGTCAAAACGGCAAAGCATGACAAGGCAAGGCAATGCAAAAGGGCAAAGCATGAAAAGGCAAGGCAAGGCAAAAGGGTAAAGCATGTCAAGGCAAGGTAAGGCAAAAGGGCAATGCAAGGAAAAGCAAAATGGCAAAGCAAGACAAGGCAAAAGGGAAAGCATAACAAGGCAAAGCAAGGCAAAAGGGCAAAGCAAGACAAGGCAAAAGGGCAAAGCAAGGAAAGTCAAAAGGGCAAAGCATGACAAGGCAAGGCAAGGAAAAAGGGTATAGCAAGTCAAGGCAAGGTAAGGCAAAAGGGCAATTCAAGGAAAGACAAAATGGCAAAGCAAGGCAAGGCAAAAGGACAAAGCAAAGCAAGTCAAAAGGGCAAAGCATGACAAGGCAAGGCAAGGAAAAAGGGTATAGCAAGTCAAGGCAAGGTAAGGCAAAAGGGCAATTCAAGGAAAGGCAAAATGGCAAAGCAAGGCAAGGCAAAAGGACAAAGCAAAGCAAGTCAAAAGGGCAAAGCATGACAAGGCAAGGCAAGGAAAAAGGGTGTAGCAAGTCAAGGCAAGGTAAGGCAAAAGGGCAATTCAAGGAAAGGCAAAATGGCAAAGCAAGGCAAGGCAAAAGGACAAAGCAAAGCAAGTCAAAAGGGCAAAGCATGACAAGGCAAGGCAAGGAAAAAGGGTATAGCAAGTCAAGGCAAGGTAAGGCAAAAGGGCAATTCAAGGAAAGGCAAAATGGCAAAGCAAGGCAAGGCAAAAGGGCAAAGCATGAAAAGGCAAGGCAAGGAAAAAGGGTATAGCAAGTCAAGGCAAAGTAAGGCAAAAGGGCAATTCAAGGAAAGACAAAATGGCAAAGCAAGGCAAGGCAAAAGGGCAAAGCAAGGCAAGGCAAAAGGGCAAAGCAAGGCAAGTCAAAAAGGCAAAGCATGACAAGGCAAGGCAAGGAAAAAGGGTATAGCAAGTCAAGGCAAGGTAAGGCAAAAGGGCAATTCAAGGAAAGGCAAAATGGCAAAGCAAGGCAAGGCAAAAGGGCAAAGCAAGGCCAAGCAAAAGTGCAAAGAAAGGCAAGGCAAGGTAAGTCAAAAGGACAAACCATGGCAAGGCCAGGAAAAAGGCCAAAGCAAGGAAAGGCAAGGCAAAAGGGGAAAGCAAGGCAAGGGAAAATGGCAAAGCAAGGCAAGGCAAGGAAAGACAAAAGGGCAAAGCAAGGCAAGGAAAAAGAGCAAAGCATGGCAAGGCAAGGCAAAAGGTCAAAAGAAAGGCAAGGCAAATCAGGGCAAAAGGAGAAAGGAAGGCAAGGCAAGACAAGGCAAAGAGACAAAGCAAGGCAAGGCAAAAGGGCATAGCAAGGCAAGGTAAGGCAAAGGGGCAAAGCAAGGCATGGAAAGGCAAAGGCAAGGGAAGGCAAAAGGGTAAAGCAAGGCAAGGAAAGGCAAGGGAAAAGGAGAAAGCAAAGCAAGGCAAGGCAAAAGGATAAGGAAGACACGTCAAGGCAAGGCAAAGATGAAAGCAAGGCAATGCAAGGCAATTCAAAACGGCAAAACAAGGAAAGGCAAGGCAAAAGGGCAAAGCAAAGCAAGTCAAAAGGGCAAAGCATGACAAGGCAAGGCAAGGCAAAAGGGCAAAGCATGACAAGGCAAGGTAAGGCAAAAGGGCAAATCAAGACAAGGCAAAAGGGCAAAGCATAACAAGGCAAAGCAAGGCAAAAGGGCAAAGCAAGGCAAGTCAAAAGGGCAAAGCATGACAAGGCAAGGCAAGGAAAAATGGTATAGCAAGTCAAGGCAAGGTATGGCAAAACAGCAATTCAAGGAAAGGCAAAATGGCAAAGCAAGGCAAGGCAAAAGGGCAAAGCATGAAAAGGCAAGGCAAGGAAAAAGGGTATAGCAAGTCAAGGCAAGGTAAGGCAAAAGGGCAATTCAAGGAAAGACAAAATGGCAAAGCAAGGCAAGGCAAAAGGGCAAAGCATGACAAGGCAAGGCAAGGAAAAAGGGTATAGCAAGTCAAGGCAAGGTAAGGCAAAAGGGCAATTCAAGGAAATGCAAAATGGCAAAGCAAGGCAAGGCAAAAGGGCAAAGCATGACAAGGCAAGGCAAGGAAAAAGGGTATAGCAAGTCAAGGCAAGGTAAGGCAAAAGGGCAATTCAAGGAAAGACAAAATGGCAAAGCAAGGCAAGGCAAAAGGGCAAAGCATGGCAAGGCAAGGAAAAAGGGCAACTCAATGCAAGGCCAGGCAAAAGGGCAAAGAAAGGCAAGGCAAGGTAAGTCAAAAGGAGAAACCATGGCAAGGCCAATAAAAAGGCCAAAGCAAGGAAAGGCAAGGCAAAAGGGAAAAGCAAGGCAAGGGAAAATGGCAAAGCAAGGCAAGGCAAGGCAAGACAAAAGGGCAAAGCAAGGCAAGGAAAAAGAGCAAAGCATGGCAAGGCAAGGCAAGGCAAAAGGTCAAAAGAAAGGCAAGGCAAATCAGGGCAAAAGGAGAAAGGAAGGCAAGGCAAGACAAGGCAAAGAGGCAAAGCAAGGCAAGGTAAGGCAAGGCAAAAGGGGAAAGCAATGCAAGGCAAGGCGAAAGGATAAGGAAGACACGTCAAGGCAAGGCAAAGATGAAAGTAAGGCAATGCAAGGAAATTGAAAACGGCAAAACAAGGAAAGGCAAGGCAAAAGGGCAAAGCAAAGCAAGTCAAAAGGGCAAAGCATGACAAGGCAAGGCAAGGCAAAAGGGTAAAGCATGTCAAGGCAAGGTAAGGCAAAAGGGCAATGCAAGGAAAAGCAAAATGGCAAAGGAAGACAAGGCAAAAGGGAAAGCATAACAAGGCAAAGCAAGGCAAAAGGGCAAAGCAAGACAAGGCAAAAGGGCAAAGCAAGGAAAGTCAAAAGGGCAAAGCATGACAAGGCAAGGCAAGGAAAAAGGGTATAGCATGTCAAGGCAAGGTAAGGCAAAAGGGCAATTCAAGGAAAGGCAAAATGGCAAAGCAAGGCAAGGCAAAAGGGCAAAGCAAGGCCAGGCAAAAGTGCAAAGAAAGGCAAGGCAAGGTAAGTCAAAAGGACAAACCATGGCAAGGCCAGGAAAAAGGCCTAAGCAAGGAAAGGCAAGGCAAAAGGGGAAAGCAAGGCAAGGGAAAATGGCAAAGCAAGGCAAGGTAAGGCAAGACAAAAGGGCAAAGCAAGGCAAGGAAAAAGAGCAAAGCATGGCAAGGCAAGGCAAAAGGTCAAAAGAAAGGCAAGGCAAATCAGGGCAAAAGGAGAAAGGAAGGCAAGGCAAGTCAAGGCAAAGAGTCAAAGCAAGGCAAGGCAAAGGGTCAAAGGAAGGCATGGAAAGGCAAGGCAAAGGAAGGCAAAAGGGTAAAGCAAGGCAAGGAAAGGCAAGGCAAAAGGGGAAAGCAAAGCAAGGCAAGGCAAAATGATAAGGAAGACACGTCAAGGCAAGGCAAAGATGAAAGTAAGGCAATGCAAGGCAATTCAAAACGGCAAAACAAGGAAAGGCAAGGCAAAAGGGCAAAGCAAAGCAAGTCAAAAGGGCAAAGCATGACAAGGTAAGGAAAGGCAAAAGGGCAATGCAAGGAAAGGCTAAATGGCAAAGCAAGACAAGGCAAAAGGGCAAAGCATAACAAGGCAAAGCAAGGCAAAAGGGCAAAGCAAGGCAAGTCAAAAGGGCAAAGCATGACAAGGCAAGGCAAGGAAAAATGGTATAGCAAGTCAAGGCAAGGTAAGGCAAAAGGGCAATTCAAGGAAAGGCAAAATGGCAAAGCAAGGCAAGGCAAAAGGACAAAGCAAAGCAAGTCAAAAGGGCAAAGCATGACAAGGCAAGGCAAGGAAAAAGGGTATAGCAAGTCAAGGCAAGGTAAGGCAAAAGGGCAATTCAAGGAAATGCAAAATGGCAAAGCAAGGCAAGGCAAAAGGGCAAAGCAAAGCAAGTCAAAATGGCAAAGTATGACAAGGCAAGGCAAGGAAAAAGGGCAAAGCAAGGCAAGTCAAAAGGGCAAAGCATGACAAGGCAAGGCAAGGAAAAAGGGTATAGCAAGTCAAGGCAAGGTATGGCAAAAGGGCAATTCAAGGAAAGGCAAAATGGCAAAGCAAGGCAAGGCAAAAGGGCAAAGCATGAAAAGGCAAGGCAAGGAAAAAGGGTATAGCAAGTCAAGGCAAGGTAAGGCAAAAGGGCAATTCAAGGAAAGACAAAATGGCAAAGCAAGGCAAGGCAAAAGGGCAAAGCATGACAAGGCAAGGCAAGGAAAAAGGGTATAGCAAGTCAAGGCAAGGTAAGGCAAAAGGGCAATTCAAGGAAAGGCAAAATGGCAAAGCAAGGCAAGGCAAAAGGGCAAAGCAAGGCCAAGCAAAAGTGCAAAGAAAGGCAAGGCAAGGTAAGTCAAAAGGACAAACCATGGCAAGGCCAGGAAAAAGGCCAAAGCAAGGAAAGGCAAGGCAAAAGGGGAAAGCAAGGCAAGGGAAAATGGCAAAGGAAGGCAAGGCAAGGAAAGACAAAAGGGCAAAGCAAGGCAAGGAAAAAGAGCAAAGCATGGCAAGGCAAGGCAAAAGGTCAAAAGAAAGGCAAGGCAAATCAGGGCAAAAGGAGAAAGGAAGGCAAGGCAAGACAAGGCAAAGAGACAAAGCAAGGCAAGGCAAAAGGGCATAGCAAGGCAAGGAAAGGCAAAGGGGCAAAGCAAGGCATGGAAAGGCAAAGGCAAGGGAAGGCAAAAGGGTAAAGCAAGGCAAGGAAAGGCAAGGGAAAAGGAGAAAGCAAAGCAAGGCAAGGCAAAAGGATAAGGAAGACACGTCAAGGCAAGGCAAAGATGAAAGCAAGGCAATGCAAGGCAATTCAAAACGGCAAAACAAGGAAAGGCAAGGCAAAAGGGCAAAGCAAAGCAAGTCAAAAGGGCAAAGCATGACAAGGCAAGGCAAGGCAAAAGGGCAAAGCATGACAAGGCAAGGTAAGGCAAAAGGGCAAATCAAGACAAGGCAAAAGGGCAAAGCATAACAAGGCAAAGCAAGGCAAGTCAAAAGGGCAAAGCATGACAAGGCAAGGCAAGGAAAAAGGGTATAGCAAGTCAAGGCAAGGTAAGGCAAAAGGGCAATTCAAGGAAAGGCAAAATGGCAAAGCAAGGCAAGGCAAAAGGGCAAAGCATGAAAAGGCAAGGCAAGGAAAAAGGGTATAGCAAGTCAAGGCAAGGTAAGGCAAAAGGGCAATTCAAGGAAAGACAAAATGGCAAAGCAAGGCAAGGCAAAAGGGCAAAGCATGACAAGGCAAGGCAAGGAAAAAGGGTATAGCAAGTCAAGGCAAGGTAAGGCAAAAGGGCAATTCAAGGAAAGGCAAAATGGCAAAGCAAGGCAAGGCAAAAGGGCAAAGCATGAAAAGGCAAGGCAAGGAAAAAGGGTATAGCAAGTCAAGGCAAGGTAAGGCAAAAGGGCAATTCAAGGAAAGGCAAAATGGCAAAGCAAGGCAAGGCAAAAGGGCAAAGCAAGGCCAAGCAAAAGTGCAAAGAAAGGCAAGGCAAGGTAAGTCAAAAGGACAAACCATGGCAAGGCCAGGAAAAAGGCCAAAGCAAGGAAAGGCAAGGCAAAAGGGGAAAGCAAGGCAAGGGAAAATGGCAAAGGAAGGCAAGGCAAGGAAAGACAAAAGGGCAAAGCAAGGCAAGGAAAAAGAGCAAAGCATGGCAAGGCAAGGCAAAAGGTCAAAAGACAGGCAAGGCAAATCAGGGCAAAAGGAGAAAGGAAGGCAAGGCAAGACAAGGCAAAGAGACAAAGCAAGGCAAGGCAAAAGGGCATAGCAAGGCAAGGAAAGGCAAAGGGGCAAAGCAAGGCATGGAAAGGCAAAGGCAAGGGAAGGCAAAAGGGTAAAGCAAGGCAAGGAAAGGCAAGGGAAAAGGAGAAAGCAAAGCAAGGCAAGGCAAAAGGATAAGGAAGACACGTCAAGGCAAGGCAAAGATGAAAGCAAGGCAATGCAAGGCAATTCAAAACGGCAAAACAAGGAAAGGCAAGGCAAAAGGGCAAAGCAAAGCAAGTCAAAAGGGCAAAGCATGACAAGGCAAGGCAAGGCAAAAGGGCAAAGCATGACAAGGCAAGGTAAGGCAAAAGGGCAAATCAAGACAAGGCAAAAGGGCAAAGCATAACAAGGCAAAGCAAGGCAAAAGGGCAAAGCAAGGCAAGTCAAAAGGGCAAAGCATGACAAGGCAAGGCAAGGAAAAAGGGTATAGCAAGTCAAGGCAACGTAAGGCAAAAGGGCAATTCAAGGAAAGGCAAAATGGCAAAGCAAGGCAAGGCAAAAGGGCAAAGCATGACAAGGCAAGGCAAGGAAAAAGGGTATAGCAAGTCAAGGCAAGGTAAGGCAAAAGGGCAATTCAAGGAAAGACAAAATGGCAAAGCAAGGCAAGGCAAAAGGGCAAAGCATGACAAGGCAAGGCAAGGAAAAAGGGTATAGCAAGTCAAGGCAAGGTAAGGCAAAAGGGCAATTCAAGGAAAGGCAAAATGGCAAAGCAAGGCAAGGCAAAAGGGCAAAGCATGAAAAGGCAAGGCAAGGAAAAAGGGTATAGCAAGTCAAGGCAAGGTAAGGCAAAAGGGCAATTCAAGGAAATGCAAAATGGCAAAGCAAGGCAAGGCAAAAGGGCAAAGCATAACAAGGCAAAGCAAGGCAAAAGGGCAAAGCAAGGCAAGGCAAAAGGGCAAAGCAAGGCAAGTCAAAAAGGCAAAGCATGACAAGGCAAGGCAAGGAAAAAGGGTATAGCAAGTCAAGGCAAGGTAAGGCAAAAGGGCAATTCAAGGAAAGGCAAAATGGCAAAGCAAGGCAAGGCAAAAGGGCAAAGCAAGGCCAAGCAAAAGTGCAAAGAAAGGCAAGGCAAGGTAAGTCAAAAGGACAAACCATGGCAAGGCCAGGAAAAAGGCCAAAGCAAGGAAAGGCAAGGCAAAAGGGGAAAGCAAGGCAAGGGAAAATGGCAAAGCAAGGCAAGGCAAGGAAAGACAAAAGGGCAAAGCAAGGCAAGGAAAAAGAGCAAAGCATGGCAAGGCAAGGCAAAAGGTCAAAAGAAAGGCAAGGCAAATCAGGGCAAAAGGAGAAAGGAAGGCAAGGCAAGACAAGGCAAAGAGACAAAGCAAGGCAAGGCAAAAGGGCATAGCAAGACAAGGTAAAGCAAAGGGGCAAAGCAAGGCATGGAAAGGCAAAGGCAAGGGAAGGCAAAAGGGTAAAGCAGGGCAAGGAAAGGCAAGGGAAAAGGAGAAAGCAAAGCAAGGCAAGGCAAAAGGATAAGGAAGACACGTCAAGGCAAGGCAAAGATGAAAGCAAGGCAATGCAAGGCAATTCAAAACGGCAAAACAAGGAAAGGCAAGGCAAAAGGGCAAAGCAAAGCAAGTCAAAAGGGCAAAGCATGACAAGGCAAGGCAAGGCAAAAGGGCAAAGCATGACAAGGCAAGGTAAGGCAAAAGGGCAAATCAAGACAAGGCAAAAGGGCAAAGCATAACAAGGCAAAGCAAGGCAAAAGGGCAAAGCAAGGCAAGTCAAAAGGGCAAAGCATGACAAGGCAAGGCAAGGAAAAAGGGTATAGCAAGTCAAGGCAAGGTATGGCAAAACAGCAATTCAAGGAAAGGCAAAATGGCAAAGCAAGGCAAGGCAAAAGGGCAAAGCATGAAAAGGCAAGGCAAGGAAAAAGGGTATAGCAAGTCAAGGCAAGGTAAGGCAAAAGGGCAATTCAAGGAAAGACAAAATGGCAAAGCAAGGCAAGGCAAAAGGGCAAAGCATGACAAGGCAAGGCAAGGAAAAAGGGTATAGCAAGTCAAGGCAAGGTAAGGCAAAAGGGCAATTCAAGGAAAGGCAAAATGGCAAAGCAAGGCAAGGCAAAAGGGCAAAGCATGACAAGGCAAGGCAAGGAAAAAGGGTATAGCAAGTCAAGGCAAGGTAAGGCAAAAGGGCAATTCAAGGAAAGACAAAATGGCAAAGCAAGGCAAGGCAAAAGGGCAAAGCATGGCAAGGCAAGGAAAAAGGGCAACTCAATGCAAGGCCAGGCAAAAGGGCAAAGAAAGGCAAGGCAAGGTAAGTCAAAAGGACAAACCATGGCAAGGCCAGGAAAAAGGCCAAAGCAAGGAAAGGCAAGGCAAAAGGGAAAAGCAAGGCAAGGGAAAATGGCAAAGCAAGGCAAGGCAAGGCAAGACAAAAGGGCAAAGCAAGGCAAGGAAAAAGAGCAAAGCATGGCAAGGCAAGGCAAGGCAAAAGGTCAAAAGAAAGGCAAGGCAAATCAGGGCAAAAGGAGAAAGGAAGGCAAGGCAAGACAAGGCAAAGAGGCAAAGCAAGGCAAGGTAAGGCAAGGCAAAAGGGGAAAGCAAAGCAAGGCAAGGCGAAAGGATAAGGAAGACACGTCAAGGCAAGGCAAAGATGAAAGTAAGGCAATGCAAGGAAATTGAAAACGGCAAAACAAGGAAAGGCAAGGCAAAAGGGCAAAGCAAAGCAAGTCAAAAGGGCAAAGCATGACAAGGCAAGGCAAGGCAAAAGGGTAAAGCATGTCAAGGCAAGGTAAGGCAAAAGGGCAATGCAAGGAAAAGCAAAATGGCAAAGCAAGACAAGGCAAAAGGGAAAGCATA
The DNA here is from genome assembly GCF_036013475.1 of Columba livia. Taxonomy (NCBI): domain Eukaryota; kingdom Metazoa; phylum Chordata; class Aves; order Columbiformes; family Columbidae; genus Columba; species Columba livia. The sequence continues at coordinate 170,225 of NW_027043265.1, forward strand.
ACAAGGCAAAGCAAGGCAAAAGGGCAAAGCAAGACAAGGCAAAAGGGCAAAGCAAGGAAAGTCAAAAGGGCAAAGCATGACAAGGCAAGGCAAGGAAAAAGGGTAAAGCATGTCAAGGCAAGGTAAGGCAAAAGGGCAATGCAAGGAAAAGCAAAATGGCAAGCAAGACAAGGCAAAAGGGAAAGCATAACAAGGCAAAGCAAGGCAAAAGGGCAAAGCAAGACAAGGCAAAAGGGCAAAGCAAGGAAAGTCAAAAGGGCAAAGCATGACAAGGCAAGGCAAGGAAAAAGGGTATAGCAAGTCAAGGCAAGGTAAGGCAAAAGGGCAATTCAAGGAAAGGCAAAATGGCAAAGCAAGGCAAGGCAAAAGGGCAAAGCAAAGCAAGTCAAAACGGCAAAGCATGACAAGGCAAGGCAATGCAAAAGGGCAAAGCATGAAAAGGCAAGGCAAGGCAAAAGGGTAAAGCATGTCAAGGCAAGGTAAGGCAAAAGGGCAATGCAAGGAAAAGCAAAATGGCAAAGCAAGACAAGGCAAAAGGGAAAGCATAACAAGGCAAAGCAAGGCAAAAGGGCAAAGCAAGACAAGGCAAAAGGGCAAAGCAAGGAAAGTCAAAAGGGCAAAGCATGACAAGGCAAGGCAAGGAAAAAGGGTATAGCAAGTCAAGGCAAGGTAAGGCAAAAGGGCAATTCAAGGAAAGGCAAAATGGCAAAGCAAGGCAAGGCAAAAGGACAAAGCAAAGCAAGTCAAAAGGGCAAAGCATGACAAGGCAAGGCAAGGAAAAAGGGTATAGCAAGTCAAGGCAAGGTAAGGCAAAAGGGCAATTCAAGGAAAGGCAAAATGGCAAAGCAAGGCAAGGCAAAAGGACAAAGCAAAGCAAGTCAAAAGGGCAAAGCATGACAAGGCAAGGCAAGGAAAAAGGGTGTAGCAAGTCAAGGCAAGGTAAGGCAAAAGGGCAATTCAAGGAAAGGCAAAATGGCAAAGCAAGGCAAGGCAAAAGGACAAAGCAAAGCAAGTCAAAAGGGCAAAGCATGACAAGGCAAGGCAAGGAAAAAGGGTATAGCAAGTCAAGGCAAGGTAAGGCAAAAGGGCAATTCAAGGAAAGGCAAAATGGCAAAGCAAGGCAAGGCAAAAGGGCAAAGCATGAAAAGGCAAGGCAAGGAAAAAGGGTATAGCAAGTCAAGGCAAAGTAAGGCAAAAGGGCAATTCAAGGAAAGACAAAATGGCAAAGCAAGGCAAGGCAAAAGGGCAAAGCAAGGCAAGGCAAAAGGGCATAGCAAGGCAAGGAAAGGCAAAGGGGCAAAGCAAGGCATGGAAAGGCAAAGGCAAGGGAAGGCAAAAGGGTAAAGCAAGGCAAGGAAAGGCAAGGGAAAAGGAGAAAGCAAAGCAAGGCAAGGCAAAAGGATAAGGAAGACACGTCAAGGCAAGGCAAAGATGAAAGCAAGGCAATGCAAGGCAATTCAAAACGGCAAAACAAGGAAAGGCAAGGCAAAAGGGCAAAGCAAAGCAAGTCAAAAAGGGCAAAGCATGACAAGGCAAGGCAAGGTAAAAGGGCAAAGCATGACAAGGCAAGGTAAGGCAAAAGGGCAAATCAAGACAAGGCAAAAGGGCAAAGCATAACAAGGCAAAGCAAGGCAAAAGGGCAAAGCAAGGCAAGTCAAAAGGGCAAAGCATGACAAGGCAAGGCAAGGAAAAAGGGTATAGCAAGTCAAGGCAAGGTAAGGCAAAAGGGCAATTCAAGGAAAGGCAAAATGGCAAAGCAAGGCAAGGCAAAAGGGCAAAGCATGAAAAGGCAAGGCAAGGAAAAAGGGTATAGCAAGTCAAGGCAAGGTAAGGCAAAAGGGCAATTCAAGGAAAGACAAAATGGCAAAGCAAGGCAAGGCAAAAGGGCAAAGCATGACAAGGCAAGGCAAGGAAAAAGGGTATAGCAAGTCAAGGCAAGGTAAGGCAAAAGGGCAATTCAAGGAAAGGCAAAATGGCAAAGCAAGGCAAGGCAAAAGGGCAAAGCATGAAAAGGCAAGGCAAGGAAAAAGGGTATAGCAAGTCAAGGCAAGGTAAGGCAAAAGGGCAATTCAAGGAAATGCAAAATGGCAAAGCAAGGCAAGGCAAAAGGGCAAAGCATAACAAGGCAAAGCAAGGCAAAAGGGCAAAGCAAGGCAAGGCAAAAGGGCAAAGCAAGGCAAGTCAAAAAGGCAAAGCATGACAAGGCAAGGCAAGGAAAAAGGGTATAGCAAGTCAAGGCAAGGTAAGGCAAAAGGGCAATTCAAGGAAAGGCAAAATGGCAAAGCAAGGCAAGGCAAAAGGGCAAAGCAAGGCCAAGCAAAAGTGCAAAGAAAGGCAAGGCAAGGTAAGTCTAAAGGACAAACCATGGCAAGGCCAGGAAAAAGGCCAAAGCAAGGAAAGGCAAGGCAAAAGGGGAAAGCAAGGCAAGGGAAAATGGCAAAGCAAGGCAAGGCAAGGAAAGACAAAAGGGCAAAGCAAGGCAAGGAAAAAGAGCAAAGCATGGCAAGGCAAGGCAAAAGGTCAAAAGAAAGGCAAGGCAAATCAGGGCAAAAGGAGAAAGGAAGGCAAGGCAAGACAAGGCAAAGAGACAAAGCAAGGCAAGGAAAAGGGCATAGCAAGACAAGGTAAAGCAAAGGGGCAAAGCAAGGCATGGAAAGGCAAAGGCAAGGGAAGGCAAAAGGGTAAAGCAGGGTAAGGAAAGGCAAGGGAAAAGGAGAAAGCAAAGCAAGGCAAGGCAAAAGGATAAGGAAGACACGTCAAGGCAAGGCAAAGATGAAAGCAAGGCAATGCAAGGCAATTCAAAACGGCAAAACAAGGAAAGGCAAGGCAAAAGGGCAAAGCAAAGCAAGTCAAAAGGGCAAAGCATGACAAGGCAAGGCAAGGCAAAAGGGCAAAGCATGACAAGGCAAGGTAAGGCAAAAGGGCAAATCAAGACAAGGCAAAAGGGCAAAGCATAACAAGGCAAAGCAAGGCAAAAGGGCAAAGCAAGGCAAGTCAAAAGGGCAAAGCATGACAAGGCAAGGCAAGGAAAAAGGGTATAGCAAGTCAAGGCAAGGTATGGCAAAACGGCAATTCAAGGAAAGGCAAAATGGCAAAGCAAGGCAAGGCAAAAGGGCAAAGCATGAAAAGGCAAGGCAAGGAAAAAGGGTATAGCAAGTCAAGGCAAGGTAAGGCAAAAGGGCAATTCAAGGAAAGACAAAATGGCAAAGCAAGGCAAGGCAAAAGGGCAAAGCATGACAAGGCCAGGCAAGGAAAAAGGGTATAGCAAGTCAAGGCAAGGTAAGGCAAAAGGGCAATTCAAGGAAAGGCAAAATGGCAAAGCAAGGCAAGGCAAAAGGGCAAAGCATGACAAGGCAAGGCAAGGAAAAAGGGTATAGCAAGTCAAGGCAAGGTAAGGCAAAAGGGCAATTCAAGGAAAGACAAAATGGCAAAGCAAGGCAAGGCAAAAGGGCAAAGCATGGCAAGGCAAGGAAAAAGGGCAACTCAATGCAAGGCCAGGCAAAAGGGCAAAGAAAGGCAAGGCAAGGTAAGTCAAAAGGACAAACCATGGCAAGGCCAGGAAAAAGGCCAAAGCAAGGAAAGGCAAGGCAAAAGGGAAAAGCAAGGCAAGGGAAAATGGCAAAGCAAGGCAAGGCAAGGCAAGACAAAAGGGCAAAGCAAGGCAAGGAAAAAGAGCAAAGCATGGCAAGGCAAGGCAAGGCAAAAGGTCAAAAGAAAGGCAAGGCAAATCAGGGCAAAAGGAGAAAGGAAGGCAAGGCAAGACAAGGCAAAGAGGCAAAGCAAGGCAAGGTAAGGCAAGGCAAAAGGGGAAAGCAAAGCAAGGCAAGGCGAAAGGATAAGGAAGACACGTCAAGGCAAGGCAAAGATGAAAGTAAGGCAATGCAAGGAAATTGAAAACGGCAAAACAAGGAAAGGCAAGGCAAAAGGGCAAAGCAAAGCAAGTCAAAAGGGCAAAGCATGACAAGGCAAGGAAAGGCAAAAGGGTAAAGCATGTCAAGGCAAGGTAAGGCAAAAGGGCAATGCAAGGAAAAGCAAAATGGCAAAGCAAGACAAGGCAAAAGGGAAAGCATAACAAGGCAAAGCAAGGCAAAAGGGCAAAGCAAGACAAGGCAAAAGGGCAAAGCAAGGAAAGTCAAAAGGGCAAAGCATGACAAGGCAAGGCAAGGAAAAAGGGTATAGCAAGTCAAGGCAAGGTAAGGCAAAAGGGCAATTCAAGGAAAGGCAAAATGGCAAAGCAAGGCAAGGCAAAAGGGCAAAGCAAAGCAAGTCAAAAGGGCAAAGCATGACAAGGCAAGGCAATGCAAAAGGGCAAAGCATGAAAAGGCAAGGCAAGGCAAAAGGGTAAAGCATGTCAAGGCAAGGTAAGGCAAAAGGGCAATGCAAGGAAAAGCAAAATGGCAAAGCAAGACAAGGCAAAAGGGAAAGCATAACAAGGCAAAGCAAGGCAAAAGGGCAAAGCAAGACAAGGCAAAAGGGCAAAGCAAGGAAAGTCAAAAGGGCAAAGCATGACAAGGCAAGGCAAGGAAAAAGGGTATAGCAAGTCAAGGCAAGGTAAGGCAAAAGGGCAATTCAAGGAAAGACAAAATGGCAAAGCAAGGCAAGGCAAAAGGACAAAGCAAAGCAAGTCAAAAGGGCAAAGCATGACAAGGCAAGGCAAGGAAAAAGGGTATAGCAAGTCAAGGCAAGGTAAGGCAAAAGGGCAATTCAAGGAAAGGCAAAATGGCAAAGCAAGGCAAGGCAAAAGGACAAAGCAAAGCAAGTCAAAAGGGCAAAGCATGACAAGGCAAGGCAAGGAAAAAGGGTGTAGCAAGTCAAGGCAAGGTAAGGCAAAAGGGCAATTCAAGGAAAGGCAAAATGGCAAAGCAAGGCAAGGCAAAAGGACAAAGCAAAGCAAGTCAAAAGGGCAAAGCATGACAAGGCAAGGCAAGGAAAAAGGGTATAGCAAGTCAAGGCAAGGTAAGGCAAAAGGGCAATTCAAGGAAAGGCAAAATGGCAAAGCAAGGCAAGGCAAAAGGGCAAAGCATGAAAAGGCAAGGCAAGGAAAAAGGGTATAGCAAGTCAAGGCAAAGTAAGGCAAAAGGGCAATTCAAGGAAAGACAAAATGGCAAAGCAAGGCAAGGCAAAAGGGCAAAGCAAGGCAAGGCAAAAGGGCAAAGCAAGGCAAGTCAAAAAGGCAAAGCATGACAAGGCAAGGCAAGGAAAAAGGGTATAGCAAGTCAAGGCAAGGTAAGGCAAAAGGGCAATTCAAGGAAAGGCAAAATGGCAAAGCAAGGCAAGGCAAAAGGGCAAAGCAAGGCCAAGCAAAAGTGCAAAGAAAGGCAAGGCAAGGTAAGTCAAAAGGACAAACCATGGCAAGGCCAGGAAAAAGGCCAAAGCAAGGAAAGGCAAGGCAAAAGGGGAAAGCAAGGCAAGGGAAAATGGCAAAGCAAGGCAAGGCAAGGAAAGACAAAAGGGCAAAGCAAGGCAAGGAAAAAGAGCAAAGCATGGCAAGGCAAGGCAAAAGGTCAAAAGAAAGGCAAGGCAAATCAGGGCAAAAGGAGAAAGGAAGGCAAGGCAAGACAAGGCAAAGAGACAAAGCAAGCAAGGCAAAAGGGCATAGCAAGGCAAGGTAAGGCAAAGGGGCAAAGCAAGGCATGGAAAGGCAAAGGCAAGGGAAGGCAAAAGGGTAAAGCAAGGCAAGGAAAGGCAAGGGAAAAGGAGAAAGCAAAGCAAGGCAAGGCAAAAGGATAAGGAAGACACGTCAAGGCAAGGCAAAGATGAAAGCAAGGCAATGCAAGGCAATTCAAAACGGCAAAACAAGGAAAGGCAAGGCAAAAGGGCAAAGCAAAGCAAGTCAAAAGGGCAAAGCATGACAAGGCAAGGCAAGGCAAAAGGGCAAAGCATGACAAGGCAAGGTAAGGCAAAAGGGCAAATCAAGACAAGGCAAAAGGGCAAAGCATAACAAGGCAAAGCAAGGCAAAAGGGCAAAGCAAGGCAAGTCAAAAGGGCAAAGCATGACAAGGCAAGGCAAGGAAAAATGGTATAGCAAGTCAAGGCAAGGTAAGGCAAAAGGGCAATTCAAGGAAAGGCAAAATGGCAAAGCAAGGCAAGGCAAAAGGGCAAAGCATGAAAAGGCAAGGCAAGGAAAAAGGGTATAGCAAGTCAAGGCAAGGTAAGGCAAAAGGGCAATTCAAGGAAAGACAAAATGGCAAAGCAAGGCAAGGCAAAAGGGCAAAGCATGACAAGGCAAGGCAAGGAAAAAGGGTATAGCAAGTCAAGGCAAGGTAAGGCAAAAGGGCAATTCAAGGAAAGGCAAAATGGCAAAGCAAGGCAAGGCAAAAGGGCAAAGCATGACAAGGCAAGGCAAGGAAAAAGGGTATAGCAAGTCAAGGCAAGGTAAGGCAAAAGGGCAATTCAAGGAAAGACAAAATGGCAAAGCAAGGCAAGGCAAAAGGGCAAAGCATGGCAAGGCAAGGAAAAAGGGCAACTCAATGCAAGGCCAGGCAAAAGGGCAAAGAAAGGCAAGGCAAGGTAAGTCAAAAGGAGAAACCATGGCAAGGCCAATAAAAAGGCCAAAGCAAGGAAAGGCAAGGCAAAAGGGAAAAGCAAGGCAAGGGAAAATGGCAAAGCAAGGCAAGGCAAGGCAAGAAAAAAGGGCAAAGCAAGGCAAGGAAAAAGAGCAAAGCATGGCAAGGCAAGGCAAGGCAAAAGGTCAAAAGAAAGGCAAGGCAAATCAGGGCAAAAGGAGAAAGGAAGGCAAGGCAAGACAAGGCAAAGAGGCAAAGCAAGGCAAGGTAAGGCAAGGCAAAAGGGGAAAGCAATGCAAGGCAAGGCGAAAGGATAAGGAAGACACGTCAAGGCAAGGCAAAGATGAAAGTAAGGCAATGCAAGGAAATTGAAAACGGCAAAACAAGGAAAGGCAAGGCAAAAGGGCAAAGCAAAGCAAGTCAAAAGGGCAAAGCATGACAAGGCAAGGCAAGGCAAAAGGGTAAAGCATGTCAAGGCAAGGTAAGGCAAAAGGGCAATGCAAGGAAAAGCAAAATGGCAAAGGAAGACAAGGCAAAAGGGAAAGCATAACAAGGCAAAGCAAGGCAAAAGGGCAAAGCAAGACAAGGCAAAAGGGCAAAGCAAGGAAAGTCAAAAGGGCAAAGCATGACAAGGCAAGGCAAGGAAAAAGGGTATAGCATGTCAAGGCAAGGTAAGGCAAAAGGGCAATTCAAGGAAAGGCAAAATGGCAAAGCAAGGCAAGGCAAAAGGGCAAAGCAAGGCCAGGCAAAAGTGCAAAGAAAGGCAAGGCAAGGTAAGTCAAAAGGACAAACCATGGCAAGGCCAGGAAAAAGGCCTAAGCAAGGAAAGGCAAGGCAAAAGGGGAAAGCAAGGCAAGGGAAAATGGCAAAGCAAGGCAAGGTAAGGCAAGACAAAAGGGCAAAGCAAGGCAAGGAAAAAGAGCAAAGCATGGCAAGGCAAGGCAAAAGGTCAAAAGAAAGGCAAGGCAAATCAGGGCAAAAGGAGAAAGGAAGGCAAGGCAAGTCAAGGCAAAGAGTCAAAGCAAGGCAAGGCAAAGGGTCAAAGGAAGGCATGGAAAGGCAAGGCAAAGGAAGGCAAAAGGGTAAAGCAAGGCAAGGAAAGGCAAGGCAAAAGGGGAAAGCAAAGCAAGGCAAGGCAAAATGATAAGGAAGACACGTCAAGGCAAGGCAAAGATGAAAGTAAGGCAATGCAAGGCAATTCAAAACGGCAAAACAAGGAAAGGCAAGGCAAAAGGGCAAAGCAAAGCAAGTCAAAAGGGCAAAGCATGACAAGGTAAGGAAAGGCAAAAGGGCAATGCAAGGAAAGGCTAAATGGCAAAGCAAGACAAGGCAAAAGGGCAAAGCATAACAAGGCAAAGCAAGGCAAAAGGGCAAAGCAAGGCAAGTCAAAAGGGCAAAGCATGACAAGGCAAGGCAAGGAAAAATGGTATAGCAAGTCAAGGCAAGGTAAGGCAAAAGGGCAATTCAAGTAAAGGCAAAATGGCAAAGCAAGGCAAGGCAAAAGGACAAAGCAAAGCAAGTCAAAAGGGCAAAGCATGACAAGGCAAGGCAAGGAAAAAGGGTATAGCAAGTCAAGACAAGGTAAGGCAAAAGGGCAATTCAAGGAAATGCAAAATGGCAAAGCAAGGCAAGGCAAAAGGGCAAAGCAAAGCAAGTCAAAATGGCAAAGTATGACAAGGCAAGGCAAGGAAAAAGGGCAAAGCAAGGCAAGTCAAAAGGGCAAAGCATGACAAGGCAAGGCAAGGAAAAAGGGTATAGCAAGTCAAGGCAAGGTATGGCAAAAGGGCAATTCAAGGAAAGGCAAAATGGCAAAGCAAGGCAAGGCAAAAGGGCAAAGCATGAAAAGGCAAGGCAAGGAAAAAGGGTATAGCAAGTCAAGGCAAGGTAAGGCAAAAGGGCAATTCAAGGAAAGACAAAATGGCAAAGCAAGGCAAGGCAAAAGGGCAAAGCATGACAAGGCAAGGCAAGGAAAAAGGGTATAGCAAGTCAAGGCAAGGTAAGGCAAAAGGGCAATTCAAGGAAAGGCAAAATGGCAAAGCAAGGCAAGGCAAAAGGGCAAAGCAAGGCCAAGCAAAAGTGCAAAGAAAGGCAAGGCAAGGTAAGTCAAAAGGACAAACCATGGCAAGGCCAGGAAAAAGGCCAAAGCAAGGAAAGGCAAGGCAAAAGGGGAAAGCAAGGCAAGGGAAAATGGCAAAGGAAGGCAAGGCAAGGAAAGACAAAAGGGCAAAGCAAGGCAAGGAAAAAGAGCAAAGCATGGCAAGGCAAGGCAAAAGGTCAAAAGAAAGGCAAGGCAAATCAGGGCAAAAGGAGAAAGGAAGGCAAGGCAAGACAAGGCAAAGAGACAAAGCAAGGCAAGGCAAAAGGGCATAGCAAGGCAAGGAAAGGCAAAGGGGCAAAGCAAGGCATGGAAAGGCAAAGGCAAGGGAAGGCAAAAGGGTAAAGCAAGGCAAGGAAAGGCAAGGGAAAAGGAGAAAGCAAAGCAAGGCAAGGCAAAAGGATAAGGAAGACACGTCAAGGCAAGGCAAAGATGAAAGCAAGGCAATGCAAGGCAATTCAAAACGGCAAAACAAGGAAAGGCAAGGCAAAAGGGCAAAGCAAAGCAAGTCAAAAGGGCAAAGCATGACAAGGCAAGGCAAGGCAAAAGGGCAAAGCATGACAAGGCAAGGTAAGGCAAAAGGGCAAATCAAGACAAGGCAAAAGGGCAAAGCATAACAAGGCAAAGCAAGGCAAAAGGGCAAAGCAAGGCAAGTCAAAAGGGCAAAGCATGACAAGGCAAGGCAAGGAAAAAGGGTATAGCAAGTCAAGGCAAGGTAAGGCAAAAGGGCAATTCAAGGAAAGGCAAAATGGCAAAGCAAGGCAAGGCAAAAGGGCAAAGCATGACAAGGCAAGGCAAGGAAAAAGGGTATAGCAAGTCAAGGCAAGGTAAGGCAAAAGGGCAATTCAAGGAAAGACAAAATGGCAAAGCAAGGCAAGGCAAAAGGGCAAAGCATGACAAGGCAAGGCAAGGAAAAAGGGTATAGCAACTCAAGGCAAGGTAAGGCAAAAGGGCAATTCAAGGAAAGGCAAAATGGCAAAGCAAGGCAAGGCAAAAGGGCAAAGCATGAAAAGGCAAGGCAAGGAAAAAGGGTATAGCAAGTCAAGGCAAGGTAAGGCAAAAGGGCAATTCAAGGAAATGCAAAATGGCAAAGCAAGGCAAGGCAAAAGGGCAAAGCATAACAAGGCAAAGCAAGGCAAAAGGGCAAAGCAAGGCAAGGCAAAAGGGCAAAGCAAGGCAAGTCAAAAAGGCAAAGCATGACAAGGCAAGGCAAGGAAAAAGGGTATAGCAAGTCAAGGCAAGGTAAGGCAAAAGGGCAATTCAAGGAAAGGCAAAATGGCAAAGCAAGGCAAGGCAAAAGGGCAAAGCAAGGCCAGGCAAAAGTGCAAAGAAAGGCAAGGCAAGGTAAGTCTAAAGGACAAACCATGGCAAGGTCAGGAAAAAGGCCAAAGAAAGGAAAGGCAAGGCAAAAGGGGAAAGCAAGGCAAGGGAAAATGGCAAAGCAAGGCAAGGCAAGGAAAGAAAAAAGGGCAAAGCAAGGCAAGGAAAAAGAGCAAAGCATGGCAAGGCAAGGCAAAAGGTCAAAAGAAAGGCAAGGCAAATCAGGGCAAAAGGAGAAAGGAAGGCAAGGCAAGACAAGGCAAAGAGACAAAGCAAGGCAAGGCAAAAGGGCATAGCAAGACAAGGTAAAGCAAAGGGGCAAAGCAAGGCATGGAAAGGCAAAGGCAAGGGAAGGCAAAAGGGTAAAGCAGGGCAAGGAAAGGCAAGGGAAAAGGAGAAAGCAAAGCAAGGCAAGGCAAAAGGATAAGGAAGACACGTCAAGGCAAGGCAAAGATGAAAGCAAGGCAATGCAAGGCAATTCAAAACGGCAAAACAAGGAAAGGCAAGGCAAAAGGGAAAAGCAAGGCAAGGGAAAATGGCAAAGCAGAGCAAGGCAAGGCAAGACAAAAGGGCAAAGCAAGGCAAGGAAAAAGAGCAAAGCATGGCAAGGCAAGGCAAGGCAAAAGGTCAAAAGAAAGGCAAGGCAAATCAGGGCAAAAGGAGAAAGGAAGGCAAGGCAAGACAAGGCAAAGAGGCAAAGCAAGGCAAGGTAAGGCAAGGCAAAAGGGGAAAGCAAAGCAAGGCAAGGCGAAAGGATAAGGAAGACACGTCAAGGCAAGGCGAAGATGAAAGTAAGGTAATGCAAGGAAATTGAAAACGGCAAAACAAGGAAAGGCAAGGCAAAAGGGCAAAGCGAAGCAAGTCAAAAGGGCAAAGCATGACAAGGCAAGGCAAGGCAAAAGGGTAAAGCATGTCAAGGCAAGGTAAGGCAAAAGGGCTATGCAAGGAAAAGCAAAATGGCAAAGCAAGACAAGGCAAAAGGGAAAGCATAACAAGGCAAAGCAAGGCAAAAGGGCAAAGCAAGACAAGGCAAAAGGGCAAAGCAAGGAAAGTCAAAAGGGCAAAGCATGACAAGGCAAGGCAAGGAAAAAGGGTATAGCAAGTCAAGGCAAGGTAAGGCAAAAGGGCAATTCAAGGAAAGGCAAAATGGCAAAGCAAGGCAAGGCAAAAGGGCAAAGCAAAGCAAGTCAAAAGGGCAAAGCATGACAAGGCAAGGCAATGCAAAAGGGCAAAGCATGAAAAGGCAAGGCAAGGCAAAAGGGTAAAGCATGTCAAGGCAAGGTAAGGCAAAAGGGCAATGCAAGGAAAAGCAAAATGGCAAAGCAAGACAAGGCAAAAGGGAAAGCATAACAAGGCAAAGCAAGGCAAAAGGGCAAAGCAAGACAAGGCAAAAGGGCAAAGCAAGGAAAGTCAAAAGGGCAAAGCATGACAAGGCAAGGCAAGGAAAAAGGGTATAGCAAGTCAAGGCAAGGTAAGGCAAAAGGGCAATTCAAGGAAAGGCAAAATGGCAAAGCAAGGCAAGGCAAAAGGACAAAGCAAAGCAAGTCAAAAGGGCAAAGCATGACAAGGCAAGGCAAGGAAAAAGGGCAAAGCATGAAAAGGCAAGGCAAGGCAAAAGGGTAAAGCATGTCAAGGCAAGGTAAGGCAAAAGGGCAATGCAAGGAAAAGCAAAATGGCAAAGCAAGACAAGGCAAAAGGGAAAGCATAACAAGGCAAAGCAAGGCAAAAGGGCAAAGCAAGACAAGGCAAAAGGGCAAAGCAAGGAAAGTCAAAAGGGCAAAGCATGACAAGGCAAGGCAAGGAAAAAGGGTATAGCAAGTCAAGGCAAGGTAAGGCAAAAGGGCAATTCAAGGAAAGGCAAAATGGCAAAGCAAGGCAAGGCAAAAGGACAAAGCAAAGCAAGTCAAAAGGGCAAAGCATGACAAGGCAAGGCAAGGAAAAAGGGTATAGCAAGTCAAGGCAAGGTAAGGCAAAAGGGCAATTCAAGGAAAGGCAAAATGGCAAAGCAAGGCAAGGCAAAAGGACAAAGCAAAGCAAGTTAAAAGGGCAAAGCATGACAAGGCAAGGCAAGGAAAAAGGGTGTAGCAAGTCAAGGCAAGGTAAGGCAAAAGGGCAATTCAAGGAAAGGCAAAATGGCAAAGCAAGGCAAGGCAAAAGGGCAAAGCATGAAAAGGCAAGGCAAGGAAAAAGGGTATAGCAAGTCAAGGCAAGGTAAGGCAAAAGGGCAATTCAAGGAAAGACAAAATGGCAAAGCAAGGCAAGGCAAAAGGGCAAAGCAAGGCAAGGCAAAAGGGCAAAGCAAGGCAAGTCAAAAAGGCAAAGCATGACAAGGCAAGGCAAGGAAAAAGGGTATAGCAAGTCAAGGCAAGGTAAGGCAAAAGGGCAATTCAAGGAAAGGCAAAATGGCAAAGCAAGGCAAGGCAAAAGGGCAAAGCAAGGCCAAGCAAAAGTGCAAAGAAAGGCAAGGCAAGGTAAGTCAAAAGGACAAACCATGGCAAGGCCAGGAAAAAGGCCAAAGCAAGGAAAGGCAAGGCAAAAGGGGAAAGCAAGGCAAGGGAAAATGGCAAAGCAAGGCAAGGCAAGGAAAGACAAAAGGGCAAAGCAAGGCAAGGAAAAAGAGCAAAGCATGGCAAGGCAAGGCAAAAGGTCAAAAGAAAGGCAAGGCAAATCAGGGCAAAAGGAGAAAGGAAGGCAAGGTAAGACAAGGCAAAGAGACAAAGCAAGGCAAGGCAAAAGGGCATAGCAAGGCAAGGTAAGGCAAAGGGCAAAGCAAGGCATGGAAAGGCAAAGGCAAGGGAAGGCAAAAGGGTAAAGCAAGGCAAGGAAAGGCAAGGGAAAAGGAGAAAGCAAAGCAAGGCAAGGCAAAAGGATAAGGAAGACACGTCAAGGCAAGGCAAAGATGAAAGCAAGGCAATGCAAGGCAATTCAAAACGGCAAAACAAGGAAAGGCAAGGCAAAAGGGCAAAGCAAAGCAAGTCAAAAGGGCAAAGCATGACAAGGCAAGGCAAGGCAAAAGGGCAAAGCATGACAAGGCAAGGTAAGGCAAAAGGGCAAATCAAGACAAGGCAAAAGGGCAAAGCATAACAAGGCAAAGCAAGGCAAAAGGGCAAAGCAAGGCAAGTCAAAAGGGCAAAGCATGACAAGGCAAGGCAAGGAAAAAGGGTATAGCAAGTCAAGGCAAGGTAAGGCAAAAGGGCAATTCAAGGAAAGGCAAAATGGCAAAGCAAGGCAAGGCAAAAGGGCAAAGCATGAAAAGGCAAGGCAAGGAAAAAGGGTATACCAAGTCAAGGCAAGGTAAGGCAAAAGGGCAATTCAAGGAAAGACAAAATGGCAAAGCAAGGCAAGGCAAAAGGGCAAAGCATGACAAGGCAAGGCAAGGAAAAAGGGTATAGCAAGTCAAGGCAAGGTAAGGCAAAAGGGCAATTCAAGGAAAGGCAAAATGGCAAAGCAAGGCAAGGCAAAAGGGCAAAGCATGACAAGGCAAGGCAAGGAAAAAGGGTATAGCAAGTCAAGGCAAGGTAAGGCAAAAGGGCAATTCAAGGAAAGACAAAATGGCAAAGCAAGGCAAGGCAAAAGGGCAAAGCATGGCAAGGCAAGGAAAAAGGGCAACTCAATGCAAGGCCAGGCAAAAGGGCAAAGAAAGGCAAGGCAAGGTAAGTCAAAAGGACAAACCATGGCAAGGCCAGGAAAAAGGCCAAAGCAAGGAAAGGCAAGGCAAAAGGGAAAAGCAAGGCAAGGGAAAATGGCAAAGCAAGGCAAGGCAAGGCAAGACAAAAGGGCAAAGCAAGGCATGGAAAAAGAGCAAAGCATGGCAAGGCAAGGCAAGGCAAAAGGTCAAAAGAAAGGCAAGGCAAATCAGGGCAAAAGGAGAAAGGAAGGCAAGGCAAGACAAGGCAAAGAGGCAAAGCAAGGCAAGGTAAGGCAAGGCAAAAGGGGAAAGCAAAGCAAGGCAAGGCGAAAGGATAAGGAAGACACGTCAAGGCAAGGCAAAGATGAAAGTAAGGCAATGCAAGGAAATTGAAAACGGCAAAACAAGGAAAGGCAAGGCAAAAGGGCAAAGCAAAGCAAGTCAAAAGGGCAAAGCATGACAAGGCAAGGCAAGGCAAAAGGGTAAAGCATGTCAAGGCAAGGTAAGGCAAAAGGGCAATGCAAGGAAAAGCAAAATGGCAAAGCAAGACAAGGCAAAAGGGAAAGCATAACAAGGCAAAGCAAGGGAAAAGGGCAAAGCAAGACAAGGCAAAAGGGCAAAGCAAGGAAAGTCAAAAGGGCAAAGCATGACAAGGCAAGGCAAGGAAAAAGGGTATAGCAAGTCAAGGCAAGGTAAGGCAAAAGGGCAATTCAAGGAAAGGCAAAATGGCAAAGCAAGGCAAGGCAAAAGGACAAAGCAAAGCAAGTCAAAAGGGCAAAGCATGACAAGGCAAGGCAAGGAAAAAGGGTATAGCAAGTCAAGGCAAGGTAAGGCAAAAGGGCAATTCAAGGAAAGGCAAAATGGCAAAGCAAGGCAAGGCAAAAGGACAAAGCAAAGCAAGTCAAAAGGGCAAAGCATGACAAGGCAAGGCAAGGAAAAAGGGTATAGCAAGTCAAGGCAAGGTAAGGCAAAAGGGCAATTCAAGGAAAGGCAAAATGGCAAAGCAAGGCAAGGCAAAAGGGCAAAGCATGAAAAGGCAAGGCAAGGAAAAAGGGTATAGCAAGTCAAGGCAAGGTAAGGCAAAAGGGCAATTCAAGGAAAGACAAAATGGCAAAGCAAGGCAAGGCAAAAGGGCAAAGCATGACAAGGCAAGGCAAGGAAAAAGGGTATAGCAAGTCAAGGCAAGGTAAGGCAAAAGGGCAATTCAAGGAAAGGCAAAATGGCAAAGCAAGGCAAGGCAAAAAGGCAAAGCATGAAAAGGCAAGGCAAGGAAAAAGGGTATAGCAAGTCAAGGCAAGGTAAGGCAAAAGGGCAATTCAAGGAAAGGCAAAATGGCAAAGCAAGGCAAGGAAAAAGGACAAAGCAAAGCAAGTCAAAAGGGCAAAGCATGACAAGGCAAGGCAATGCAAAAGGGCAAAGCATGAAAAGGCAAGGCAAGGCAAAAGGGCAATTCAAGGAAAGGCAAAATGGCAAAGCAAGGCAAGGCAAAAGGACAAAGCAAAGCAAGTCAAAAGGGCAAAGCATGACAAGGCAAGGCAAGGAAAAAGGGTATAGCAAGTCAAGGCAAGGTAAGGCAAAAGGGCAATTCAAGGAAAGGCAAAATGGCAAAGCAAGGCAAGGCAAAAGGGCAAAGCATGAAAAGGCAAGGCAAGGAAAAAGGGTATAGCAAGTCAAGGCAAGGTAAGGCAAAAGGGCAATTCAAGGAAAGACAAAATGGCAAAGCAAGGCAAGGCAAAAGGGCAAAGCATGACAAGGCAAGGCAAGGAAAAAGGGTATAGCAAGTCAAGGCAAGGTAAGGCAAAAGGGCAATTCAAGGAAAGGCAAAATGGCAAAGCAAGGCAAGGCAAAAAGGCAAAGCATGAAAAGGCAAGGCAAGGAAAAAGGGTATAGCAAGTCAAGGCAAGGTAAGGCAAAAGGGCAATTCAAGGAAAGGCAAAATGGCAAAGCAAGGCAAGGAAAAAGGACAAAGCAAAGCAAGTCAAAAGGGCAAAGCATGACAAGGCAAGGCAATGCAAAAGGGCAAAGCATGAAAAGGCAAGGCAAGGCAAAAGGGTAAAGCATGACAAGGCAAGGTAAGGCAAAAGGGCAATGCAAGGAAAAGCAAAATGGCAAAGCAAGACAAGGCAAAAGGGAAAGCATAACAAGGCAAAGCAAGGCAAAAGGGCAAAGCAAGACAAGGCAAAAGGGCAAAGCAAGGAAAGTCAAAAGGGCAAAGCATGACAAGGCAAGGCAAGGAAAAAGGGTATAGCAAGTCAAGGCAAGGTAAGGCAAAAGGGCAATTCAAGGAAAGGCAAAATGGCAAAGCAAGGCAAGGCAAAAGGGCAAAGCAAAGCAAGTCAAAATGGCAAAGTATGACAAGGCAAGGCAAGGAAAAAGGGTATAGCAAGTCAAGGCAAAGTAAGGCAAAAGGGCAATTCAAGGAAAGGCAAAATGGCAAAGCAAGGCAAGTCAAAAGGGCAAAGCATGACAAGGCAAGGCAAGGAAAAAGGGTATAGCAAGTCAAGGCAAGGTAAGGCAAAAGGGCAATTCAAGGAAAGGGAAAATGGCAAAGCTAGGCAAGGCAAAAGGGCAAAGCAAGGCCAGGCAAAAGTGCAAAGAAATGCAAGGCAAGGTAAGTCAAAAGGACAAACCATGGCAAGGCCAGGAAAAAGGCCAAAGCAAGGAAAGGCAAGGCAAAAGGGGAAAGCAAGGCAAGGGAAAATGGCAAAGCAAGGCAAGGCAAGGAAAGACAAAAGGGCAAAGCAAGGCAAGGAAAAAGAGCAAAGCATGGCAAGGCAAGGCAAAAGGTCAAAAGAAAGGCAAGGCAAATCAGGGCAAAAGGAGAAAGGAAGGCAAGGCAAGACAAGGCAAAGAGACAAAGCAAGGCAAGGCAAAAGGGCATAGCAAGGCAAGGAAAGGCAAAGGGGCAAAGCAAGGCATGGAAAGGCAAAGGCAAGGGAAGGCAAAAGGGTAAAGCAAGGCAAGGAAAGGCAAGGGAAAAGGAGAAAGCAAAGCAAGGCAAGGCAAAAGGATAAGGAAGACACGTCAAGGCAAGGCAAAGATGAAAGCAAGGCAATGCAAGGCAATTCAAAACGGCAAAACAAGGAAAGGCAAGGGAAAAGGGCAAAGCAAAGCAAGTCAAAAGGGCAAAGCATGACAAGGCAAGGCAAGGCAAAAGGGCAAAGCATGACAAGGCAAGGTAAGGCAAAAGGGCAAGGCAAGGAAAGGCAAAATGGCAAAGCAAGACAAGGCAAAAATGGCAAAGCATAACAAGGCAAAGCAAGGCAAAACGGCAAAGCAAGGCAAGTCAAAAGGGCAAAGCATGACAAGGCAAGGCAAGGAAAAAGGGTATAGCAAGTCAAGGCAAGGTAAGGCAAAAGGGCAATTCAAGGAAAGGCAAAATGGCAAAGCAAGGCAAGGCAAAAGGGCAAAGCAAAGCAAGTCAAAATGGCAAAGTATGACAAGGCAAGGCAAGGAAAAAGGCTATAGCAAGTGAAGGCAAGGTAAGGCAAAAGGGCAATTCAAGGAAAGGCAAAATGGCAAAGCAAGGCAAGGCAAAAGGGGAAAGCATAACAAGGCAAAGCAAGGCAAAAGGGCAAAGCAAGGCAAGGTAAAAGGGCAAAGCATGGCAAGGCAAGGAAAAAGGGCAACTCAATGCAAGGCCGGGCAAAAGTGCAAATAAAGGCAAGGCAAGGTAAGTCAAAAGGACAAACCATGGCAAGGCCAGGAAAAAGGCCAAAGCAAGGAAAGGCAAGGCAAAAGGGGAAAGCAAGGCAAGACAAAAGGGCAAAGCAAGGCAAGGTAAGGCAAGACAAAAGGGCAAAGCAAGGCAAGGAAAAAGAGCAAAGCATGGCAAGGCAAGGCAAGGCAAAAGGTCAAAAGAAAGGCAAGGCAAATCAGGGCAAAAGGAGAAAGGAAGGCAAGGCAAGTCAAGGCAAAGAGTCAAAGCAAGGCAAGGCAAAGGGTCAAAGGAAGGCATGGAAAGGCAAGGCAAAGGAAGGCAAAAGGGTAAAGCAAGGCAAGGAAAGGCAAGGCAAAAGGGGAAAGCAAAGCAAGGCAAGGCAAAATGATAAGGAAGACACGTCAAGGCAAGGCAAAGATGAAAGTAAGGCAATGCAAGGCAATTCAAAACGGCAAAACAAGGAAAGGCAAGGCAAAAGGGCAAAGCATGACAAGGCAAGGTAAGGCAAAAGGGCAATGCAAGGAAAGGCAAAATGGCAAAGCAAGACAAGGCAAAAGGGCAAAGCATAATAAGGCAAAGCAAGGCAAAAGGGCAAAGCAAGGCAAGTCAAAAGGACAAAGCATGACAAGGCAAGGCAAGGAAAAAGGGTATAGCAAGTCAAGGCAAGGTAAGGCAAAAGGGCAATTCAAGGAAATGCAAAATGGCAAAGCAAGGCAAGGCAAAAGGGCAAAGCAAAGCAAGTCAAAATGGCAAAGTATGACAAGGCAAGGCAAGGAAAAAGGGTATAGCAAGTCAAGGCAAGGTAAGGCAAAAGGGCAATTCAAGGAAAGGCAAAATGGCAAAGCAAGGCAAGGCAAAAGGGCAAAGCATAACAAGGCAAAGCAAGGCAAAAGGGCAAAGCAAGTCAAGGCAAAAGGGCAAAGCAAGGCAAGTCAAAAAGGCAAAGCATGACAAGGCAAGGCAAGGAAAAAGGGTATAGCAAGTCAAGGCAAGGTAAGGCAAAAGGGCAATTCAAGGAAAGGCAAAATGGCAAAGCAAGGCAAGGCAAAAGGGCAAAGCAAGGCCAAGCAAAAGTGCAAAGAAAGGCAAGGCAAGGTAAGTCAAAAGGACAAACCATGGCAAGGCCAGGAAAAAGGCCAAAGCAAGGAAAGGCAAGGCAAAAGGTCAAAAGAAAGGCAAGGCAAATCAGGGCAAAAGGAGAAAGGTAGGCAAGGCAAGACAAGGCAAAGAGACAAAGCAAGGCAAGGCAAAAGGGCATAGCAAGGCAAGGTAAGGCAAAGGGGCAAAGCAAGGCATGGAAAGGCAAAGGCAAGGGAAGGCAAAAGGGTAAAGCAAGGCAAGGAAAGGCAAGGGAAAAGGAGAAAGCAAAGCAAGGCAAGGCAAAAGGATAAGGAAGACACGTCAAGGCAAGGCAAAGATGAAAGCAAGGCAATGCAAGGCAATTCAAAACGGCAAAACAAGGAAAGGCAAGGCAAAAGGGCAAAGCAAAGCAAGTCAAAAGGGCAAAGCATGACAAGGCAAGGCAAGGCAAAAGGGCAAAGCATGACAAGGCAAGGTAAGGCAAAAGGGCAAATCAAGACAAGGCAAAAGGGCAAAGCATAACAAGGCAAAGCAAGGCAAAAGGGCAAAGCAAGGCAAGTCAAAAGGGCAAAGCATGACAAGGCAAGGCAAGGAAAAAGGGTATAGCAAGTCAAGGCAAGGTAAGGCAAAAGGGCAATTCAAGGAAAGGCAAAATGGCAAAGCAAGGCAAGGCAAAAGGGCAAAGCATGAAAAGGCAAGGCAAGGAAAAAGGGTATACCAAGTCAAGGCAAGGTAAGGCAAAAGGGCAATTCAAGGAAAGACAAAATGGCAAAGCAAGGCAAGGCAAAAGGGCAAAGCATGACAAGGCAAGGCAAGGAAAAAGGGTATAGCAAGTCAAGGCAAGGTAAGGCAAAAGGGCAATTCAAGGAAAGGCAAAATGGCAAAGCAAGGCAAGGCAAAAGGGCAAAGCATGACAAGGCAAGGCAAGGAAAAAGGGTATAGCAAGTCAAGGCAAGGTAAGGCAAAAGGGCAATTCAAGGAAAGACAAAATGGCAAAGCAAGGCAAGGCAAAAGGGCAAAGCATGGCAAGGCAAGGAAAAAGGGCAACTCAATGCAAGGCCAGGCAAAAGGGCAAAGAAAGGCAAGGCAAGGTAAGTCAAAAGGACAAACCATGGCAAGGCCAGGAAAAAGGCCAAAGCAAGGAAAGGCAAGGCAAAAGGGAAAAGCAAGGCAAGGGAAAATGGCAAAGCAAGGCAAGGCAAGGCAAGACAAAAGGGCAAAGCAAGGCATGGAAAAAGAGCAAAGCATGGCAAGGCAAGGCAAGGCAAAAGGTCAAAAGAAAGGCAAGGCAAATCAGGGCAAAAGGAGAAAGGAAGGCAAGGCAAGACAAGGCAAAGAGGCAAAGCAAGGCAAGGTAAGGCAAGGCAAAAGGGGAAAGCAAAGCAAGGCAAGGCGAAAGGATAAGGAAGACACGTCAAGGCAAGGCAAAGATGAAAGTAAGGCAATGCAAGGAAATTGAAAACGGCAAAACAAGGAAAGGCAAGGCAAAAGGGCAAAGCAAAGCAAGTCAAAAGGGCAAAGCATGACAAGGCAAGGCAAGGCAAAAGGGTAAAGCATGTCAAGGCAAGGTAAGGCAAAAGGGCAATGCAAGGAAAAGCAAAATGGCAAAGCAAGACAAGGCAAAAGGGAAAGCATAACAAGGCAAAGCAAGGGAAAAGGGCAAAGCAAGACAAGGCAAAAGGGCAAAGCAAGGAAAGTCAAAAGGGCAAAGCATGACAAGGCAAGGCAAGGAAAAAGGGTATAGCAAGTCAAGGCAAGGTAAGGCAAAAGGGCAATTCAAGGAAAGGCAAAATGGCAAAGCAAGGCAAGGCAAAAGGACAAAGCAAAGCAAGTCAAAAGGGCAAAGCATGACAAGGCAAGGCAAGGAAAAAGGGTATAGCAAGTCAAGGCAAGGTAAGGCAAAAGGGCAATTCAAGGAAAGGCAAAATGGCAAAGCAAGGCAAGGCAAAAGGACAAAGCAAAGCAAGTCAAAAGGGCAAAGCATGACAAGGCAAGGCAAGGAAAAAGGGTATAGCAAGTCAAGGCAAGGTAAGGCAAAAGGGCAATTCAAGGAAAGGCAAAATGGCAAAGCAAGGCAAGGCAAAAGGGCAAAGCATGAAAAGGCAAGGCAAGGAAAAAGGGTATAGCAAGTCAAGGCAAGGTAAGGCAAAAGGGCAATTCAAGGAAAGACAAAATGGCAAAGCAAGGCAAGGCAAAAGGGCAAAGCATGACAAGGCAAGGCAAGGAAAAAGGGTATAGCAAGTCAAGGCAAGGTAAGGCAAAAGGGCAATTCAAGGAAAGGCAAAATGGCAAAGCAAGGCAAGGCAAAAAGGCAAAGCATGAAAAGGCAAGGCAAGGAAAAAGGGTATAGCAAGTCAAGGCAAGGTAAGGCAAAAGGGCAATTCAAGGAAAGGCAAAATGGCAAAGCAAGGCAAGGAAAAAGGACAAAGCAAAGCAAGTCAAAAGGGCAAAGCATGACAAGGCAAGGCAATGCAAAAGGGCAAAGCATGAAAAGGCAAGGCAAGGCAAAAGGGCAATTCAAGGAAAGGCAAAATGGCAAAGCAAGGCAAGGCAAAAGGACAAAGCAAAGCAAGTCAAAAGGGCAAAGCATGACAAGGCAAGGCAAGGAAAAAGGGTATAGCAAGTCAAGGCAAGGTAAGGCAAAAGGGCAATTCAAGGAAAGGCAAAATGGCAAAGCAAGGCAAGGCAAAAGGGCAAAGCATGAAAAGGCAAGGCAAGGAAAAAGGGTATAGCAAGTCAAGGCAAGGTAAGGCAAAAGGGCAATTCAAGGAAAGACAAAATGGCAAAGCAAGGCAAGGCAAAAGGGCAAAGCATGACAAGGCAAGGCAAGGAAAAAGGGTATAGCAAGTCAAGGCAAGGTAAGGCAAAAGGGCAATTCAAGGAAAGGCAAAATGGCAAAGCAAGGCAAGGCAAAAAGGCAAAGCATGAAAAGGCAAGGCAAGGAAAAAGGGTATAGCAAGTCAAGGCAAGGTAAGGCAAAAGGGCAATTCAAGGAAAGGCAAAATGGCAAAGCAAGGCAAGGAAAAAGGACAAAGCAAAGCAAGTCAAAAGGGCAAAGCATGACAAGGCAAGGCAATGCAAAAGGGCAAAGCATGAAAAGGCAAGGCAAGGCAAAAGGGTAAAGCATGACAAGGCAAGGTAAGGCAAAAGGGCAATGCAAGGAAAAGCAAAATGGCAAAGCAAGACAAGGCAAAAGGGAAAGCATAACAAGGCAAAGCAAGGCAAAAGGGCAAAGCAAGACAAGGCAAAAGGGCAAAGCAAGGAAAGTCAAAAGGGCAAAGCATGACAAGGCAAGGCAAGGAAAAAGGGTATAGCAAGTCAAGGCAAGGTAAGGCAAAAGGGCAATTCAAGGAAAGGCAAAATGGCAAAGCAAGGCAAGGCAAAAGGGCAAAGCAAAGCAAGTCAAAATGGCAAAGTATGACAAGGCAAGGCAAGGAAAAAGGGTATAGCAAGTCAAGGCAAAGTAAGGCAAAAGGGCAATTCAAGGAAAGGCAAAATGGCAAAGCAAGGCAAGTCAAAAGGGCAAAGCATGACAAGGCAAGGCAAGGAAAAAGGGTATAGCAAGTCAAGGCAAGGTAAGGCAAAAGGGCAATTCAAGGAAAGGGAAAATGGCAAAGCTAGGCAAGGCAAAAGGGCAAAGCAAGGCCAGGCAAAAGTGCAAAGAAATGCAAGGCAAGGTAAGTCAAAAGGACAAACCATGGCAAGGCCAGGAAAAAGGCCAAAGCAAGGAAAGGCAAGGCAAAAGGGGAAAGCAAGGCAAGGGAAAATGGCAAAGCAAGGCAAGGCAAGGAAAGACAAAAGGGCAAAGCAAGGCAAGGAAAAAGAGCAAAGCATGGCAAGGCAAGGCAAAAGGTCAAAAGAAAGGCAAGGCAAATCAGGGCAAAAGGAGAAAGGAAGGCAAGGCAAGACAAGGCAAAGAGACAAAGCAAGGCAAGGCAAAAGGGCATAGCAAGGCAAGGAAAGGCAAAGGGGCAAAGCAAGGCATGGAAAGGCAAAGGCAAGGGAAGGCAAAAGGGTAAAGCAAGGCAAGGAAAGGCAAGGGAAAAGGAGAAAGCAAAGCAAGGCAAGGCAAAAGGATAAGGAAGACACGTCAAGGCAAGGCAAAGATGAAAGCAAGGCAATGCAAGGCAATTCAAAACGGCAAAACAAGGAAAGGCAAGGGAAAAGGGCAAAGCAAAGCAAGTCAAAAGGGCAAAGCATGACAAGGCAAGGCAAGGCAAAAGGGCAAAGCATGACAAGGCAAGGTAAGGCAAAAGGGCAAGGCAAGGAAAGGCAAAATGGCAAAGCAAGACAAGGCAAAAATGGCAAAGCATAACAAGGCAAAGCAAGGCAAAACGGCAAAGCAAGGCAAGTCAAAAGGGCAAAGCATGACAAGGCAAGGCAAGGAAAAAGGGTATAGCAAGTCAAGGCAAGGTAAGGCAAAAGGGCAATTCAAGGAAAGGCAAAATGGCAAAGCAAGGCAAGGCAAAAGGGCAAAGCAAAGCAAGTCAAAATGGCAAAGTATGACAAGGCAAGGCAAGGAAAAAGGCTATAGCAAGTGAAGGCAAGGTAAGGCAAAAGGGCAATTCAAGGAAAGGCAAAATGGCAAAGCAAGGCAAGGCAAAAGGGGAAAGCATAACAAGGCAAAGCAAGGCAAAAGGGCAAAGCAAGGCAAGGTAAAAGGGCAAAGCATGGCAAGGCAAGGAAAAAGGGCAACTCAATGCAAGGCCGGGCAAAAGTGCAAATAAAGGCAAGGCAAGGTAAGTCAAAAGGACAAACCATGGCAAGGCCAGGAAAAAGGCCAAAGCAAGGAAAGGCAAGGCAAAAGGGGAAAGCAAGGCAAGACAAAAGGGCAAAGCAAGGCAAGGTAAGGCAAGACAAAAGGGCAAAGCAAGGCAAGGAAAAAGAGCAAAGCATGGCAAGGCAAGGCAAGGCAAAAGGTCAAAAGAAAGGCAAGGCAAATCAGGGCAAAAGGAGAAAGGAAGGCAAGGCAAGTCAAGGCAAAGAGTCAAAGCAAGGCAAGGCAAAGGGTCAAAGGAAGGCATGGAAAGGCAAGGCAAAGGAAGGCAAAAGGGTAAAGCAAGGCAAGGAAAGGCAAGGCAAAAGGGGAAAGCAAAGCAAGGCAAGGCAAAATGATAAGGAAGACACGTCAAGGCAAGGCAAAGATGAAAGTAAGGCAATGCAAGGCAATTCAAAACGGCAAAACAAGGAAAGGCAAGGCAAAAGGGCAAAGCATGACAAGGCAAGGTAAGGCAAAAGGGCAATGCAAGGAAAGGCAAAATGGCAAAGCAAGACAAGGCAAAAGGGCAAAGCATAATAAGGCAAAGCAAGGCAAAAGGGCAAAGCAAGGCAAGTCAAAAGGACAAAGCATGACAAGGCAAGGCAAGGAAAAAGGGTATAGCAAGTCAAGGCAAGGTAAGGCAAAAGGGCAATTCAAGGAAATGCAAAATGGCAAAGCAAGGCAAGGCAAAAGGGCAAAGCAAAGCAAGTCAAAATGGCAAAGTATGACAAGGCAAGGCAAGGAAAAAGGGTATAGCAAGTCAAGGCAAGGTAAGGCAAAAGGGCAATTCAAGGAAAGGCAAAATGGCAAAGCAAGGCAAGGCAAAAGGGCAAAGCATAACAAGGCAAAGCAAGGCAAAAGGGCAAAGCAAGTCAAGGCAAAAGGGCAAAGCAAGGCAAGTCAAAAAGGCAAAGCATGACAAGGCAAGGCAAGGAAAAAGGGTATAGCAAGTCAAGGCAAGGTAAGGCAAAAGGGCAATTCAAGGAAAGGCAAAATGGCAAAGCAAGGCAAGGCAAAAGGGCAAAGCAAGGCCAAGCAAAAGTGCAAAGAAAGGCAAGGCAAGGTAAGTCAAAAGGACAAACCATGGCAAGGCCAGGAAAAAGGCCAAAGCAAGGAAAGGCAAGGCAAAAGGTCAAAAGAAAGGCAAGGCAAATCAGGGCAAAAGGAGAAAGGTAGGCAAGGCAAGACAAGGCAAAGAGACAAAGCAAGGCAAGGCAAAAGGGCATAGCAAGGCAAGGTAAGGCAAAGGGGCAAAGCAAGGCATGGAAAGGCAAAGGCAAGGGAAGGCAAAAGGGTAAAGCAAGACAAGGAAAGGCAAGGGAAAAGGAGAAAGCAAAGCAAGGCAAGGCAAAAGGATAAGGAAGACACTCAAGGCAAGGCAAAGATGAAAGCAAGGCAATGCAAGGCAATTCAAAACGGCAAAACAAGGAAAGGCATGCAAAAGGGCAAAGCAAAGCAAGTCAAAAGGGCAAAGCATGACAAGGCAAGGCAAGGCAAAAGGGCAAAGCATGACAAGGCAAGGTAAGGCAAAAGGGAAATTCAAGACAAGGCAAAAGGGCAAAGCATAACAAGGCAAAGCAAGGCAAAAGGGCAAAGCAAGGCAAGTCAAAAGGGCAAAGCATGACAAGGCAAGGCAAGGAAAAAGGGTATAGCAAGTCAAGGCAAGGTAAGGCAAAAGGGCAATTCAAGGAAAGGCAAAATGGCAAAGCAAGGCAAGGCAAAAGGGCAAAGCATGAAAAGGCAAGGCAAGGAAAAAGGGTATAGCAAGTCAAGGCAAGGTAAGGCAAAAGGGCAATTCAAGGAAAGACAAAATGGCAAAGCAAGGCAAGTCAAAAGGGCAAAGCATGACAAGGCAAGGCAAGGAAAAAGGGTATAGCAAGTCAAGGCAAGGTAAGGCAAAAGGGCAATTCAAGGAAAGGCAAAATGGCAAAGCAAGGCAAGGCAAAAGGGCAAAGCATGAAAAGGCAAGGCAAGGAAAAAGGGTATAGCAAGTCAAGGCAAGGTAAGGCAAAAGGGCAATTCAAGGAAAGACAAAATGGCAAAGCAAGGCAAGGCAAAAGGGCAAAGCAAGGCAAGGCAAAAGGGCAAAGCAAGGCAAGTCAAAAAGGCAAAGCATGACAAGGCAAGGCAAGGAAAAAGGGTATAGCAAGTCAAGGCAAGGTAAGGCAAAAGGGCAATTCAAGGAAAGGCAAAATGGCAAAGCAAGGCAAGGCAAAAGGGCAAAGCATGACAAGGCAAGGCAAGGAAAAAGGGTATAGCAAGTCAAGGCAAGGTAAGGCAAAAGGGCAATTCAAGGAAAGACAAAATGGCAAAGCAAGGCAAGGCAAAAGGGCAAAGCATGGCAAGGCAAGGAAAAAGGGCAACTCAATGCAAGGCCAGGCAAAAGGGCAAAGAAAGGCAAGGCAAGGTAAGTCAAAAGGACAAACCATGGCAAGGCCAGGAAAAAGGCCAAAGCAAGGAAAGGCAAGGCAAAAGGGAAAAGCAAGGCAAGGGAAAATGGCAAAGCAAGGCAAGGCAAGGCAAGACAAAAGGGCAAAGCAAGGCAAGGAAAAAGAGCAAAGCATGGCAAGGCAAGGCAAGGCAAAAGGTCAAAAGAAAGGCAAGGCAAATCAGGGCAAAAGGAGAAAGGAAGGCAAGGCAAGACAAGGCAAAGAGGCAAAGCAAGGCAAGGTAAGGCAAGGCAAAAGGGGAAAGCAAAGCAAGGCAAGGCGAAAGGATAAGGAAGACACGTCAAGGCAAGGCAAAGATGAAAGTAAGGCAATGCAAGGAAATTGAAAACGGCAAAACAAGGAAAGGCAAGGCAAAAGGGCAAAGCAAAGCAAGTCAAAAGGGCAAAGCATGACAAGGCAAGGCAAGGCAAAAGGGTAAAGCATGTCAAGGCAAGGTAAGGCAAAAGGGCAATGCAAGGAAAAGCAAAATGGCAAAGCAAGACAAGGCAAAAGGGAAAGCATAACAAGGCAAAGCAAGGCAAAAGGGCAAAGCAAGACAAGGCAAAAGGGCAAAGCAAGGAAAGTCAAAAGGGCAAAGCATGACAAGGCAAGGCAAGGAAAAAGGGTAAAGCATGTCAAGGCAAGGTAAGGCAAAAGGGCAATTCAAGGAAAGGCAAAATGGCAAAGCAAGGCAAGGCAAAAGGACAAAGCAAAGCAAGTCAAAAGAGCAAAGCATGACAAGGCAAGGCAAGGAAAAAGGGTAAAGCATGTCAAGGCAAGGTAAGGCAAAAGGACAATTCAAGGAAAGACAAAATGGCAAAGCAAGGCAAGTCAAAAGGACAAAGCATGACAAGGCAAGGCAAGGAAAAAGGGTATAGCAAGTCAAGGCAAGGTAAGGCAAAAGGGCAATTCAAGGAAAGGCAAAATGGCAAAGCAAGGCAAGGCAAAAGGGCAAAGCATCAAAAGGCAAGGCAAGGAAAAAGGGTATAGCAAGTCAAGGCAAGGTAAGGCAAAAGGGCAATTCAAGGAAAGACAAAATGGCAAAGCAAGGCAAGGCAAAAGGGCAAAGCATGACAAGGCAAGGCAAGGAAAAAGGGTATAGCAAGTCAAGGCAAGGTAAGGCAAAAGGGCAATTCAAGGAAAGGCAAAATGGCAAAGCAAGGCAAGGCAAAAGGGCAAAGCATGAAAAGGCAAGGCAAGGAAAAAGGGTATAGCAAGTCAAGGCAAGGTAAGGCAAAAGGGCAATTCAAGGAAAGGCAAAATGGCAAAGCAAGGCAAGGCAAAAGGGCAAAGCAAAGCAAGTCAAAATGGCAAAGTATGACAAGGCAAGGCAAGGAAAAAGGGTATAGCAAGTCAAGGCAAAGTAAGGCAAAAGGGCAATTCAAGGAAAGGCAAAATGGCAAAGCAAGGCAAGTCAAAAGGGCAAAGCATGACAAGGCAAGGCAAGGAAAAAGGGTATAGCAAGTCAAGGCATGGTAAGGCAAAAGGGCAATTCAAGGAAAGGCAAAATGGCAAAGCTAGTCAAGGCAAAAGGGCAAAGCAAGGCCAGGCAAAAGTGCAAAGAAATGCAAGGCAAGGTAAGTCAAAAGGACAAACCATGGCAAGGCCAGGAAAAAGGCCAAAGCAAGGAAAGGCAAGGCAAAAGGGGAAAGCAAGGCAAGGGAAAATGGCAAAGCAAGGCAAGGCAAGGAAAGACAAAAGGGCAAAGCAAGGCAAGGAAAAAGAGCAAAGCATGGCAAGGCAAGGCAAAAGGTCAAAAGAAAGGCAAGGCAAATCAGGGCAAAAGGAGAAAGGAAGGCAAGGTAAGACAAGGCAAAGAGACAAAGCAAGGCAAGGCAAAAGGGCATAGCAAGGCAAGGTAAGGCAAAGGGCAAAGCAAGGCATGGAAAGGCAAAGGCAAGGGAAGGCAAAAGGGTAAAGCAAGGCAAGGAAAGGCAAGGGAAAAGGAGAAAGCAAAGCAAGGCAAGGCAAAAGGATAAGGAAGACACGTCAAGGCAAGGCAAAGATGAAAGCAAGGCAATGCAAGGCAATTCAAAACGGCAAAACAAGGAAAGGCAAGGCAAAAGGGCAAAGCAAAGCAAGTCAAAAGGTCAAAGCATGACAAGGCAAGGCAAGGCAAAAGGGCAAAGCATGACAAGGCAAGGTAAGGCAAAAGGCCAATGCAAGGAAAGGCAAAATGGCAAAGCAAGGCAAGGCAAAAGGGCAAAGCATAATAAGGCAAAGCAAGGCAAAAGGGCAAAGCAAGGCAAGTCAAAAGGACAAAGCATGACAAGGCAAGGCAAGGAAAAAGGGTATAGCAAGTCAAGGCAAGGTAAGGCAAAAGGGCAATTCAAGGAAATGCAAAATGGCAAAGCAAGGCAAGGAAAAAGGGTATAGCAAGTCAAAATGGCAAAGTATGACAAGGCAAGGCAAGGAAAAAGGGTATAGCAAGTCAAGGCAAGGTAAGGCAAAAGGGCAATTCAAGGAAAGGCAAAATTGCAAAGCAAGGCAAGGCAAAAGGGCAAAGCATAACAAGGCAAAGCAAGGCAAAAGGGCAAAGCAAGGCAAGGCAAAAGGGCAAAGCAAGGCAAGTCAAAAAGGCAAAGCATGACAAGGCAAGGCAAGGAAAAAGGGTATAGCAAGTCAAGGCAAGGTAAGGCAAAAGGGCAATTCAAGGAAAGGCAAAATGGCAAAGCAAGGCAAGGCAAAAGGGCCTAGCAAGGCCAAGCAAAAGTGCAAAGAAAGGCAAGGCAAGGTAAGTCAAAAGGACAAACCATGGCAAGGCCAGGAAAAAGGCCAAAGCAAGGAAAGGCAAGGCAAAAGGTCAAAAGAAAGGCAAGGCAAATCAGGGCAAAAGGAGAAAGGAAGGCAAGGCAAGACAAGGCAAAGAGACAAAGCAAGGCAAGGCAAAAGGGCATAGCAAGGCAAGGTAAGGCAAAGGGGCAAAGCAAGGCATGGAAAGGCAAAGGCAAGGGAAGGCAAAAGGGTAAAGCAAGGCAAGGAAAGGCAAGGGAAAAGGAGAAAGCAAAGCAAGGCAAGGCAAAAGGATAAGGAAGACACTCAAGGCAAGGCAAAGATGAAAGCAAGGCAATGCAAGGCAATTCAAAACGGCAAAACAAGGAAAGGCAAGGCAAAAGGGCAAAGCAAAGCAAGTCAAAAGGGCAAAGCATGACAAGGCAAGGCAAGGCAAAAGGGCAAAGCATGACAAGGCAAGGTAAGGCAAAAGGGCAAATCAAGACAAGGCAAAAGGGCAAAGCATAACAAGGCAAAGCAAGGCAAAAGGGCAAAGCAAGGCAAGTCAAAAGGGCAAAGCATGACAAGGCAAGGCAAGGAAAAAGGGTATAGCAAGTCAAGGCAAGGTAAGGCAAAAGGGCAATTCAAGGAAAGGCAAAATGGCAAAGCAAGGCAAGGCAAAAGGGCAAAGCATGACAAGGCAAGGCAAGGAAAAAGGGTATAGCAAGTCAAGGCAAGGTAAGGCAAAAGGGCAATTCAAGGAAAGACAAAATGGCAAAGCAAGGCAAGGCAAAAGGGCAAAGCATGACAAGGCAAGGCAAGGAAAAAGGGTATAGCAAGTCAAGGGAAGGTAAGGCAAAAGGGCAATTCAAGGAAAGGCAAAATGGCAAAGCAAGGCAAGGCAAAAGGGCAAAGCATGAAAAGGCAAGGCAAGGAAAAAGGGTATAGCAAGTCAAGGCAAGGTAAGGCAAAAGGGCAATTCAAGGAAAGACAAAATGGCAAAGCAAGGCAAGGCAAAAGGGCAAAGCATGGCAAGGCAAGGAAAAAGGGCAACTCAATGCAAGGCCAGGCAAAAGGGCAAAGAAAGGCAAGGCAAGGTAAGTCAAAAGGATAAACCATGGCAAGGCCAGGAAAAAGGCCAAAGCAAGGAAAGGCAAGGCAAAAGGGAAAAGCAAGGCAAGGGAAAATGGCAAAGCAAGGCAAGGCAAGGCAAGACAAAAGGGCAAAGCAAGGCAAGGAAAAAGAGCAAAGCATGGCAAGGCAAGGCAAGGAAAAAGGGTATAGCAAGTCAAGGCAAGGTAAGGCAAAAGGGCAATTCAAGGAAAGGCAAAATGGCAAAGCAAGGCAAGGCAAAAGGACAAAGCAAAGCAAGTCAAAATGGCAAAGTATGACAAGGCAAGGCAAGGGAAAAGGATATAGCAAGTCAAGGCAAGGTAAGGCAAAAGGGCAAAGCATGACAAGACAAGGTAAGGCAAAAGGGCAATTCAAGGAAAGGCAAAATGGCAAAGCAAGGCAAGGCAAAAGGACAAAGCATAACAAGGCAAAGCAAGGCAAAAGGGCAAAGCAAGGAAAGGCAAAAGGGCAAAGCAAGGCAAGTCAAAAGGGCAAAGCATGACAAAGCAAGGCAAGGAAAAAGGGTATAGCAAGTCAAGGCAAGGTAAGGCAAAAGGGCAATTCAAGGAAAGGCAAAATGGCAAAGCAAGGCAAGGCAAAAGGGCAAAGCAAGGCCAGGCAACAGTGCAAAGAAAGGCAAGGCAAGGTAAGTCAAAAGGACAAACCATGGCAAGGCCAGGAAAAAGGCCAAAGAAAGGAAAGGCAAGGCAAAAGGGGAAAGCAAGGCAAGGGAAAATGGCAAAGCAAGGCAAGGCAAGGAAAGACAAAAGGGCAAAGCAAGGCAAGGAAAAAGAGCAAAGCATGGCAAGGCAAGGCAAAAGGTCAAAAGAAAGGCAAGGCAAATCAGGGCAAAAGGAGAAAGGAAGGCAAGGAAAGACAAGGCAAAGAGGCAAAGCAAGGCAAGGCAAAGAGACAAAGCAAGGCAAGGCAAAAGGGCAAAGCAAGGCAAGGTAAGGCAAAGGGGCAAAGCAAGGCATGGAAAGGCAAGGTAAGAGAAGGCAAAAGGGTAAAGCAAGGCAAGGAAAGGCAAGGCAAAAGGAGAAAGCAAAGAAAGGCAAGGCAAAAGGATAAGGAAGACACGTCAAGGCAAGGCAAAGATGAAAGCAAGGCAATGCAAGGCAATTCAAAACGGCAAAACAAGGAAAGGCAAGGCAAAAGGGCAAAGCAAAGCAAGTCAAAAGGGCAAAGCATGACAAGGCAAGGCAATGCAAAAGGGCAAAGCATGAAAAGGCAAGGCAAGGCAAAAGGGCAATGCAAGGAAAGGCAAAAGGGCAAAGCATGACAAGGCAAAAGGGCAAAGCATAACAGGGCAAAGCAAGGCAAAAGGGCAAAGCAAGGCAAGTCAAAAGGGCAAAGCATGACAAGGCAAGGCAAGGAAAAAGGGTATAGCAAGTCAAGGCAAGGTAAGGCAAAAGGGCAATTCAAGGAAAGGCAAAATGGCAAAGCAAGGCAAGGCAAAAGGCAAAGCAAAGCAAGTCAAAATGGCAAAGTATGACAAGGCAAGGCAAGGAAAAAGGCTATAGCAAGTCAAGGCAAGGTAAGGCAAAAGGGCAATTCAAGGAAAGGCAAAATGGCAAAGCAAGGCAAGGCAAAAGGGCAAAGCATAACAAGGCAAAGCAAGGCAAAAGGGCAAAGCAAGGCAAGGCAAAAGGGCAAAGCATGGCAAGGCAAGGAAAAAGGGCAACTCAATGCAAGGCCGGGCAAAAGTGCAAAGAAAGGCAAGGCAAGGTAAGTCAAAAGGACAAACCATGGCAAGGCCAGGAAAAAGGCCAAAGCAAGGAAAGGCAAGGCAAAAGGGGAAAGCAAGGCAAGGGAAAATGGCAAAGCAAGGCAAGGCAAGGAAAGACAAAAGGGCAAAGCAAGGCAAGGGAAAAGAGCAAAGCATGGCAAGGCAAGGCAAAAGGTCAAAAGAAAGGCAAGGCAAATCAGGGCAAAAGGAGAAAGGAAGGCAAGGCAAGTCAAGGCAAAGAGTCAAAGCAAGGCAAGGCAAAGGGTCAAAGGAAGGCATGGAAAGGAAAGGCAAAGGAAGGCAAAAGGGTAAAGCAAGGCAAGGAAAGGCAAGGCAAAAGGGGAAAGCAAAGCAAGGCAAGGCAAAATGATAAGGAAGACACGTCAAGGCAAGGCAAAGATGAAAGTAAGGCAATGCAAGGCAATTCAAAACGGCAAAACAAGGAAAGGCAAGGAAAAAGGGCAACTCAATGCAAGGCCAGGCAAAAGGGCAAAGAAAGGCAAGGCAAGGTAAGTCAAAAGGACAAACGATGGCAAGGCCAGGAAAAAGGCCAAAGCAAGGAAAGGCAAGGCAAAAGGGAAAAGCAAGGCAAGGGAAAATGGCAAAGCAAGGCAAGGCAAGGCAAGACAAAAGGGCAAAGCAAGGCAAGGAAAAAGAGCAAAGCATGGCAAGGCAAGGCAAGGCAAAAGGTCAAAAGAAAGGCAAGGCAAATCAGGGCAAAAGGAGAAAGGAAGTCAAGGCAAGACAAGGCAAAGAGGCAAAGCAAGGCAAGGTAAGGCAAGGCAAAAGGGGAAAGCAAAGCAAGGCAAGGCAAAAGGATAAGGAAGACACGTCAAGGCAAGGCAAAGATGAAAGTAAGTCAATGCAAGGAAATTGAAAACGGGAAAAGAAGGAAAGGCAAGGCAAAAGGGCAAAGCAAAGCAAGTCAAAAGGGCAAAGCTTGACAAGGCAAGGCAATGCAAAAGGACAAAGCATGAAAAGGCAAGGCAAGGCAAAAGGGTAAAGCATGTCAAGGCAAGGTAAGGCAAAAGGGCAATGCAAGGAAAAGCAAAATGGCAAAGCAAGACAAGGCAAAAGGGAAAGCATAACAAGGCAAAGCAAGGCAAAAGGGCAAAGCAAGACAAGGCAAAAGGGCAAAGCAAGGAAAGTCAAAAGGGCAAAGCATGACAAGGCAAGGCAAGGAAAAAGTGTATAGCAAGTCAAGGCAAGGTAAGGCAAAAGGGCAATTCAAGGAAAGGCAAAATGGCAAAGCAAGGCAAGGCAAAAGGACAAAGCAAAGCAAGTCAAAAGGGCAAAGCATGACAAGGCAAGGCAAGGAAAAAGGGTATAGCAAGTCAAGGCAAGGTAAGGCAAAAGGGCAATTCAAGGTAAGGCAAAATGGCAAAGCAAGGCAAGGCAAAAGGGCAAAGCAAAGCAAGTCAAAATGGCAAAGTATGACAAGATAAGGCAAGGAAAAAGGGTATAGCAAGTCAAGGCAAGGTAAGGCAAAAGGGCAATTCAAGGAAAGGCAAAATGGCAAAGCAAGGCAAGGCAAAAGGGCAAAGCATAACAAGGCAAAGCAAGGCAAAAGGGCAAAGCAAGGCAAGGCAAAAGGGCAAAGCAAGGCAAGTCAAAAAGGCAAAGCATGACAAGGCAAGGCAAGGAAAAAGGGTATAGCAAGTCAAGGCAAGGTAAGGCAAAAGGGCAATTCAAGGAAAGGCAAAATGGCAAAGCAAGGCAAGGCAAAAGGGCAAAGCAAGGCCAAGCAAAAGTGCAAAGAAAGGCAAGGCAAGGTAAGTCAAAAGGACAAACCATGGCAAGGCCAGGAAAAAGGCCAAAGCAAGGAAAGGCAAGGCAAAAGGGGAAAGCAAGGCAAGGGAAAATGGCAAAGCAAGGCAAGGCAAGGAAAGACAAAAGGGCAAAGCAAGGCAAGGAAAAAGAGCAAAGCATGGCAAGGCAAGGCAAAAGGTCAAAAGAAAGGCAAGGCAAATCAGGGCAAAAGGAGAAAGGAAGACAAGGCAAGACAAGGCAAAGAGACAAAGCAAGGCAAGGCAAAAGGGCATAGCAAGGCAAGGTAAGGCAAAGGGGCAAAGCAAGGCATGGAAAGGCAAAGGCAAGGGAAGGCAAAAGGGTAAAGCAAGGCAAGGAAAGGCAAGGGAAAAGGAGAAAGCAAAGCAAGGCAAGGCAAAAGGATAAGGAAGACACTCAAGGCAAGGCAAAGATGAAAGCAAGGCAATGCAAGGCAATTCAAAACGGCAAAACAAGGAAAGGCATGCAAAAGGGCAAAGCAAAGCAAGTCAAAAGGGCAAAGCATGA
Organism: Columba livia; assembly: GCF_036013475.1. NCBI lineage: Eukaryota > Metazoa > Chordata > Aves > Columbiformes > Columbidae > Columba > Columba livia. The sequence continues at coordinate 203,552 of NW_027043265.1, forward strand.
CAAGGCAAGGCAAGGCAAAAGGGCAAAGCATGACAAGGCAAGGTAAGGCAAAAGGGCAAATCAAGACAAGGCAAAAGGGCAAAGCATAACAAGGCAAAGCAAGGCAAAAGGGCAAAGCAAGGCAAGTCAAAAGGGCAAAGCATGATAAGGCAAGGCAAGGAAAAAGGGTATAGCAAGTCAAGGCAAGGTAAGGCAAAAGGGCAATTCAAGGAAAGGCAAAATGGCAAAGCAAGGCAAGGCAAAAGGGCAAAGCATGAAAAGGCAAGGCAAGGAAAAAGGGTATAGCAAGTCAAGGCAAGGTAAGGCAAAAGGGCAATTCAAGGAAAGACAAAATGGCAAAGCAAGGCAAAGCAAAAGGGCAAAGCATGACAAGGCAAGGCAAGGAAAAAGGGTATAGCAAGTCAAGGCAAGGTAAGGCAAAAGGGCAATTCAAGGAAAGGCAAAATGGCAAAGCAAGGCAAGGCAAAAGGGCAAAGCATGAAAAGGCAAGGAAAAAGGGCAACTCAATGCAAGGCCAGGCAAAAGGGCAAAGAAAGGCAAGGCAAGGTAAGTCAAAAGGACAAACCATGGCAAGGCCAGGAAAAAGGCCAAAGCAAGGAAAGGCAAGGCAAAAGGGAAAAGCAAGGCAAGGGAAAATGGCAAAGCAAGGCAAGGCAAGGCAAGACAAAAGGGCAAAGCAAGGCAAGGAAAAAGAGCAAAGCATGGCAAGGCAAGGCAAGGCAAAAGGTCAAAAGAAAGGCAAGGCAAATCAGGGCAAAAGGAGAAAGGAAGGCAAGGCAAGACAAGGCAAAGAGGCAAAGCAAGGCAAGGTAAGGCAAGGCAAAAGGGGAAAGCAAAGCAAGGCAAGGCGAAAGGATAAGGAAGACACGTCAAGGCAAGGCAAAGATGAAAGTAAGGCAATGCAAGGAAATTGAAAACGGCAAAACAAGGAAAGGCAAGGCAAAAGGGCAAAGCAAAGCAAGTCAAAAGGGCAAAGCATGACAAGGCAAGGCAAGGCAAAAGGGTAAAGCATGTCAAGGCAAGGTAAGGCAAAAGGGCAATGCAAGGAAAAGCAAAATGGCAAAGCAAGACAAGGCAAAAGGGAAAGCATAACAAGGCAAAGCAAGGCAAAAGGGCAAAGCAAGACAAGGCAAAAGGGCAAAGCAAGGAAAGTCAAAAGGGCAAAGCATGACAAGGCAAGGCAAGGAAAAAGGGTATAGCAAGTCAAGGCAAGGTAAGGCAAAAGGGCAATTCAAGGAAAGGCAAAATGGCAAAGCAAGGCAAGGCAAAAGGGCAAATCATAACAAGGCAAAGCAAGGCAAAAGGGCAAAGCAAGGCAAGGCAAAAGGGCAAAGCATGGCAAGGCAAGGAAAAAGGGCAACTCAATGCAAGGCCGGGCAAAAGTGCAAAGAAAGGCAAGGCAAGGTAAGTCAAAAGGACAAACCATGGCAAGGCCAGGAAAAAGGCCAAAGCAAGGAAAGGCAAGGCAAAAGGGGAAAGCAAGGCAAGGGAAAATGGCAAAGCAAGGCAAGGCAAGGCAAGGCAAAAGGGCAAAGCAAGGCAAGGGAAAAGAGCAAAGCATGGCAAGGCAAGACAAGGCAAAAGGTCAAAAGAAAGGCAAGGCAAATCAGGGCAAAAGGAGAAAGGAAGGCAAGGCAAGTCAAGGCAAAGAGTCAAAGCAAGGCAAGGCAAAGGGTCAAAGCAAGGCATGGAAAGGCAAGGCAAGGGAAGGCAAAAGGGTAAAGCAAGGCAAGGAAAGGCAAGGCAAAAGGGGAAAGCAAAGCAAGGCAAGGCAAAATGATAAGGAAGACACGTCAAGGCAAGGCAAAGATGAAAGTAAGGCAATGCAAGGCAATTCAAAACGGCAAAACAAGGAAAGGCAAGGCAAAAGGGCAAAGCAAAGCAAGTCAAAAGGGCAAAGCATGACAAGGCAAGGTAAGGCAAAAGGGCAATGCAAGGAAAGGCAAAATGGCAAAGCAAGACAAGGCAAAAGGGCAAAGCATAACAAGGCAAAGCAAGGCAAAAGGGCAAACCAAGGCAAGTCAAAAGGGCAAAGCATGACAAGGCAAGGCAAGGAAAAAGGGTATAGCAAGTCAAGGCAAGGTAAGGCAAAAGGGCAATACAAGGAAAGGCAAAATGGCAAAGCATGGCAAGGCAAAAGGGCAAAGCATGAAAAGGCAAGGCAAGAAAGAAGGGTATAGCAAGTCAAGGCAATGTAAGGCAAAAGGGCAATTCAAGGAAAGACAAAATGGCAAAGCAAGGCAAGGCAAAAGGGCAAAGCATGGCAAGGCAAGGAAAAAGGGCAACTCAATGCAAGGCCAGGCAAAAGGGCAAAGAAAGGCAAGGCAAGGTAAGTCAAAAGGATAAACCATGGCAAGGCCAGGAAAAAGGCCAAAGCAAGGAAAGGCAAGGCAAAAGGGAAAAGCAAGGCAAGGGAAAATGGCAAAGCAAGGCAAGGCAAGGCAAGACAAAAGGGCAAAGCAAGGCAAGGAAAAAGAGCAAAGCATGGAAAGGCAAGGCAAGGCAAAAGGTCAAAGAAAGGCAAGGCAAATCAGGGCAAAAGGAGAAAGGAAGGCAAGGCAAGACAAGGCAAAGAGGCAAAGCAAGGCAAGGTAAGGCAAGGCAAAAGGGGAAAGCAAAGCAAGGCAAGGCGAAAGGGTAAGAAAGACACGTCAAGGCAAGGCAAAGATGAAAGTAAGGCAATGCAAGGAAATTGAAAACGGCAAAACAAGGAAAGGCAAGGCAAAAGGGCAAAGCAAAGCAAGTCAAAAGGGCAAAGCATGACAAGGCAAGGCAATGCAAAAGGGCAAAGCATGAAAAGGCAAGGCAAGGCAAAAGGGTAAAGCATGTCAAGGCAAGGTAAGGCAAAAGGGCAATGCAAGGAAAAGCAAAATGGCAAAGCAAGACAAGGCAAAAGGGAAAGCATAACAAGGCAAAGCAAGGCAAAAGGGCAAAGCAAGACAAGGCAAAAGGGCAAAGCATGACAAGGCAAGGCAAGGAAAAAGGGTATAGCAAGTCAAGGCAAGGTAAGGCAAAAGGGCAATTCAAGGAAAGGCAAAATGGCAAAGCAAGGCAAGGCAAAAGGACAAAGCAAAGCAAGTCAAAATGGCAAAGTATGACAAGGCAAGGCAAGGGAAAAGGATATAGCAAGTCAAGGCAAGGTAAGGCAAAAGGGCAAAGCATGACAAGACAAGGTAAGGCAAAAGGGCAATTCAAGGAAAGGCAAAATGGCAAAGCAAGGCAAGGCAAAAGGACAAAGCATAACAAGGCAAAGCAAGGCAAAAGGGCAAAGCAAGGAAAGGCAAAAGGGCAAAGCAAGGCAAGTCAAAAGGGCAAAGCATGACAAAGCAAGGCAAGGAAAAAGGGTATAGCAAGTCAAGGCAAGGTAAGGCAAAAGGGCAATTCAAGGAAAGGCAAAATGGCAAAGCAAGGCAAGGCAAAAGGGCAAAGCAAGGCCAGGCAACAGTGCAAAGAAAGGCAAGGCAAGGTAAGTCAAAAGGACAAACCATGGCAAGGCCAGGAAAAAGGCCAAAGAAAGGAAAGGCAAGGCAAAAGGGGAAAGCAAGGCAAGGGAAAATGGCAAAGCAAGGCAAGGCAAGGAAAGACAAAAGGGCAAAGCAAGGCAAGGAAAAAGAGCAAAGCATGGCAAGGCAAGGCAAAAGGTCAAAAGAAAGGCAAGGCAAATCAGGGCAAAAGGAGAAAGGAAGGCAAGGAAAGACAAGGCAAAGAGGCAAAGCAAGGCAAGGCAAAGAGACAAAGCAAGGCAAGGCAAAAGGGCAAAGCAAGGCAAGGTAAGGCAAAGGGGCATAGCAAGGCAAGGAAAGGCAAGGCAAAAGGAGAAAGCAAAGAAAGGCAAGGCAAAAGGATAAGGAAGACACGTCAAGGCAAGGCAAAGATGAAAGCAAGGCAATGCAAGGCAATTCAAAACGGCAAAACAAGGAAAGGCAAGGCAAAAGGGCAAAGCAAAGCAAGTCAAAAGGGCAAAGCATGACAAGGCAAGGCAATGCAAAAGGGCAAAGCATGAAAAGGCAAGGCAAGGCAAAAGGGCAATGCAAGGAAAGGCAAAAGGGCAAAGCATGACAAGGCAAAAGGGCAAAGCATAACAGGGCAAAGCAAGGCAAAAGGGCAAAGCAAGGCAAGTCAAAAGGGCAAAGCATGACAAGGCAAGGCAAGGAAAAAGGGTATAGCAAGTCAAGGCAAGGTAAGGCAAAAGGGCAATTCAAGGAAAGGCAAAATGGCAAAGCAAGGCAAGGCAAAAGGCAAAGCAAAGCAAGTCAAAATGGCAAAGTATGACAAGGCAAGGCAAGGAAAAAGGCTATAGCAAGTCAAGGCAAGGTAAGGCAAAAGGGCAATTCAAGGAAAGGCAAAATGGCAAAGCAAGGCAAGGCAAAAGGGCAAAGCATGGCAAGGCAAGGAAAAAGGGCAACTCAATGCAAGGCCGGGCAAAAGTGCAAAGAAAGGCAAGGCAAGGTAAGTCAAAAGGACAAACCATGGCAAGGCCAGGAAAAAGGCCAAAGCAAGGAAAGGCAAGGCAAAAGGGGAAAGCAAGGCAAGGGAAAATGGCAAAGCAAGGCAAGGCAAGGAAAGACAAAAGGGCAAAGCAAGGCAAGGGAAAAGAGCAAAGCATGGCAAGGCAAGGCAAAAGGTCAAAAGAAAGGCAAGGCAAATCAGGGCAAAAGGAGAAAGGAAGGCAAGGCAAGTCAAGGCAAAGAGTCAAAGCAAGGCAAGGCAAAGGGTCAAAGGAAGGCATGGAAAGGCAAGGCAAAGGAAGGCAAAAGGGTAAAGCAAGGCAAGGAAAGGCAAGGCAAAAGGGGAAAGCAAAGCAAGGCAAGGCAAAATGATAAGGAAGACACGTCAAGGCAAGGCAAAGATGAAAGTAAGGCAATGCAAGGCAATTCAAAACGGCAAAACAAGGAAAGGCAAGGAAAAAGGGCAACTCAATGCAAGGCCAGGCAAAAGGGCAAAGAAAGGCAAGGCAAGGTAAGTCAAAAGGACAAACGATGGCAAGGCCAGGAAAAAGGCCAAAGCAAGGAAAGGCAAGGCAAAAGGGAAAAGCAAGGCAAGGGAAAATGGCAAAGCAAGGCAAGGCAAGGCAAGACAAAAGGGCAAAGCAAGGCAAGGAAAAAGAGCAAAGCATGGCAAGGCAAGGCAAGGCAAAAGGTCAAAAGAAAGGCAAGGCAAATCAGGGCAAAAGGAGAAAGGAAGTCAAGGCAAGACAAGGCAAAGAGGCAAAGCAAGGCAAGGTAAGGCAAGGCAAAAGGGGAAAGCAAAGCAAGGCAAGGCAAAAGGATAAGGAAGACACGTCAAGGCAAGGCAAAGATGAAAGTAAGGCAATGCAAGGAAATTGAAAACGGGAAAACAAGGAAAGGCAAGGCAAAAGGGCAAAGCAAAGCAAGTCAAAAGGGCAAAGCTTGACAAGGCAAGGCAATGCAAAAGGACAAAGCATGAAAAGGCAAGGCAAGGCAAAAGGGTAAAGCATGTCAAGGCAAGGTAAGGCAAAAGGGCAATGCAAGGAAAAGCAAAATGGCAAAGCAAGACAAGGCAAAAGGGAAAGCATAACAAGGCAAAGCAAGGCAAAAGGGCAAAGCAAGACAAGGCAAAAGGGCAAAGCAAGGAAAGTCAAAAGGGCAAAGCATGACAAGGCAAGGCAAGGAAAAAGGGTATAGCAAGTCAAGGCAAGGTAAGGCAAAAGGGCAATTCAAGGAAAGGCAAAATGGCAAAGCAAGGCAAGGCAAAAGGGCAAAGCAAAGCAAGTCAAAATGGCAAAGTATGACAAGATAAGGCAAGGAAAAAGGGTATAGCAAGTCAAGGCAAGGTAAGGCAAAAGGGCAATTCAAGGAAAGGCAAAATGGCAAAGCAAGGCAAGGCAAAAGGGCAAAGCATAACAAGGCAAAGCAAGGCAAAAGGGCAAAGCAAGGCAAGGCAAAAGGGCAAAGCAAGGCAAGTCAAAAAGGCAAAGCATGACAAGGCAAGGCAAGGAAAAAGGGTATAGCAAGTCAAGGCAAGGTAAGGCAAAAGGGCAATTCAAGGAAAGGCAAAATGGCAAAGCAAGGCAAGGCAAAAGGGCAAAGCAAGGCCAAGCAAAAGTGCAAAGAAAGGCAAGGCAAGGTAAGTCAAAAGGACAAACCATGGCAAGGCCAGGAAAAAGGCCAAAGCAAGGAAAGGCAAGGCAAAAGGGGAAAGCAAGGCAAGGGAAAATGGCAAAGCAAGGCAAGGCAAGGAAAGACAAAAGGGCAAAGCAAGGCAAGGAAAAAGAGCAAAGCATGGCAAGGCAAGGCAAAAGGTCAAAAGAAAGGCAAGGCAAATCAGGGCAAAAGGAGAAAGGAAGACAAGGCAAGACAAGGCAAAGAGACAAAGCAAGGCAAGGCAAAAGGGCATAGCAAGGAAAGGTAAGGCAAAGGGGCAAAGCAAGGCATGGAAAGGCAAAGGCAAGGGAAGGCAAAAGGGTAAAGCAAGGCAAGGAAAGGCAAGGGAAAAGGAGAAAGCAAAGCAAGGCAAGGCAAAAGGATAAGGAAGACACTCAAGGCAAGGCAAAGATGAAAGCAAGGCAATGCAAGGCAATTCAAAACGGCAAAACAAGGAAAGGCATGCAAAAGGGCAAAGCAAAGCAAGTCAAAAGGGCAAAGCATGACAAGGCAAGGCAAGGAAAAAGGGCAAAGCATGACAAGGCAAGGTAAGGCAAAAGGGCAAATCAAGACAAGGCAAAAGGGCAAAGCATAACAAGGCAAAGCAAGGCAAAAGGGCAAAGCAAGGCAAGTCAAAAGGGCAAAGCATGATAAGGCAAGGCAAGGAAAAAGGGTATAGCAAGTCAAGGCAAGGTAAGGCAAAAGGGCAATTCAAGGAAAGGCAAAATGGCAAAGCAAGGCAAGGCAAAAGGGCAAAGCATGAAAAGGCAAGGCAAGGAAAAAGGGTATAGCAAGTCAAGGCAAGGTAAGGCAAAAGGGCAATTCAAGGAAAGACAAAATGGCAAAGCAAGGCAAAGCAAAAGGGCAAAGCATGACAAGGCAAGGCAAGGAAAAAGGGTATAGCAAGTCAAGGCAAGGTAAGGCAAAAGGGCAATTCAAGGAAAGGCAAAATGGCAAAGCAAGGCAAGGCAAAAGGGCAAAGCATGAAAAGGCAAGGAAAAAGGGCAACTCAATGCAAGGCCAGGCAAAAGGGCAAAGAAAGGCAAGGCAAGGTAAGTCAAAAGGACAAACCATGGCAAGGCCAGGAAAAAGGCCAAAGCAAGGAAAGGCAAGGCAAAAGGGAAAAGCAAGGCAAGGGAAAATGGCAAAGCAAGGCAAGGCAAGGCAAGACAAAAGGGCAAAGCAAGGCAAGGAAAAAGAGCAAAGCATGGCAAGGCAAGGCAAGGCAAAAGGTCAAAAGAAAGGCAAGGCAAATCAGGGCAAAAGGAGAAAGGAAGGCAAGGCAAGACAAGGCAAAGAGGCAAAGCAAGGCAAGGTAAGGCAAGGCAAAAGGGGAAAGCAAAGCAAGGCAAGGCGAAAGGATAAGGAAGACACGTCAAGGCAAGGCAAAGATGAAAGTAAGGCAATGCAAGGAAATTGAAAACGGCAAAACAAGGAAAGGCAAGGCAAAAGGGCAAAGCAAAGCAAGTCAAAAGGGCAAAGCATGACAAGGCAAGGCAAGGCAAAAGGGTAAAGCATGTCAAGGCAAGGTAAGGCAAAAGGGCAATGCAAGGAAAAGCAAAATGGCAAAGCAAGACAAGGCAAAAGGGAAAGCATAACAAGGCAAAGCAAGGCAAAAGGGCAAAGCAAGACAAGGCAAAAGGGCAAAGCAAGGAAAGTCAAAAGGGCAAAGCATGACAAGGCAAGGCAAGGAAAAAGGGTATAGCAAGTCAAGGCAAGGTAAGGCAAAAGGGCAATTCAAGGAAAGGCAAAATGGCAAAGCAAGGCAAGGCAAAAGGACAAAGCAAAGCAAGTCAAAAGGGCAAAGCATGACAAGGCAAGGCAAGGAAAAAGGGTATAGCAAGTCAAGGCAAGGTAAGGCAAAAGGGCAATTCAAGGAAAGGCAAAATGGCAAAGCAAGGCAAGGCAAAAGGACAAAGCAAAGCAAGTCAAAAGGGCAAAGCATGACAAGGCAAGGCAAGGAAAAAGGGTATAGCAAGTCAAGGCAAGGTAAGGCAAAAGGGCAATTCAAGGAAAGGCAAAATGGCAAAGCAAGGCAAGGCAAAAGGACAAAGCAAAGCAAGTCAAAAGGGCAAAGCATGACAAGGCAAGGCAAGGAAAAAGGGTATAGCAAGTCAAGGCAAGGTAAGGCAAAAGGGCAATTCAAGGAAAGACAAAATGGCAAAGCAAGGCAAGGCAAAAGGGCAAAGCATGACAAGGCAAGGCAAGGAAAAAGGGTATAGCAAGTCAAGGCAAGGTAAAGCAAAAGGGCAATTCAAGGAAAGGCAAAATGGCAAAGCAAGGCAAGGCAAAAGGGCAAAGCATGAAAAGGCAAGGCAAGGAAAAAGGGTATAGCAAGTCAAGGCAAGGTAAGGCAAAAGGGCAATTCAAGGAAAGGCAAAATGGCAAAGCAAGGCAAGGCAAAAGGACAAAGCAAAGCAAGTCAAAAGGGCAAAGCATGACAAGGCAAGGCAATGCAAAAGGGCAAAGCATGAAAAGGCAAGGCAAGGCAAAAGGGTAAAGCATGTCAAGGCAAGGTAAGGCAAAAGGGCAATGCAAGGAAGAGCAAAATGGCAAAGCAAGACAAGGCAAAAGGGAAAGCATAACAAGGCAAAGCAAGGCAAAATGGCAAAGCAAGACAAGGCAAGGCAAGGAAAAAGGGTATAGCAAGTCAAGGCAAGGTAAGGCAAAAGGGCAATTCAAGGAAAGTCAAAATGGCAAAGCAAGGCAAGGCAAAAGGGCAAAGCAAGGCCAGGCAAAAGTGCAAAGAAATGCAAGGCAAGGTAAGTCAAAAGGACAAACCATGGCAATGCCAGGAAAAAGGCCAAAGCAAGGAAAGGCAAGGCAAAAGGGGAAAGCAAGGCAAGGGAAAATGGCAAAGCAAGGCAAGGCAAGGAAAGACAAAAGGGCAAAGCAAGGCAAGGAAAAAGAGCAAAGCATGGCAAGGCAAGGCAAAAGGTCAAAAGAAGGCAAGGCAAATCAGGGCAAAAGGAGAAAGGAATGCAAGGTAAGACAAGGCAAAGAGACAAAGCAAGGCAAGGCAAAAGGGCATAGCAAGGCAAGGTAAGGCAAAGGGCAAAGCAAGGCATGGAAAGGCAAAGGCAAGGGAAGGCAAAAGGGTAAAGCAAGGCAAGGAAAGGCAAGGGAAAAGGAGAAAGCAAAGCAAGGCAAGGCAAAAGGATAAGGAAGACACGTCAAGGCAAGGCAAAGATGAAAGCAAGGCAATGCAAGGCAATTCAAAACGGCAAAACAAGGAAAGGCATGCAAAAGGGCAAAGCAAAGCAAGTCAAAAGGGCAAAGCATGACAAGGCAAGGCAAGGCAAAAGGGCAAAGCATGACAAGGCAAGGTAAGGCAAAAGGGCAATGCAAGGAAAGGCAAAATGGCAAAGCAAGACAAGGCAAAAATGGCAAAGCATAACAAGGCAAAGCAAGGCAAAACGGCAAAGCAAGGCAAGTCAAAAGGGCAAAGCATGACAAGGCAAGGCAAGGAAAAAGGGTATAGCAAGTCAAGGCAAGGTAAGGCAAAAGGGCAATTCAAGGAAAGGCAAAATGGCAAAGCAAGGCAAGGCAAAAGGGCAAAGCAAAGCAAGTCAAAATGGCAAAGTATGACAAGGCAAGGCAAGGAAAAAGGGTATAGCAAGTCAAGGCAAGGTAAGGCAAAAGGGCAATTCAAGGAAAGGCAAAATGGCAAAGCAAGGCAAGGCAAAAGGGGAAAGCATAACAAGGCAAAGCAAGGCAAAAGGGCAAAGCAAGGCAAGGCAAAAGGGCAAAGCAAGGCAAGTCAAAAAGGCAAAGCATGACAAGGCAAGGCAAGGAAAAAGGGTATAGCAAGTCAAGGCAAGGTAAAGCAAAAGGGCAATTCAAGGAAAGGCAAAATGGCAAAGCAAGGCAAGGCAAAAGGGCAAAGCAAGGCCAAGCAAAAGTGCAAAGAAAGGCAAGGCAAGGTAAGTCAAAAGGACAAACCATGGCAAGGCCAGGAAAAAGGCCAAAGCAAGGAAAGGCAAGGCAAAAGGGGAAAGCAAGGCAAGGGAAAATGGCAAAGCAAGGCAAGGCAAGGAAAGACAAAAGGGCAAAGCAAGGCAAGGAAAAAGAGCAAAGCATGGCAAGGCAAGGCAAAAGGTCAAAAGAAAGGCAAGGCAAATCAGGGCAAAAGGAGAAAGGAAGGCAAGGCAAGACAAGGCAAAGAGACAAAGCAAGGCAAGGCAAAAGGGCATAGCAAGGCAAGGTAAGGCAAAGGGGCAAAGCAAGGCATGGAAAGGCAAAAGCAAGGGAAGGCAAAAGGGTAAAGCAAGGCAAGGAAAGGCAAGGGAAAAGGAGAAAGCAAAGCAAGGCAAGGCAAAAGGATAAGGAAGACACTCAAGGCAAGGCAAAGATGAAAGCAAGGCAATGCAAGGCAATTCAAAACGGCAAAACAAGGAAAGGCATGCAAAAGGGCAAAGCAAAGCAAGTCAAAAGGGCAAAGCATGACAAGGCAAGGCAAGGCAAAAGGGCAAAGCATGACAAGGCAAGGTAAGGCAAAAGGGCAAATCAAGACAAGGCAAAAGGGCAAAGCATAACAAGGCAAAGCAAGGCAAAAGGGCAAAGCAAGGCAAGTCAAAAGGGCAAAGCATGACAAGGCAAGGCAAGGAAAAAGGGTATAGCAAGTCAAGGCAAGGTAAGGCAAAAGGGCAATTCAAGGAAAGGCAAAATGGCAAAGCAAGGCAAGGCAAAAGGGCAAAGCATGAAAAGGCAAGGCAAGGAAAAAGGGTATAGCAAGTCAAGGCAAGGTAAGGCAAAAGGGCAATTCAAGGAAAGACAAAATGGCAAAGCAAGGCAAGGCAAAAGGGCAAAGCATGACAAGGCAAGGCAAGGAAAAAGGGTATAGCAAGTCAAGGCAAGGTAAGGCAAAAGGGCAATTCAAGGAAAGGCAAAATGGCAAAGCAAGGCAAGGCAAAAGGGCAAAGCATGAAAAGGCAAGGAAAAAGGGCAACTCAATGCAAGGCCAGGCAAAAGGGCAAAGAAAGGCAAGGCAAGGTAAGTCAAAAGGACAAACCATGGCAAGGCCAGGAAAAAGGCCAAAGCAAGGAAAGGCAAGGCAAAAGGGAAAAGCAAGGCAAGGGAAAATGGCAAAGCAAGGCAAGGCAAGGCAAGACAAAAGGGCAAAGCAAGGCAAGGAAAAAGAGCAAAGCATGGCAAGGCAAGGCAAGGCAAAAGGTCAAAAGAAAGGCAAGGCAAATCAGGGCAAAAGGAGAAAGGAAGGCAAGGCAAGACAAGGCAAAGAGGCAAAGCAAGGCAAGGTAAGGCAAGGCAAAAGGGGAAAGCAAAGCAAGGCAAGGCGAAAGGATAAGGAAGACACGTCAAGGCAAGGCAAAGATGAAAGTAAGGCAATGCAAGGAAATTGAAAACGGCAAAACAAGGAAAGGCAAGGCAAAAGGGCAAAGCAAAGCAAGTCAAAAGGGCAAAGCATGACAAGGCAAGGCAAGGCAAAAGGGTAAAGCATGTCAAGGCAAGGTAAGGCAAAAGGGCAATGCAAGGAAAAGCAAAATGGCAAAGCAAGACAAGGCAAAAGGGAAAGCATAACAAGGCAAAGCAAGGCAAAAGGGCAAAGCAAGACAAGGCAAAAGGGCAAAGCAAGGAAAGTCAAAAGGGCAAAGCATGAGAAGGCAAGGCAAGGAAAAAGGGTATAGCAAGTCAAGGCAAGGTAAGGCAAAAGGGCAATTCAAGGAAAGGCAAAATGGCAAAGCAAGGCAAGGCAAAAGGACAAAGCAAAGCAAGTCAAAAGGGCAAAGCATGACAAGGCAAGGCAAGGAAAAAGGGTATAGCAAGTCAAGGCAAGGTAAGGCAAAAGGGCAATTCAAGGAAAGGCAAAATGGCAAAGCAAGGCAAGGCAAAAGGACAAAGCAAAGCAAGTCAAAAGGGCAAAGCATGACAAGGCAAGGCAAGGAAAAAGGGTATAGCAAGTCAAGGCAAGGTAAGGCAAAAGGGCAATTCAAGGAAAGGCAAAATGGCAAAGCAAGGCAAGGCAAGAGGACAAAGCAAAGCAAGTCAAAAGGGCAAAGCATGACAAGGCAAGGCAAGGAAAAAGGGTATAGCAAGTCAAGGCAAGGTAAGGCAAAAGGGCAATTCAAGGAAAGGCAAAATGGCAAAGCAAGGCAAGGCAAAAGGGGAAAGCATGAAAAGGCAAGGCAAGGAAAAAGGGTATAGCAAGTCAAGGCAAGGTAAGGCAAAAGGGCAATTCAAGGAAAGACAAAATGGCAAAGCAAGGCAAGGCAAAAGGGCAAAGCATGACAAGGCAAGGCAAGGAAAAAGGGTATAGCAAGTCAAGGCAAGGTAAGGCAAAAGGGCAATTCAAGGAAAGGCAAAATGGCAAAGCAAGGCAAGGCAAAAGGGCAAAGTATGAAAAGGCAAGGCAAGGAAAAAGGGTATAGCAAGTCAAGGCAAGGTAAGGCAAAAGGGCAACTCAAGGAAAGGCAAAATGGCAAAGCAAGGCAAGGAAAAAGGACAAAGCAAAGCAAGTCAAAAGGGCAAAGCATGACAAGGCAAGGCAATGCAAAAGGGCAAAGCATGAAAAGGCAAGGCAAGGCAAAAGGGTAAAGCATGTCAAGGCAAGGTAAGGCAAAAGGGCAATGCTAGGAAAAGCAAAAGGGCAAAGCAAGACAAGGCAAAAGGGAAAGCATAACAAGGCAAAGCAAGGCAAAAGGGCAAAGCAAGACAAGGCAAAAGGGCAAAGCAAGGAATGTCAAAAGGGCAAAGCATGACAAGGCAAGGCAAGGAAAAAGGGTATAGCAAGTCAAGGCAAGGTAAGGCAAAAGGGCAATTCAAGGAAAGGCAAAATGGCAAAGAAAGGCAAGGCAAAAGGGCAAAGCAAAGCAAGTCAAAATGGCAAAGTATGACAAGGCAAGGCAAGGAAAAAGGGTATAGCAAGTCAAGGCAAAGTAAGGCAAAAGGGCAATTCAAGGAAAGGCAAAATGGCAAAGCAAGGCAAGTCAAAAGGGCAAAGCATGACAAGGCAAGGCAGGGAGAAAGGGTATAGCAAGTCAAGGCAAGGTAAGGAAAAAGGGCAATTCAAGGAAAGGCAAAAGGGCAAAGCTAGGCAAGGCAAAAGGGCAAAGCAAGGCCAGGCAAAAGTGCAAAGAAATGCAAGGCAAGGTAAGTCAAAAGGACAAACCATGGCAATGCCAGGAAAAAGGCGAAAGCAAGGAAAGGCAAGGCAAAAGGGGAAAGCAAGGCAAGGGAAAATGGCAAAGCAAGGCAAGGCAAGGAAAGACAAAAGGGCAAAGCAAGGCAAGGAAAAAGAGCAAAGCATGGCAAGGCAAGGCAAAAGGTCAAAAGAAGGCAAGGCAAATCAGGGCAAAAGGAGAAAGGAAGGCAAGGTAAGACAAGGCAAAGAGACAAAGCAAGGCAAGGCAAAAGGGCATAGCAAGGCTTGGTAAGGCAAAGGGCAAAGCAAGGCATGGAAAGGCAAAGGCAAGGGAAGGCAAAAGGGTAAAGCAAGGCAAGGAAAGGCAAGGGAAAAGGAGAAAGCAAAGCAAGGCAAGGCGAAAGGATAAGGAAGACACGTCAAGGCAAGGCAAAGATGAAAGCAAGGCAATGCAAGGCAATTCAAAACGGCAAAACAAGGAAAGGCAAGGCAAAAGGGCAAAGCAAAGCAAGTCAAAAGGGCAAAGCATGACAAGGCAAGGCAAGGCAAAAGGGCAAAGCATGACAAGGCAAGGTAAGGCAAAAGGGCAATGCAAGGAAAGGCAAAATGGCAAAGCAAGACAAGGCAAAAATGGCAAAGCATAACAAGGCAAAGCAAGGCAAAACGGCAAAGCAAGGCAAGTCAAAAGGGCAAAGCATGACAAGGCAAGGCAAGGAAAAAGGGTATAGCAAGTCAAGGCAAGGTAAGGCAAAAGGGCAATTCAAGGAAAGGCAAAATGGCAAAGCAAGGCAAGGCAAAAGGGCAAAGCAAAGCAAGGCAAAGCAAGGCAAAAGGGCAAAGCAAGGCAAGGCAAAAGGGCAAAGCATGGCAAGGCAAGGAAAAAGGGCAACTCAATGCAAGGCCGGGCAAAAGTGCAAAGAAAGGCAAGGCAAGGTAAGTCAAAAGGACAAACCATGGCAAGGCCAGGAAAAAGGCCAAAGCAAGGAAAGGCAAGGCAAAAGGGGAAAGCAAGGCAAGGGAAAATGGCAAAGCAAGGCAAGGTAAGGCAAGACAAAAGGGCAAAGCAAGACAAGGAAAAAGAGCAAAGCATGGCAAGGCAAGGCAAGGCAAAAGGTCAAAAGAAAGGCAAGGCAAATCAGGGCAAAAGGAGAAAGGAAGGCAAGGCAAGTCAAGGCAAAGAGTCAAAGCAAGACAAGGCAAAGGGTCAAAGGAAGGCATGGAAAGGCAAGGCAAAGAAAGGCAAAAGGGTAAAGCAAGGCAAGGAAAGGCAAGGCAAAAGGGGAAAGCAAAGCAAGGCAAGGCAAAATGATAAGGAAGACACGTCAAGGCAAGGCAAAGATGAAAGTAAGGCAATGCAAGGCAATTCAAAACGGCAAAACAAGGAAAGGCAAGGCAAAAGGGCAAAGCATGACAAGGCAAGGTAAGGCAAAAGGGCAATGCGAGGAAAGGCAAAATGGCAAAGCAAGACAAGGCAAAAGGGCAAAGCATAATAAGGCAAAGCAAGGCAAAAGGGCAAAGCAAGGCAAGTCAAAAGGACAAAGCATGACAAGGCAAGGCAAGGAAAAAGGGTATAGCAAGTCAAGGCAAGGTAAGGCAAAAGGGCAATTCAAGGAAAGGCAAAATGGCAAAGCAAGGCAAGGCAAAAGGGCAAAGCAAGGCCAAGCAAAAGTGCAAAGAAAGGCAAGGCAAGGTAAGTCAAAAGGACAAACCATGGCAAGGCCAGGAAAAAGGCCAAAGCAAGGAAAGGCAAGGCAAAAGGGGAAAGCAAGGCAAGGGAAAATGGCAAAGCAAGGCAAGGCAAGGAAAGACAAAAGGGCAAAGCAAGGCAAGGAAAAAGAGCAAAGCATGGCAAGGCAAGGCAAAAGGTCAAAAGAAAGGCAAGGCAAATCAGGGCAAAAGGAGAAAGGAAGGCAAGGCAAGACAAGGCAAAGAGACAAAGCAAGGCAAGGCAAAAGGGCATAGCAAGGAAAGGTAAGGCAAAGGGGCAAAGCAAGGCATGGAAAGGCAAAAGCAAGGGAAGGCAAAAGGGTAAAGCAAGGCAAGGAAAGGCAAGGGAAAAGGAGAAAGCAAAGCAAGGCAAGGCAAAAGGATAAGGAAGACACTCAAGGCAAGGCAAAGATGAAAGCAAGGCAATGCAAGGCAATTCAAAACGGCAAAACAAGGAAAGGCATGCAAAAGGGCAAAGCAAAGCAAGTCAAAAGGGCAAAGCATGACAAGGCAAGGCAAGGCAAAAGGGCAAAGCATGACAAGGCAAGGTAAGGCAAAAGGGCAAATCAAGACAAGGCAAAAGGGCAAAGCATAACAAGGCAAAGCAAGGCAAAAGGGCAAAGCAAGGCAAGTCAAAAGGGCAAAGCATGACAAGGCAAGGCAAGGAAAAAGGGTATAGCAAGTCAAGGCAAGGTAAGGCAAAAGGGCAATTCAAGGAAAGGCAAAATGGCAAAGCAAGGCAAGGCAAAAGGGCAAAGCATGAAAAGGCAAGGCAAGGAAAAAGGGTATAGCAAGTCAAGGCAAGGTAAGGCAAAAGGGCAATTCAAGGAAAGGCAAAATGGCAAAGCAAGGCAAGGCAAAAGGGCAAAGCATGAAAAGGCAAGGCAAGGAAAAAGGGTATAGCAAGTCAAGGCAAGGTAAGGCAAAAGGGCAATTCAAGGAAAGACAAAATGGCAAAGCAAGGCAAGGCAAAAGGGCAAAGCATGGCAAGGCAAGGAAAAAGGGCAACTCAATGCAAGGCCAGGCAAAAGGGCAAAGAAAGGCAAGGCAAGGTAAGTCAAAAGGACAAACCATGGCAAGGCCAGGAAAAAGGCCAAAGCAAGGAAAGGCAAGGCAAAAGGGAAAAGCAAGGCAAGGAAAAAGGGCAAAGCAAGGCAAGGTAAGGCAAGACAAAAGGGCAAAGCAAGGCAAGGAAAAAGAGCAAAGCATGGCAAGGCAAGGCAAGGCAAAAGGTCAAAGCATGAAAAGGCAAGGCAAGGAAAAAGGGTATAGCAAGTCAAGGCAAGGTAAGGCAAAAGGGCAATTCAAGGAAAGACAAAATGGCAAAGCAAGGCAAGGCAAAAGGGCAAAGCATGGCAAGGCAAGGAAAAAGGGCAACTCAATGCAAGGCCAGGCAAAAGGGCAAAGAAAGGCAAGGCAAGGTAAGTCAAAAGGACAAACCATGGCAAGGCCAGGAAAAAGGCCAAAGCAAGGAAAGGCAAGGCAAAAGGGAAAAGCAAGGCAAGGAAAAAGAGCAAAGGATGGCAAGGCAAGGCAAAAGGTCAAAAGAAAGGCAAGGCAAATCAGGGCAAAAGGAGAAAGGAAGGCAAGGCAAGACAAGGCAAAGAGACAAAGCAAGGCAAGGCAAAAGGGCATAGCAAGGCAAGGTAAGGCAAAGGGCAAAGCAAGGCATGGAAAGGCAAAGGCAAGGGAAGGCAAAAGGTTAAAGCAAGGCAAGGAAAGGCAAGGGAAAAGGAGAAAGCAAAGCAAGGCAAGGCAAAAGGATAAGGAAGACACGTCAAGGCAATGCAAAGATGAAAGCAAGGCAATGCAAGGCAATTCAAAACGGCAAAACAAGGAAAGGCAAGGCAAAAGGGCAAAGCAAAGCAAGTCAAAAGGGCAAAGCATGACAAGGCAAGGCAAGGCAAAAGGGCAAAGCATGACAAGGCAAGGTAAGGCAAAAGGGCAATGCAAGGAAAGGCAAAATGGCAAAGCAAGTCAAGGCAAAAATGGCAAAGCATAACAAGGCAAAGCAAGGCAAAAGGGCAAAGCAAGGCAAGTCAAAAGGGCAAAGCATGACAAGGCAAGGCAAGGAAAAAGGGTATAGCAAGTCAAGGCAAGGTAAGGCAAAAGGGCAATTCAAGGAAAGGCAAAATGGCAAAGCAAGGCAAGGCAAAAGGGCAAAGCAAGGCCAAGCAAAAGTGCAAAGAAAGGCAAGGCAAGGTAAGTCAAAAGGACAAACCATGGCAAGGCCAGGAAAAAGGCCAAAGCAAGGAAAGGCAAGGCAAAAGGGGAAAGCAAGGCAAGGGAAAATGGCAAAGCAAGGCAAGGCAAGGAAAGACAAAAGGGCAAAGCAAGGCAAGGAAAAAGAGCAAAGCATGGCAAGGCAAGGCAAAAGGTCAAAAGAAAGGCAAGGCAAATCAGGGCAAAAGGAGAAAGGAAGGCAAGGCAAGACAAGGCAAAGAGACAAAGCAAGGCAAGGCAAAAGGGCATAGCAAGGCAAGGTAAGGCAAAGGGGCAAAGCAAGGCATGGAAAGGCAAAAGCAAGGGAAGGCAAAAGGGTAAAGCAAGGCAAGGAAAGGCAAGGGAAAAGGAGAAAGCAAAGCAAGGCAAGGCAAAAGGATAAGGAAGACACTCAAGGCAGGGCAAAGATGAAAGCAAGGCAATGCAAGGCAATTCAAAACGGCAAAACAAGGAAAGGCATGCAAAAGGGCAAAGCAAAGCAAGTCAAAAGGGCAAAGCATGACAAGGCAAGGCAAGGCAAAAGGGCAAAGCATGACAAGGCAAGGTAAGGCAAAAGGGCAAATCAAGACAAGGCAAAAGGGCAAAGCATAACAAGGCAAAGCAAGGCAAAAGGGCAAAGCAAGGCAAGTCAAAAGGGCAAAGCATGACAAGGCAAGGCAAGGAAAAAGGGTATAGCAAGTCAAGGCAAGGTAAGGCAAAAGGGCAATTCAAGGAAAGGCAAAATGGCAAAGCAAGGCAAGGCAAAAGGGCAAAGCATGAAAAGGCAAGGCAAGGAAAAAGGGTATAGCAAGTCAAGGCAAGGTAAGGCAAAAGGGCAATTCAAGGAAAGAAAAAATGGCAAAGCGAGGCAAGGCAAAAGGGCAAAGCATGACAAGGCAAGGCAAGGAAAAAGGGTATAGCAAGTCAAGGCAAGGTAAGGCAAAAGGGCAATTCAAGGAAAGGCAAAATGGCAAAGCAAGGCAAGGCAAAAGGGCAAAGCATGAAAAGGCAAGGCAAGGAAAAAGGGTATAGCAAGTCAAGGCAAGGTAAGGCAAAAGGGCAATTCAAGGAAAGACAAAATGGCAAAGCAAGGCAAGGCAAAAGGGCAAAGCATGGCAAGGCAAGGAAAAAGGGCAACTCAATGCAAGGCCAGGCAAAAGGGCAAAGAAAGGCAAGGCAAGGTAAGTCAAAAGGACAAACCATGGCAAGGCCAGGAAAAAGGCCAAAGCAAGGAAAGGCAAGGCAAAAGGGAAAAGCAAGGCAAGGAAAAAGGGCAAAGCAAGGCAAGGTAAGGCAAGACAAAAGGGCAAAGCAAGGCAAGGAAAAAGAGCAAAGCATGGCAAGGCAAGGCAAGGCAAAAGGTCAAAGCATGAAAAGGCAAGGCAAGGAAAAAGGGTATAGCAAGTCAAGGCAAGGTAAGGCAAAAGGGCAATTCAAGGAAAGACAAAATGGCAAAGCAAGGCAAGGCAAAAGGGCAAAGCATGGCAAGGCAAGGAAAAAGGGCAACTCAATGCAAGGCCAGGCAAAAGGGCAAAGAAAGGCAAGGCAAGGTAAGCCAAAAGGACAAACCATGGCAAGGCCAGGAAAAAGGCCAAAGCAAGGAAAGGCAAGGCAAAAGGGAAAAGCAAGGCAAGGAAAAAGAGCAAAGCATGGCAAGGCAAGGCAAAAGGTCAAAAGAAAGGCAAGGCAAATCAGGGCAAAAGGAGAAAGGAAGGCAAGGCAAGACAAGGCAAAGTGACAAAGCAAGGCAAGGCAAAAGGGCATAGCAAGGCAAGGTAAGGCAAAGGGCAAAGCAAGGCATGGAAAGGCAAAGGCAAGGGAAGGCAAAAGGTTAAAGCAAGGCAAGGAAAGGCAAGGGAAAAGGAGAAAGCAAAGCAAGGCAAGGCAAAAGGATAAGGAAGACACGTCAAGGCAAGGCAAAGATGAAAGCAAGGCAATGCAAGGCAATTCAAAACGGCAAAACAAGGAAAGGCAAGGCAAAAGGGCAAAGCAAAGCAAGTCAAAAGGGCAAAGCATGACAAGGCAAGGCAAGGCAAAAGGGCAAAGCATGACAAGGCAAGGTAAGGCAAAAGGGCAATGCAAGGAAAGGCAAAATGGCAAAGCAAGACAAGGCAAAAATGGCAAAGCATAACAAGGCAAAGCAAGGCAAAAGGGCAAAGCAAGGCAAGTCAAAAGGGCAAAGCATGACAAGGCAAGGCAAGGAAAAAGGGTATAGCAAGTCAAGGCAAGGTAAGGCAAAAGGGCAATTCAAGGAAAGGCAAAATGGCAAAGCAAGGCAAGGCAAAAGGGCAAAGCAAAGCAAGTCAAAATGGCAAAGTATGACAAGGCAAGGCAAGGAAAAAGGCTATAGCAAGTCAAGGCAAGGTAAGGCAAAAGGGCAATTCAAGGAAAGGCAAAATGGCAAAGCAAGGCAAGGCAAAAGGGGAAAGCATAACAAGGCAAAGCAAGGCAAAAGGGCAAAGCAAGGCAAGGCAAAAGGGCAAAGCATGGCAAGGCAAGGAAAAAGGGCAACTCAATGCAAGGCCGGGCAAAAGGGCAAAGAAAGGCAAGGCAAGGTAAGTCAAAAGGACAAACCATGGCAAGGCCAGGAAAAAGGCCAAAGCAAGGAAAGGCAAGGCAAAAGGGGAAAGCAAGGCAAGGGAAAATGGCAAAGCAAGGCAAGGTAAGGCAAGACAAAAGGGCAAAGCAAGGCAAGGAAAAAGAGCAAAGCATGGCAAGGCAAGGCAAGGCAAAAGGTCAAAGCATGAAAAGGCAAGGCAAGGAAAAAGGGTATAGCAAGTCAAGGCAAGGTAAGGCAAAAGGGCAATTCAAGGAAAGGCAAAATGGCAAAGCAAGGCAAGGCAAAAGGACAAAGCAAAGCAAGTCAAAAGGGCAAAGCATGACAAGGCAAGGCAAGGAAAAAGGGTATAGCAAGTCAAGGCAAGGTAAGGCAAAAGGGCAATTCAAGGAAAGGCAAAATGGCAAAGCAAGGCAAGGCAAAAGGACAAAGCAAAGCAAGTCAAAAGGGCAAAGCATGACAAGGCAAGGCAAGGAAAAAGGGTATAGCAAGTCAAGGCAAGGTAAGGCAAAAGGGCAATTCAAGGAAAGGCAAAATGGCAAAGCAAGGCAAGGCAAAAGGACAAAGCAAAGCAAGTCAAAAGGGCAAAGCATGACAAGGCAAGGCAAGGAAAAAGGGTATAGCAAGTCAAGGCAAGGTAAGGCAAAAGGGCAATTCAAGGAAAGGCAAAATGGCAAAGCAAGGCAAGGCAAAAGGACAAAGCAAAGCAAGTCAAAAGGGCAAAGCATGACAAGGCAAGGCAAGGAAAAAGGGTATAGCAAGTCAAGGCAAGGTAAGGCAAAAGGGCAATTCAAGGAAAGACAAAATGGCAAAGCAAGGCAAGGCAAAAGGGCAAAGCATGACAAGGCAAGGCAAGGAAAAAGGGTATAGCAAGTCAAGGCAAGGTAAAGCAAAAGGGCAATTCAAGGAAAGGCAAAATGGCAAAGCAAGGCAAGGCAAAAGGGCAAAGCATGAAAAGGCAAGGCAAGGAAAAAGGGTATAGCAAGTCAAGGCAAGGTAAGGCAAAAGGGCAATTCAAGGAAAGGCAAAATGGCAAAGCAAGGCAAGGCAAAAGGACAAAGCAAAGCAAGTCAAAAGGGCAAAGCATGACAAGGCAAGGCAATGCAAAAGGGCAAAGCATGAAAAGGCAAGGCAAGGCAAAAGGGTAAAGCATGTCAAGGCAAGGTAAGGCAAAAGGGCAATGCAAGGAAGAGCAAAATGGCAAAGCAAGACAAGGCAAAAGGGAAAGCATAACAAGGCAAAGCAAGGCAAAATGGCAAAGCAAGACAAGGCAAGGCAAGGAAAAAGGGTATAGCAAGTCAAGGCAAGGTAAGGCAAAAGGGCAATTCAAGGAAAGTCAAAATGGCAAAGCAAGGCAAGGCAAAAGGGCAAAGCAAGGCCAGGCAAAAGTGCAAAGAAATGCAAGGCAAGGTAAGTCAAAAGGACAAACCATGGCAATGCCAGGAAAAAGGCCAAAGCAAGGAAAGGCAAGGCAAAAGGGGAAAGCAAGGCAAGGGAAAATGGCAAAGCAAGGCAAGGCAAGGAAAGACAAAAGGGCAAAGCAAGGCAAGGAAAAAGAGCAAAGCATGGCAAGGCAAGGCAAAAGGTCAAAAGAAGGCAAGGCAAATCAGGGCAAAAGGAGAAAGGAATGCAAGGTAAGACAAGGCAAAGAGACAAAGCAAGGCAAGGCAAAAGGGCATAGCAAGGCAAGGTAAGGCAAAGGGCAAAGCAAGGCATGGAAAGGCAAAGGCAAGGGAAGGCAAAAGGGTAAAGCAAGGCAAGGAAAGGCAAGGGAAAAGGAGAAAGCAAAGCAAGGCAAGGCAAAAGGATAAGGAAGACACGTCAAGGCAAGGCAAAGATGAAAGCAAGGCAATGCAAGGCAATTCAAAACGGCAAAACAAGGAAAGGCATGCAAAAGGGCAAAGCAAAGCAAGTCAAAAGGGCAAAGCATGACAAGGCAAGGCAAGGCAAAAGGGCAAAGCATGACAAGGCAAGGTAAGGCAAAAGGGCAATGCAAGGAAAGGCAAAATGGCAAAGCAAGACAAGGCAAAAATGGCAAAGCATAACAAGGCAAAGCAAGGCAAAACGGCAAAGCAAGGCAAGTCAAAAGGGCAAAGCATGACAAGGCAAGGCAAGGAAAAAGGGTATAGCAAGTCAAGGCAAGGTAAGGCAAAAGGGCAATTCAAGGAAAGGCAAAATGGCAAAGCAAGGCAAGGCAAAAGGGCAAAGCAAAGCAAGTCAAAATGGCAAAGTATGACAAGGCAAGGCAAGGAAAAAGGGTATAGCAAGTCAAGGCAAGGTAAGGCAAAAGGGCAATTCAAGGAAAGGCAAAATGGCAAAGCAAGGCAAGGCAAAAGGGGAAAGCATAACAAGGCAAAGCAAGGCAAAAGGGCAAAGCAAGGCAAGGCAAAAGGGCAAAGCAAGGCAAGTCAAAAAGGCAAAGCATGACAAGGCAAGGCAAGGAAAAAGGGTATAGCAAGTCAAGGCAAGGTAAAGCAAAAGGGCAATTCAAGGAAAGGCAAAATGGCAAAGCAAGGCAAGGCAAAAGGGCAAAGCAAGGCCAAGCAAAAGTGCAAAGAAAGGCAAGGCAAGGTAAGTCAAAAGGACAAACCATGGCAAGGCCAGGAAAAAGGCCAAAGCAAGGAAAGGCAAGGCAAAAGGGGAAAGCAAGGCAAGGGAAAATGGCAAAGCAAGGCAAGGCAAGGAAAGACAAAAGGGCAAAGCAAGGCAAGGAAAAAGAGCAAAGCATGGCAAGGCAAGGCAAAAGGTCAAAAGAAAGGCAAGGCAAATCAGGGCAAAAGGAGAAAGGAAGGCAAGGCAAGACAAGGCAAAGAGACAAAGCAAGGCAAGGCAAAAGGGCATAGCAAGGCAAGGTAAGGCAAAGGGGCAAAGCAAGGCATGGAAAGGCAAAAGCAAGGGAAGGCAAAAGGGTAAAGCAAGGCAAGGAAAGGCAAGGGAAAAGGAGAAAGCAAAGCAAGGCAAGGCAAAAGGATAAGGAAGACACTCAAGGCAAGGCAAAGATGAAAGCAAGGCAATGCAAGGCAATTCAAAACGGCAAAACAAGGAAAGGCATGCAAAAGGGCAAAGCAAAGCAAGTCAAAAGGGCAAAGCATGACAAGGCAAGGCAAGGCAAAAGGGCAAAGCATGACAAGGCAAGGTAAGGCAAAAGGGCAAATCAAGACAAGGCAAAAGGGCAAAGCATAACAAGGCAAAGCAAGGCAAAAGGGCAAAGCAAGGCAAGTCAAAAGGGCAAAGCATGACAAGGCAAGGCAAGGAAAAAGGGTATAGCAAGTCAAGGCAAGGTAAGGCAAAAGGGCAATTCAAGGAAAGGCAAAATGGCAAAGCAAGGCAAGGCAAAAGGGCAAAGCATGAAAAGGCAAGGCAAGGAAAAAGGGTATAGCAAGTCAAGGCAAGGTAAGGCAAAAGGGCAATTCAAGGAAAGACAAAATGGCAAAGCAAGGCAAGGCAAAAGGGCAAAGCATGACAAGGCAAGGCAAGGAAAAAGGGTATAGCAAGTCAAGGCAAGGTAAGGCAAAAGGGCAATTCAAGGAAAGGCAAAATGGCAAAGCAAGGCAAGGCAAAAGGGCAAAGCATGAAAAGGCAAGGAAAAAGGGCAACTCAATGCAAGGCCAGGCAAAAGGGCAAAGAAAGGCAAGGCAAGGTAAGTCAAAAGGACAAACCATGGCAAGGCCAGGAAAAAGGCCAAAGCAAGGAAAGGCAAGGCAAAAGGGAAAAGCAAGGCAAGGGAAAATGGCAAAGCAAGGCAAGGCAAGGCAAGACAAAAGGGCAAAGCAAGGCAAGGAAAAAGAGCAAAGCATGGCAAGGCAAGGCAAGGCAAAAGGTCAAAAGAAAGGCAAGGCAAATCAGGGCAAAAGGAGAAAGGAAGGCAAGGCAAGACAAGGCAAAGAGGCAAAGCAAGGCAAGGTAAGGCAAGGCAAAAGGGGAAAGCAAAGCAAGGCAAGGCGAAAGGATAAGGAAGACACGTCAAGGCAAGGCAAAGATGAAAGTAAGGCAATGCAAGGAAATTGAAAACGGCAAAACAAGGAAAGGCAAGGCAAAAGGGCAAAGCAAAGCAAGTCAAAAGGGCAAAGCATGACAAGGCAAGGCAAGGCAAAAGGGTAAAGCATGTCAAGGCAAGGTAAGGCAAAAGGGCAATGCAAGGAAAAGCAAAATGGCAAAGCAAGACAAGGCAAAAGGGAAAGCATAACAAGGCAAAGCAAGGCAAAAGGGCAAAGCAAGACAAGGCAAAAGGGCAAAGCAAGGAAAGTCAAAAGGGCAAAGCATGAGAAGGCAAGGCAAGGAAAAAGGGTATAGCAAGTCAAGGCAAGGTAAGGCAAAAGGGCAATTCAAGGAAAGGCAAAATGGCAAAGCAAGGCAAGGCAAAAGGACAAAGCAAAGCAAGTCAAAAGGGCAAAGCATGACAAGGCAAGGCAAGGAAAAAGGGTATAGCAAGTCAAGGCAAGGTAAGGCAAAAGGGCAATTCAAGGAAAGGCAAAATGGCAAAGCAAGGCAAGGCAAAAGGACAAAGCAAAGCAAGTCAAAAGGGCAAAGCATGACAAGGCAAGGCAAGGAAAAAGGGTATAGCAAGTCAAGGCAAGGTAAGGCAAAAGGGCAATTCAAGGAAAGGCAAAATGGCAAAGCAAGGCAAGGCAAGAGGACAAAGCAAAGCAAGTCAAAAGGGCAAAGCATGACAAGGCAAGGCAAGGAAAAAGGGTATAGCAAGTCAAGGCAAGGTAAGGCAAAAGGGCAATTCAAGGAAAGGCAAAATGGCAAAGCAAGGCAAGGCAAAAGGGGAAAGCATGAAAAGGCAAGGCAAGGAAAAAGGGTATAGCAAGTCAAGGCAAGGTAAGGCAAAAGGGCAATTCAAGGAAAGACAAAATGGCAAAGCAAGGCAAGGCAAAAGGGCAAAGCATGACAAGGCAAGGCAAGGAAAAAGGGTATAGCAAGTCAAGGCAAGGTAAGGCAAAAGGGCAATTCAAGGAAAGGCAAAATGGCAAAGCAAGGCAAGGCAAAAGGGCAAAGTATGAAAAGGCAAGGCAAGGAAAAAGGGTATAGCAAGTCAAGGCAAGGTAAGGCAAAAGGGCAACTCAAGGAAAGGCAAAATGGCAAAGCAAGGCAAGGAAAAAGGACAAAGCAAAGCAAGTCAAAAGGGCAAAGCATGACAAGGCAAGGCAATGCAAAAGGGCAAAGCATGAAAAGGCAAGGCAAGGCAAAAGGGTAAAGCATGTCAAGGCAAGGTAAGGCAAAAGGGCAATGCTAGGAAAAGCAAAAGGGCAAAGCAAGACAAGGCAAAAGGGAAAGCATAACAAGGCAAAGCAAGGCAAAAGGGCAAAGCAAGACAAGGCAAAAGGGCAAAGCAAGGAATGTCAAAAGGGCAAAGCATGACAAGGCAAGGCAAGGAAAAAGGGTATAGCAAGTCAAGGCAAGGTAAGGCAAAAGGGCAATTCAAGGAAAGGCAAAATGGCAAAGAAAGGCAAGGCAAAAGGGCAAAGCAAAGCAAGTCAAAATGGCAAAGTATGACAAGGCAAGGCAAGGAAAAAGGGTATAGCAAGTCAAGGCAAAGTAAGGCAAAAGGGCAATTCAAGGAAAGGCAAAATGGCAAAGCAAGGCAAGTCAAAAGGGCAAAGCATGACAAGGCAAGGCAGGGAGAAAGGGTATAGCAAGTCAAGGCAAGGTAAGGAAAAAGGGCAATTCAAGGAAAGGCAAAAGGGCAAAGCTAGGCAAGGCAAAAGGGCAAAGCAAGGCCAGGCAAAAGTGCAAAGAAATGCAAGGCAAGGTAAGTCAAAAGGACAAACCATGGCAATGCCAGGAAAAAGGCGAAAGCAAGGAAAGGCAAGGCAAAAGGGGAAAGCAAGGCAAGGGAAAATGGCAAAGCAAGGCAAGGCAAGGAAAGACAAAAGGGCAAAGCAAGGCAAGGAAAAAGAGCAAAGCATGGCAAGGCAAGGCAAAAGGTCAAAAGAAGGCAAGGCAAATCAGGGCAAAAGGAGAAAGGAAGGCAAGGTAAGACAAGGCAAAGAGACAAAGCAAGGCAAGGCAAAAGGGCATAGCAAGGCTTGGTAAGGCAAAGGGCAAAGCAAGGCATGGAAAGGCAAAGGCAAGGGAAGGCAAAAGGGTAAAGCAAGGCAAGGAAAGGCAAGGGAAAAGGAGAAAGCAAAGCAAGGCAAGGCGAAAGGATAAGGAAGACACGTCAAGGCAAGGCAAAGATGAAAGCAAGGCAATGCAAGGCAATTCAAAACGGCAAAACAAGGAAAGGCAAGGCAAAAGGGCAAAGCAAAGCAAGTCAAAAGGGCAAAGCATGACAAGGCAAGGCAAGGCAAAAGGGCAAAGCATGACAAGGCAAGGTAAGGCAAAAGGGCAATGCAAGGAAAGGCAAAATGGCAAAGCAAGACAAGGCAAAAATGGCAAAGCATAACAAGGCAAAGCAAGGCAAAACGGCAAAGCAAGGCAAGTCAAAAGGGCAAAGCATGACAAGGCAAGGCAAGGAAAAAGGGTATAGCAAGTCAAGGCAAGGTAAGGCAAAAGGGCAATTCAAGGAAAGGCAAAATGGCAAAGCAAGGCAAGGCAAAAGGGCAAAGCAAAGCAAGGCAAAGCAAGGCAAAAGGGCAAAGCAAGGCAAGGCAAAAGGGCAAAGCATGGCAAGGCAAGGAAAAAGGGCAACTCAATGCAAGGCCGGGCAAAAGTGCAAAGAAAGGCAAGGCAAGGTAAGTCAAAAGGACAAACCATGGCAAGGCCAGGAAAAAGGCCAAAGCAAGGAAAGGCAAGGCAAAAGGGGAAAGCAAGGCAAGGGAAAATGGCAAAGCAAGGCAAGGTAAGGCAAGACAAAAGGGCAAAGCAAGACAAGGAAAAAGAGCAAAGCATGGCAAGGCAAGGCAAGGCAAAAGGTCAAAAGAAAGGCAAGGCAAATCAGGGCAAAAGGAGAAAGGAAGGCAAGGCAAGTCAAGGCAAAGAGTCAAAGCAAGACAAGGCAAAGGGTCAAAGGAAGGCATGGAAAGGCAAGGCAAAGAAAGGCAAAAGGGTAAAGCAAGGCAAGGAAAGGCAAGGCAAAAGGGGAAAGCAAAGCAAGGCAAGGCAAAATGATAAGGAAGACACGTCAAGGCAAGGCAAAGATGAAAGTAAGGCAATGCAAGGCAATTCAAAACGGCAAAACAAGGAAAGGCAAGGCAAAAGGGCAAAGCATGACAAGGCAAGGTAAGGCAAAAGGGCAATGCGAGGAAAGGCAAAATGGCAAAGCAAGACAAGGCAAAAGGGCAAAGCATAATAAGGCAAAGCAAGGCAAAAGGGCAAAGCAAGGCAAGTCAAAAGGACAAAGCATGACAAGGCAAGGCAAGGAAAAAGGGTATAGCAAGTCAAGGCAAGGTAAGGCAAAAGGGCAATTCAAGGAAAGGCAAAATGGCAAAGCAAGGCAAGGCAAAAGGGCAAAGCAAGGCCAAGCAAAAGTGCAAAGAAAGGCAAGGCAAGGTAAGTCAAAAGGACAAACCATGGCAAGGCCAGGAAAAAGGCCAAAGCAAGGAAAGGCAAGGCAAAAGGGGAAAGCAAGGCAAGGGAAAATGGCAAAGCAAGGCAAGGCAAGGAAAGACAAAAGGGCAAAGCAAGGCAAGGAAAAAGAGCAAAGCATGGCAAGGCAAGGCAAAAGGTCAAAAGAAAGGCAAGGCAAATCAGGGCAAAAGGAGAAAGGAAGGCAAGGCAAGACAAGGCAAAGAGACAAAGCAAGGCAAGGCAAAAGGGCATAGCAAGGAAAGGTAAGGCAAAGGGGCAAAGCAAGGCATGGAAAGGCAAAAGCAAGGGAAGGCAAAAGGGTAAAGCAAGGCAAGGAAAGGCAAGGGAAAAGGAGAAAGCAAAGCAAGGCAAGGCAAAAGGATAAGGAAGACACTCAAGGCAAGGCAAAGATGAAAGCAAGGCAATGCAAGGCAATTCAAAACGGCAAAACAAGGAAAG
This sequence comes from Columba livia, assembly GCF_036013475.1. Classification (NCBI taxonomy): domain Eukaryota; kingdom Metazoa; phylum Chordata; class Aves; order Columbiformes; family Columbidae; genus Columba; species Columba livia. The sequence continues at coordinate 231,135 of NW_027043265.1, forward strand.
GCATGCAAAAGGGCAAAGCAAAGCAAGTCAAAAGGGCAAAGCATGACAAGGCAAGGCAAGGCAAAAGGGCAAAGCATGACAAGGCAAGGTAAGGCAAAAGGGCAAATCAAGACAAGGCAAAAGGGCAAAGCATAACAAGGCAAAGCAAGGCAAAAGGGCAAAGCAAGGCAAGTCAAAAGGGCAAAGCATGACAAGGCAAGGCAAGGAAAAAGGGTATAGCAAGTCAAGGCAAGGTAAGGCAAAAGGGCAATTCAAGGAAAGGCAAAATGGCAAAGCAAGGCAAGGCAAAAGGGCAAAGCATGAAAAGGCAAGGCAAGGAAAAAGGGTATAGCAAGTCAAGGCAAGGTAAGGCAAAAGGGCAATTCAAGGAAAGGCAAAATGGCAAAGCAAGGCAAGGCAAAAGGGCAAAGCATGAAAAGGCAAGGCAAGGAAAAAGGGTATAGCAAGTCAAGGCAAGGTAAGGCAAAAGGGCAATTCAAGGAAAGACAAAATGGCAAAGCAAGGCAAGGCAAAAGGGCAAAGCATGGCAAGGCAAGGAAAAAGGGCAACTCAATGCAAGGCCAGGCAAAAGGGCAAAGAAAGGCAAGGCAAGGTAAGTCAAAAGGACAAACCATGGCAAGGCCAGGAAAAAGGCCAAAGCAAGGAAAGGCAAGGCAAAAGGGAAAAGCAAGGCAAGGAAAAAGGGCAAAGCAAGGCAAGGTAAGGCAAGACAAAAGGGCAAAGCAAGGCAAGGAAAAAGAGCAAAGCATGGCAAGGCAAGGCAAGGCAAAAGGTCAAAGCATGAAAAGGCAAGGCAAGGAAAAAGGGTATAGCAAGTCAAGGCAAGGTAAGGCAAAAGGGCAATTCAAGGAAAGACAAAATGGCAAAGCAAGGCAAGGCAAAAGGGCAAAGCATGGCAAGGCAAGGAAAAAGGGCAACTCAATGCAAGGCCAGGCAAAAGGGCAAAGAAAGGCAAGGCAAGGTAAGTCAAAAGGACAAACCATGGCAAGGCCAGGAAAAAGGCCAAAGCAACTAAAGGCAAGGCAAAAGGGAAAAGCAAGGCAAGGAAAAAGAGCAAAGGATGGCAAGGCAAGGCAAAAGGTCAAAAGAAAGGCAAGGCAAATCAGGGCAAAAGGAGAAAGGAAGGCAAGGCAAGACAAGGCAAAGAGACAAAGCAAGGCAAGGCAAAAGGGCATAGCAAGGCAAGGTAAGGCAAAGGGCAAAGCAAGGCATGGAAAGGCAAAGGCAAGGGAAGGCAAAAGGTTAAAGCAAGGCAAGGAAAGGCAAGGGAAAAGGAGAAAGCAAAGCAAGGCAAGGCAAAAGGATAAGGAAGACACGTCAAGGCAATGCAAAGATGAAAGCAAGGCAATGCAAGGCAATTCAAAACGGCAAAACAAGGAAAGGCAAGGCAAAAGGGCAAAGCAAAGCAAGTCAAAAGGGCAAAGCATGACAAGGCAAGGCAAGGCAAAAGGGCAAAGCATGACAAGGCAAGGTAAGGCAAAAGGGCAATGCAAGGAAAGGCAAAATGGCAAAGCAAGTCAAGGCAAAAATGGCAAAGCATAACAAGGCAAAGCAAGGCAAAAGGGCAAAGCAAGGCAAGTCAAAAGGGCAAAGCATGACAAGGCAAGGCAAGGAAAAAGGGTATAGCAAGTCAAGGCAAGGTAAGGCAAAAGGGCAATTCAAGGAAAGGCAAAATGGCAAAGCAAGGCAAGGCAAAAGGGCAAAGCAAGGCCAAGCAAAAGTGCAAAGAAAGGCAAGGCAAGGTAAGTCAAAAGGACAAACCATGGCAAGGCCAGGAAAAAGGCCAAAGCAAGGAAAGGCAAGGCAAAAGGGGAAAGCAAGGCAAGGGAAAATGGCAAAGCAAGGCAAGGCAAGGAAAGACAAAAGGGCAAAGCAAGGCAAGGAAAAAGAGCAAAGCATGGCAAGGCAAGGCAAAAGGTCAAAAGAAAGGCAAGGCAAATCAGGGCAAAAGGAGAAAGGAAGGCAAGGCAAGACAAGGCAAAGAGACAAAGCAAGGCAAGGCAAAAGGGCATAGCAAGGCAAGGTAAGGCAAAGGGGCAAAGCAAGGCATGGAAAGGCAAAAGCAAGGGAAGGCAAAAGGGTAAAGCAAGGCAAGGAAAGGCAAGGGAAAAGGAGAAAGCAAAGCAAGGCAAGGCAAAAGGATAAGGAAGACACTCAAGGCAGGGCAAAGATGAAAGCAAGGCAATGCAAGGCAATTCAAAACGGCAAAACAAGGAAAGGCATGCAAAAGGGCAAAGCAAAGCAAGTCAAAAGGGCAAAGCATGACAAGGCAAGGCAAGGCAAAAGGGCAAAGCATGACAAGGCAAGGTAAGGCAAAAGGGCAAATCAAGACAAGGCAAAAGGGCAAAGCATAACAAGGCAAAGCAAGGCAAAAGGGCAAAGCAAGGCAAGTCAAAAGGGCAAAGCATGACAAGGCAAGGCAAGGAAAAAGGGTATAGCAAGTCAAGGCAAGGTAAGGCAAAAGGGCAATTCAAGGAAAGGCAAAATGGCAAAGCAAGGCAAGGCAAAAGGGCAAAGCATGAAAAGGCAAGGCAAGGAAAAAGGGTATAGCAAGTCAAGGCAAGGTAAGGCAAAAGGGCAATTCAAGGAAAGAAAAAATGGCAAAGCGAGGCAAGGCAAAAGGGCAAAGCATGACAAGGCAAGGCAAGGAAAAAGGGTATAGCAAGTCAAGGCAAGGTAAGGCAAAAGGGCAATTCAAGGAAAGGCAAAATGGCAAAGCAAGGCAAGGCAAAAGGGCAAAGCATGAAAAGGCAAGGCAAGGAAAAAGGGTATAGCAAGTCAAGGCAAGGTAAGGCAAAAGGGCAATTCAAGGAAAGACAAAATGGCAAAGCAAGGCAAGGCAAAAGGGCAAAGCATGGCAAGGCAAGGAAAAAGGGCAACTCAATGCAAGGCCAGGCAAAAGGGCAAAGAAAGGCAAGGCAAGGTAAGTCAAAAGGACAAACCATGGCAAGGCCAGGAAAAAGGCCAAAGCAAGGAAAGGCAAGGCAAAAGGGAAAAGCAAGGCAAGGAAAAAGGGCAAAGCAAGGCAAGGTAAGGCAAGACAAAAGGGCAAAGCAAGGCAAGGAAAAAGAGCAAAGCATGGCAAGGCAAGGCAAGGCAAAAGGTCAAAGCATGAAAAGGCAAGGCAAGGAAAAAGGGTATAGCAAGTCAAGGCAAGGTAAGGCAAAAGGGCAATTCAAGGAAAGACAAAATGGCAAAGCAAGGCAAGGCAAAAGGGCAAAGCATGGCAAGGCAAGGAAAAAGGGCAACTCAATGCAAGGCCAGGCAAAAGGGCAAAGAAAGGCAAGGCAAGGTAAGCCAAAAGGACAAACCATGGCAAGGCCAGGAAAAAGGCCAAAGCAAGGAAAGGCAAGGCAAAAGGGAAAAGCAAGGCAAGGAAAAAGAGCAAAGCATGGCAAGGCAAGGCAAAAGGTCAAAAGAAAGGCAAGGCAAATCAGGGCAAAAGGAGAAAGGAAGGCAAGGCAAGACAAGGCAAAGTGACAAAGCAAGGCAAGGCAAAAGGGCATAGCAAGGCAAGGTAAGGCAAAGGGCAAAGCAAGGCATGGAAAGGCAAAGGCAAGGGAAGGCAAAAGGTTAAAGCAAGGCAAGGAAAGGCAAGGGAAAAGGAGAAAGCAAAGCAAGGCAAGGCAAAAGGATAAGGAAGACACGTCAAGGCAAGGCAAAGATGAAAGCAAGGCAATGCAAGGCAATTCAAAACGGCAAAACAAGGAAAGGCAAGGCAAAAGGGCAAAGCAAAGCAAGTCAAAAGGGCAAAGCATGACAAGGCAAGGCAAGGCAAAAGGGCAAAGCATGACAAGGCAAGGTAAGGCAAAAGGGCAATGCAAGGAAAGGCAAAATGGCAAAGCAAGACAAGGCAAAAATGGCAAAGCATAACAAGGCAAAGCAAGGCAAAAGGGCAAAGCAAGGCAAGTCAAAAGGGCAAAGCATGACAAGGCAAGGCAAGGAAAAAGGGTATAGCAAGTCAAGGCAAGGTAAGGCAAAAGGGCAATTCAAGGAAAGGCAAAATGGCAAAGCAAGGCAAGGCAAAAGGGCAAAGCAAAGCAAGTCAAAATGGCAAAGTATGACAAGGCAAGGCAAGGAAAAAGGCTATAGCAAGTCAAGGCAAGGTAAGGCAAAAGGGCAATTCAAGGAAAGGCAAAATGGCAAAGCAAGGCAAGGCAAAAGGGGAAAGCATAACAAGGCAAAGCAAGGCAAAAGGGCAAAGCAAGGCAAGGCAAAAGGGCAAAGCATGGCAAGGCAAGGAAAAAGGGCAACTCAATGCAAGGCCGGGCAAAAGGGCAAAGAAAGGCAAGGCAAGGTAAGTCAAAAGGACAAACCATGGCAAGGCCAGGAAAAAGGCCAAAGCAAGGAAAGGCAAGGCAAAAGGGGAAAGCAAGGCAAGGGAAAATGGCAAAGCAAGGCAAGGTAAGGCAAGACAAAAGGGCAAAGCAAGGCAAGGAAAAAGAGCAAAGCATGGCAAGGCAAGGCAAGGCAAAAGGTCAAAGCATGAAAAGGCAAGGCAAGGAAAAAGGGTATAGCAAGTCAAGGCAAGGTAAGGCAAAAGGGCAATTCAAGGAAAGACAAAATGGCAAAGCAAGGCAAGGCAAAAGGGCAAAGCATGGCAAGGCAAGGAAAAAGGGCAACTCAATGCAAGGCCAGGCAAAAGGGCAAAGAAAGGCAAGGCAAGGTAAGTCAAAAGGACAAACCATGGCAAGGCCAGGAAAAAGGCCAAAGCAAGGAAAGGCAAGGCAAAAGGGAAAAGCAAGGCAAGGGAAAATGGCAAAGCAAGGCAAGGCAAGGCAAGACAAAAGGGCAAAGCAAGGCAAGGAAAAAGAGCAAAGCATGGCAAGGCAAGGCAAGGCAAAAGGTCAAAAGAAAGGCAAGGCAAATCAGGGCAAAAGGAGAAAGGAAGGCAAGGCAAAACAAGGCAAAGAGGCAAAGCAAGGCAAGGTAAGGCAAGGCAAAAGGGGAAAGCAAAGCAAGGCAAGGCGAAAGGATAAGGAAGACACGTCAAGGCAAGGCAAAGATGAAAGTAAGGCAATGCAAGGAAATTGAAAACGGCAAAACAAGGAAAGGCAAGGCAAAAGGGCAAAGCAAAGCAAGTCAAAAGGGCAAAGCATGACAAGGCAAGGCAAGGCAAAAGGGTAAAGCATGTCAAGGCAAGGTAAGGCAAAAGGGCAATGCAAGGAAAAGCAAAATGGCAAAGCAAGACAAGGCAAAAGGGAAAGCATAACAAGGCAAAGCAAGGCAAAAGGGCAAAGCAAGACAAGGCAAAAGGGCAAAGCAAGGAAAGTCAAAAGGGCAAAGCATGACAAGGCAAGGCAAGGAAAAAGGGTATAGCAAGTCAAGGCAAGGTAAGGCAAAAGGGCAATTCAAGGAAAGGCAAAATGGCAAAGCAAGGCAAGGCAAAAGGACAAAGCAAAGCAAGTCAAAAGGGCAAAGCATGACAAGGCAAGGCAATGCAAAAGGGCAAAGCATGAAAAGGCAAGGCAAGGCAAAAGGGTAAAGCATGTCAAGGCAAGGTAAGGCAAAAGGGCAATGCAAGGAAAAGCAAAATGGCAAAGCAAGACAAGGCAAAAGGGAAAGCATAACAAGGCAAAGCAAGGCAAAAGGGCAAAGCAAGACAAGGCAAAAGGGCAAAGCAAGGAAAGTCAAAAGGGCAAAGCATGACAAGGCAAGGCAAGGAAAAAGGGTATAGCAAGTCAAGGCAAGGTAAGGCAAAAGGGCAATTCAAGGAAAGGCAAAATGGCAAAGCAAGGCAAGGCAAAAGGACAAAGCAAAGCAAGTCAAAAGGGCAAAGCATGACAAGGCAAGGCAAGGAAAAAGGGTATAGCAAGTCAAGGCAAGGTAAGGCAAAAGGGCAATTCAAGGAAAGGCAAAATGGCAAAGCAAGGCAAGGCAAAAGGACAAAGCAAAGCAAGTCAAAAGGGCAAAGCATGACAAGGCAAGGCAAGGAAAAAGGGTATAGCAAGTCAAGGCAAGGTAAGGCAAAAGGGCAATTCAAGGAAAGGCAAAATGGCAAAGCTAGGCAAGGCAAAAGGGCAAAGCAAGGCCAGGCAAAAGTGCAAAGAAATGCAAGGCAAGGTAAGTCAAAAGGACAAACCATGGCAAGGCCAGGAAAAAGGCCAAAGCAAGGAAAGGCAAGGCAAAAGGGGAAAGCAAGGCAAGGGAAAATGGCAAAGCAAGGCAAGGCAAGGAAAGACAAAAGGGCAAAGCAAGGCAAGGAAAAAGAGCAAAGCATGGCATTGCAAGGCAAAAGGTCAAAAGAAAGGCAAGGCAAATCAGGGCAAAAGGAGAAAGGAAGGCAAGGCAAGACAAGGCAAAGAGACAAAGCAAGGCAAGGCAAAAGGGCATAGCAAGGCAAGGTAAGGCAAAGGGCAAAGCAAGGCATGGAAAGGCAAAGGCAAGGGAAGGCAAAAGGGTAAAGCAAGGCAAGGAAAGGCAAGGGAAAAGGAGAAAGCAAAGCAAGGCAAGGCAAAAGGATAAGGAAGACACGTCAAGGCAAGGCAAAGATGAAAGCAAGGCAATGCAAGGCAATTCAAAACGGCAAAACAAGGAAAGGCAAGGCAAAAGGGCAAAGCAAAGCAAGTCAAAAGGGCAAAGCATGACAAGGCAAGGCAAGGCAAAAGGGCAAAGCATGACAAGGCAAGGTAAGGCAAAAGGGCAATGCAAGGAAAGGCAAAATGGCAAAGCAAGACAAGGCAAAAATGGCAAAGCATAACAAGGCAAAGCAAGGCAAAAGGGCAAAGCAAGGCAAGTCAAAAGGGCAAAGCATGACAAGGCAAGGCAAGGAAAAAGGGTATAGCAAGTCAAGGCAAGGTAAGGCAAAAGGGCAATTCAAGGAAAGGCAAAATGGCAAAGCAAGGCAAGGCAAAAGGGCAAAGCAAAGCAAGTCAAAATGGCAAAGTATGACAAGGCAAGGCAAGGAAAAAGGCTATAGCAAGTCAAGGCAAGGTAAGGCAAAAGGGCAATTCAAGGAAAGGCAAAATGGCAAAGCAAGGCAAGGCAAAAGGGCAAAGCATAACAAGGCAAAGCAAGGCAAAAGGGCAAAGCAAGGCAAGGCAAAAGGGCAAAGCATGGCAAGGCAAGGAAAAAGGGCAACTCAATGCAAGGCCGGGCAAAAGTGCAAAGAAAGGCAAGGCAAGGTAAGTCAAAAGGACAAACCATGGCAAGGCCAGGAAAAAGGCCAAAGCAAGGAAAGGCAAGGCAAAAGGGGAAAGCAAGGCAAGGGAAAATGGCAAAGCAAGGCAAGGTAAGGCAAGACAAAAGGGCAAAGCAAGGCAAGGAAAAAGAGCAAAGCATGGCAAGGCAAGGCAAGGCAAAAGGTCAAAGCATGAAAAGGCAAGGCAAGGAAAAAGGGTATAGCAAGTCAAGGCAAGGTAAGGCAAAAGGGCAATTCAAGGAAAGACAAAATGGCAAAGCAAGGCAAGGCAAAAGGGCAAAGCATGGCAAGGCAAGGAAAAAGGGCAACTCAATGCAAGGCCAGGCAAAAGGGCAAAGAAAGGCAAGGCAAGGTAAGTCAAAAGGACAAACCATGGCAAGGCCAGGAAAAAGGCCAAAGCAAGGAAAGGCAAGGCAAAAGGGAAAAGCAAGGCAAGGGAAAATGGCAAAGCAAGGCAAGGCAAGGCAAGACAAAAGGGCAAAGCAAGGCAAGGAAAAAGAGCAAAGCATGGCAAGGCAAGGCAAGGCAAAAGGTCAAAAGAAAGGCAAGGCAAATCAGGGCAAAAGGAGAAAGGAAGGCAAGGCAAGACAAGGCAAAGAGGCAAAGCAAGGCAAGGTAAGGCAAGGCAAAAGGGGAAAGCAAAGCAAGGCAAGGCGAAAGGATAAGGAAGACACGTCAAGGCAAGGCAAAGATGAAAGTAAGGCAATGCAAGGAAATTGAAAACGGCAAAACAAGGAAAGGCAAGGCAAAAGGGCAAAGCAAAGCAAGTCAAAAGGGCAAAGCATGACAAGGCAAGGCAAGGCAAAAGGGTAAAGCATGTCAAGGCAAGGTAAGGCAAAAGGGCAATGCAAGGAAAAGCAAAATGGCAAAGCAAGACAAGGCAAAAGGGAAAGCATAACAAGGCAAAGCAAGGCAAAAGGGCAAAGCAAGACAAGGCAAAAGGGCAAAGCAAGGAAAGTCAAAAGGGCAAAGCATGACAAGGCAAGGCAAGGAAAAAGGGTATAGCAAGTCAAGGCAAGGTAAGGCAAAAGGGCAATTCAAGGAAAGGCAAAATGGCAAAGCAAGGCAAGGCAAAAGGACAAAGCAAAGCAAGTCAAAAGGGCAAAGCATGACAAGGAAAGGCAATGCAAAAGGGCAAAGCATGAAAAGGCAAGGCAAGGCAAAAGGGTAAATAAAGCATGTCAAGGCAAGGTAAGGCAAAAGGGCAATGCAAGGAAAAGCAAAATGGCAAAGCAAGACAAGGCAAAAGGGAAAGCATAACAAGTCAAAGCAAGGCAAAAGGGCAAAGCAAGACAAGGCAAAAAGGCAAAGCAAGGAAAGTCAAAAGGGCAAAGCATGACAAGGCAAGGCAAGGAAAAAGGGTATAGCAAGTCAAGGCAAGGTAAGGCAAAAGGGCAATTCAAGGAAAGGCAAAATGGCAAAGCAAGGCAAGGCAAAAGGACAAAGCAAAGCAAGTCAAAAGGGTAAAGCGTGACAAGGAAAGGCAATGCAAAAGGGCAAAGCATGAAAAGGCAAGGCAAGGCAAAAGGGTAAATAAAGCATGTCAAGGCAAGGTAAGGCAAAAGGGCAATGCAAGGAAAAGCAAAATGGCAAAGCAAGACAAGGCAAAAGGGAAAGCATAACAAGGCAAAGCAAGGCAAAAGGGAAAAGCAAGACAAGGCAAAAGGGCAAAGCAAGGAAAGTCAAAAGGGCAAAGCATGACAAGGCAAGGCAAGGAAAAAGGGTATAGCAAGTCAAGGCAAGGTAAGGCAAAAGGGCAATTCAAGGAAAGGCAAAATGGCAAAGCAAGGCAAGGCAAAAGGACAAAGCAAAGCAAGTCAAAAGGGCAAAGCATGACAAGGCAAGGCAAGGAAAAAGGGTATAGCAAGTCAAGGCAAGGTAAGGCAAAAGGGCAATTCAAGGAAAGGCAAAATGGCAAAGCAAGGCAAGGCAAAAGGACAAAGCAAAGCAAGTCAAAAGGGCAAAGCATGACAAGGCAAGGCAAGGAAAAAGGGTATAGCAAGTCAAGGCAAGGTAAGGCAAAAGGGCAATTCAAGGAAAGGCAAAATGGCAAAGCAAGGCAAGGCAAAAGGACAAAGCAAAGCAAGTCAAAAGGGCAAAGCATGACAAGGCAAGGCAAGGAAAAAGGGTATAGCAAGTCAAGGCAAGGTAAGGCAAAAGGGCAATTCAAGGAAAGGAAAAATGGCAAAGCAAGGCAAGGCAAAAGAGCAAAGCATGAAAAGGCAAGGCAAGGAAAAAGGGTATAGCAAGTCAAGGCAACGTAAGGCAAAAGGGCAATTCAAGGAAAGACAAAATGGCAAAGCAAGGCAAGGCAAAAGGGCAAAGCATGACAAGGCAAGGCAAGGAAAAAGGGTATAGCAAGTCAAGGCAAGGTAAGGCAAAAGGGCATTTCAAGGAAAGGCAAAATGGCAAATCAAGGCAAGGCAAAAGGGCAAAGCATGAAAAGGCAAGGCAAGGAAAAAGGGTATAGCAAGTCAAGGCAAGGTAAGGCAAAAGGGCAATTCAAGGAAAGACAAAATGGCAAAGCAAGGCAAGGCAAAAGGGCAAAGCATGGCAAGGCAAGGAAAAAGGGCAACTCAATGCAAGGCCAGGCAAAAGGGCAAAGAAAGGCAAGGCAAGGTAAGTCAAAAGGACAAACCAAGGCAAGGCCAGGAAAAAGGCCAAAGCAAGGAAAGGCAAGGCAAAAGGGAAAAGCAAGGTAAGGGAAAATGGCAAAGGAAGGCAAGGCAAGGCAAGACAAAAGGGCAAAGCAAGGCAAGGAAAAAGAGCAAAGCATGGCAAGGCAAGGCAAGGCAAAAGGTCAAAAGAAAGGCAAGGCAAATCAGGGCAAAAGGAGAAAGGAAGGCAAGGCAAGACAAGGCAAAGAGGCAAAGCAAGGCAAGGTAAGGCAAGGCAAAAGGGGAAAGCAAAGCAAGGCAAGGCGAAAGGATAAGGAAGACACGTCAAGGCAAGGCAAAGATGAAAGTAAGGCAATGCAAGGAAATTGAAAACGGCAAAACAAGGAAAGGCAAGGCAAAAGGGCAAAGCAAAGCAAGTCAAAAGGGCAAAGCATGACAAGGCAAGGCAAGGCAAAAGGGTAAAGCATGTCAAGGCAAGGTAAGGCAAAAGGGCAATGCAAGGAAAAGCAAAATGGCAAAGCAAGACAAGGCAAAAGGGAAAGCATAACAAGGCAAAGCAAGGCAAAAGGGCAAAGCAAGACAAGGCAAAAGGGCAAAGCAAGGAAAGTCAAAAGGGCAAAGCATGACAAGGCAAGGCAAGGAAAAAGGGTATAGCAAGTCAAGGCAAGGTAAGGCAAAAGGGCAATTCAAGGAAAGGCAAAATGGCAAAGCAAGGCAAGGCAAAAGGACAAAGCAAAGCAAGTCAAAAGGGCAAAGCATGACAAGGCAAGGCAATGCAAAAGGGCAAAGCATGAAAAGGCAAGGCAAGGCAAAAGGGTAAAGCATGTCAAGGCAAGGTAAGGCAAAAGGGCAATGCAAGGAAAAGCAAAATGGCAAAGCAAGACAAGGCAAAAGGGAAAGCATAACAAGGCAAAGCAAGGCAAAAGGGCAAAGCAAGACAAGGCAAAAGGGCAAAGCAAGGAAAGTCAAAAGGGCAAAGCATGACAAGGCAAGGCAAGGAAAAAGGGTATAGCAAGTCAAGGCAAGGTAAGGCAAAAGGGCAATTCAAGGAAAGGCAAAATGGCAAAGCAAGGCAAGGCAAAAGGACAAAGCAAAGCAAGTCAAAAGGGCAAAGCATGACAAGGCAAGGCAAGGAAAAAGGGTATAGCAAGTCAAGGCAAGGTAAGGCAAAAGGGCAATTCAAGGAAAGGCAAAATGGCAAAGCAAGGCAAGGCAAAAGGACAAAGCAAAGCAAGTCAAAAGGGCAAAGCATGACAAGGCAAGGCAAGGAAAAAGGGTATAGCAAGTCAAGGCAAGGTAAGGCAAAAGGGCAATTCAAGGAAAGGCAAAATGGCAAAGCTAGGCAAGACAAAAGGGCAAAGCAAGGCCAGGCAAAAGTGCAAAGAAATGCAAGGCAAGGTAAGTCAAAAGGACAAACCATGGCAAGGCCAGGAAAAAGGCCAAAGCAAGGAAAGGCAAGGCAAAAGGGGAAAGCAAGGCAAGGGAAAATGGCAAAGCAAGGCAAGGCAAGGAAAGACAAAAGGGCAAAGCAAGGCAAGGAAAAAGAGCAAAGCATGGCATTGCAAGGCAAAAGGTCAAAAGAAAGGCAAGGCAAATCAGGGCAAAAGGAGAAAGGAAGGCAAGGCAAGACAAGGCAAAGAGACAAAGCAAGGCAAGGCAAAAGGGCATAGCAAGGCAAGGTAAGGCAAAGGGCAAAGCAAGGCATGGAAAGGCAAAGGCAAGGGAAGGCAAAAGGGTAAAGCAAGGCAAGGAAAGGCAAGGGAAAAGGAGAAAGCAAAGCAAGGCAAGGCAAAAGGATAAGGAAGACACGTCAAGGCAAGGCAAAGATGAAAGCAAGGCAATGCAAGGCAATTCAAAACGGCAAAACAAGGAAAGGCAAGGCAAAAGGGCAAAGCAAAGCAAGTCAAAAGGGCAAAGCATGACAAGGCAAGGCAAGGCAAAAGGGCAAAGCATGACAAGGCAAGGTAAGGCAAAAGGGCAATGCAAGGAAAGGCAAAATGGCAAAGCAAGACAAGGCAAAAATGGCAAAGCATAACAAGGCAAAGCAAGGCAAAAGGGCAAAGCAAGGCAAGTCAAAAGGGCAAAGCATGACAAGGCAAGGCAAGGAAAAAGGGTATAGCAAGTCAAGGCAAGGTAAGGCAAAAGGGCAATTCAAGGAAAGGCAAAATGGCAAAGCAAGGCAAGGCAAAAGGGCAAAGCAAAGCAAGTCAAAATGGCAAAGTATGACAAGGCAAGGCAAGGAAAAAGGCTATAGCAAGTCAAGGCAAGGTAAGGCAAAAGGGCAATTCAAGGAAAGGCAAAATGGCAAAACAAGGCAAGGCAAAAGGGCAAAGCATAACAAGGCAAAGCAAGGCAAAAGGGCAAAGCAAGGCAAGGCAAAAGGGCAAAGCATGGCAAGGCAAGGAAAAAGGGCAACTCAATGCAAGGCCGGGCAAAAGTGCAAAGAAAGGCAAGGCAAGGTAAGTCAAAAGGACAAACCATGGCAAGGCCAGGAAAAAGGCCAAAGCAAGGAAAGGCAAGGCAAAAGGGGAAAGCAAGGCAAGGGAAAATGGCAAAGCAAGGCAAGGTAAGGCAAGACAAAAGGGCAAAGCAAGGCAAGGAAAAAGAGCAAAGCATGGCAAGGCAAGGCAAGGCAAAAGGTCAAAGCATGAAAAGGCAAGGCAAGGAAAAAGGGTATAGCAAGTCAAGGCAAGGTAAGGCAAAAGGGCAATTCAAGGAAAGACAAAATGGCAAAGCAAGGCAAGGCAAAAGGGCAAAGCATGGCAAGGCAAGGAAAAAGGGCAACTCAATGCAAGGCCAGGCAAAAGGGCAAAGAAAGGCAAGGCAAGGTAAGTCAAAAGGACAAACCATGGCAAGGCCAGGAAAAAGGCCAAAGCAAGGAAAGGCAAGGCAAAAGGGAAAAGCAAGGCAAGGGAAAATGGCAAAGCAAGGCAAGGCAAGGCAAGACAAAAGGGCAAAGCAAGGCAAGGAAAAAGAGCAAAGCATGGCAAGGCAAGGCATGGCAAAAGGTCAAAAGAAAGGCAAGGCAAATCAGGGCAAAAGGAGAAAGGAAGGCAAGGCAAGACAAGGCAAAGAGGCAAAGCAAGGCAAGGTAAGGCAAGGCAAAAGGGGAAAGCAAAGCAAGGCAAGGCGAAAGGATAAGGAAGACACGTCAAGGCAAGGCAAAGATGAAAGTAAGGCAATGCAAGGAAATTGAAAACGGCAAAACAAGGCAAGGCAAGGCAAAAGGGTAAAGCATGTCAAGGCAAGGTAAGGCAAAAGGGCAATGCAAGGAAAAGCAAAATGGCAAAGCAAGACAAGGCAAAAGGGAAAGCATAACAAGGCAAAGCAAGGCAAAAGGGCAAAGCAAGACAAGGCAAAAGGGCAAAGCAAGGAAAGTCAAAAGGGCAAAGCATGACAAGGCAAGGCAAGGAAAAAGGGTATAGCAAGTCAAGGCAAGGTAAGGCAAAAGGGCAATTCAAGGAAAGGCAAAATGGCAAAGCAAGGCAAGGCAAAAGGACAAAGCAAAGCAAGTCAAAAGGGCAAAGCATGACAAGGAAAGGCAATGCAAAAGGGCAAAGCATGAAAAGGCAAGGCAAGGCAAAAGGGTAAATAAAGCATGTCAAGGCAAGGTAAGGCAAAAGGGCAATGCAAGGAAAAGCAAAATGGCAAAGCAAGACAAGGCAAAAGGGAAAGCATAACAAGGCAAAGCAAGGCAAAAGGGCAAAGCAAGACAAGGCAAAAGGGCAAAGCAGGAAAGTCAAAAGGGCAAAGCATGACAAGGCAAGGCAAGGAAAAAGGGTATAGCAAGTCAAGGCAAGGTAAGGCAAAAGGGCAATTCAAGGAAAGGCAAAATGGCAAAGCAAGGCAAGGCAAAAGGACAAAGCAAAGCAAGTCAAAAGGGCAAAGCATGACAAGGAAAGGCAATGCAAAAGGGCAAAGCATGAAAAGGCAAGGCAAGGCAAAAGGGTAAATAAAGCATGTCAAGGCAAGGTAAGGCAAAAGGGCAATGCAAGGAAAAGCAAAATGGCAAAGCAAGACAAGGCAAAAGGGAAAGCATAACAAGGCAAAGCAAGGCAAAAGGGAAAAGCAAGACAAGGCAAAAGGGCAAAGCAAGGAAAGTCAAAAGGGCAAAGCATGACAAGGCAAGGCAAGGAAAAAGGGTATAGCAAGTCAAGGCAAGGTAAGGCAAAAGGGCAATTAAAGGAAAGGCAAAATGGCAAAGCAAGGCAAGGCAAAAGGACAAAGCAAAGCAAGTCAAAAGGGCAAAGCATGACAAGGCAAGGCAAGGAAAAAGGGTATAGCAAGTCAAGGCAAGGTAAGGCAAAAGGGCAATTCAAGGAAAGGCAAAATGGCAAAGCAAGGCAAGGCAAAAGGACAAAGCAAAGCAAGTCAAAAGGGCAAAGCATGACAAGGCAAGGCAAGGAAAAAGGGTATAGCAAGTCAAGGCAAGGTAAGGCAAAAGGGCAATTCAAGGAAAGGCAAAATGGCAAAGCAAGGCAAGGCAAAAGGACAAAGCAAAGCAAGTCAAAAGGGCAAAGCATGACAAGGCAAGGCAAGGAAAAAGGGTATAGCAAGTCAAGGCAAGGTAAGGCAAAAGGGCAATTCAAGGAAAGGAAAAATGGCAAAGCAAGGCAAGGCAAAAGAGCAAAGCATGAAAAGGCAAGGCAAGGAAAAAGGGTATAGCAAGTCAAGGCAACGTAAGGCAAAAGGGCAATTCAAGGAAAGACAAAATGGCAAAGCAAGGCAAGGCAAAAGGGCAAAGCATGACAAGGCAAGGCAAGGAAAAAGGGTATAGCAAGTCAAGGCAAGGTAAGGCAAAAGGGCATTTCAAGGAAAGGCAAAATGGCAAATCAAGGCAAGGCAAAAGGGCAAAGCATGAAAAGGCAAGGCAAGGAAAAAGGGTATAGCAAGTCAAGGCAAGGTAAGGCAAAAGGGCAATTCAAGGAAAGACAAAATGGCAAAGCAAGGCAAGGCAAAAGGGCAAAGCATGGCAAGGCAAGGAAAAAGGGCAACTCAATGCAAGGCCAGGCAAAAGGGCAAAGAAAGGCAAGGCAAGGTAAGTCAAAAGGACAAACCAAGGCAAGGCCAGGAAAAAGGCCAAAGCAAGGAAAGGCAAGGCAAAAGGGAAAAGCAAGGTAAGGGAAAATGGCAAAGGAAGGCAAGGCAAGGCAAGACAAAAGGGCAAAGCAAGGCAAGGAAAAAGAGCAAAGCATGGCAAGGCAAGGCAAGGCAAAAGGTCAAAAGAAAGGCAAGGCAAATCAGGGCAAAAGGAGAAAGGAAGGCAAGGCAAGACAAGGCAAAGAGGCAAAGCAAGGCAAGGTAAGGCAAGGCAAAAGGGGAAAGCAAAGCAAGTCAAAAGGGCAAAGCATGACAAGGCAAGGCAAGGCAAAAGGGTAAAGCATGTCAAGGCAAGGTAAGGCAAAAGGGCAATGCAAGGAAAAGCAAAATGGCAAAGCAAGACAAGGCAAAAGGGAAAGCATAACAAGGCAAGGCAAGGCAAAAGGGCAAAGCAAGACAAGGCAAAAAAGGCAAAGCAAGGCAAGTCAAAAGGGCAAAGCATGACAAGGCAAGGCAAGGAAAAAGGGTATAGCAAGTCAAGGAAGGTAAGGCAAAAGGGCAATTCAAGGAAAGGCAAAATGGCAAAGCAAGGCAAGGCAAAAGGGCAAAGCAAAGCAAGTCAAAATGGCAAAGTATGACAAGGCAAGGCAAGGAAAAAGGCTATAGCAAGTCAAGGCAAGGTAAGGCAAAAGGGCAATTCAAGGAAAGGCAAAATGGCAAAGCAAGGCAAGGCAAAAGGGGAAAGCATAACAAGGAAAAGCAAGGCAAAAGGGCAAAGCAAGGCAAGGCAAAAGGGCAAAGCATGGCAAGGCAAGGAAAAAGGGCAACTCAATGCAAGGCCGGGCAAAAGTGCAAAGAAAGGCAAGGCAAGGTAAGTCAAAAGGACAAACCATGGCAAGGCCAGGAAAAAGGCCAAAGCAAGGAAAGGCAAGGCAAAAGGGGAAAGCAAGGCAAGGGAAAATGGCAAAGCAAGGCAAGGTAAGGCAAGACAAAAGGGCAAAGCAAGGCAAGGAAAAAGAGCAAAGCATGGCAAGGCAAGGCAAGGCAAAAGGTCAAAGCATGAAAAGGCAAGGCAAGGAAAAAGGGTATAGCAAGTCAAGGCAAGGTAAGGCAAAAGGGCAATTCAAGGAAAGACAAAATGGCAAAGCAAGGCAAGGCAAAAGGGCAAAGCATGGCAAGGCAAGGAAAAAGGGCAACTCAATGCAAGGCCAGGCAAAAGGGCAAAGAAAGGCAAGGCAAGGTAAGTCAAAAGGACAAACCATGGCAAGGCCAGGAAAAAGGCCAAAGCAAGGAAAGGCAAGGCAAAAGGGAAAAGCAAGGCAAGGGAAAATGGCAAAGCAAGGCAAGGCAAGGCAAGACAAAAGGGCAAAGCAAGGCAAGGAAAAAGAGCAAAGCATGGCAAGGCAAGGCAAGGCAAAAGGTCAAAAGAAAGGCAAGGCAAATCAGGGCAAAAGGAGAAAGGAAGTCAAGGCAAGACAAGGCAAAGAGGCAAAGCAAGGCAAGGTAAGGCAAGGCAAAAGGGGAAAGCAAAGCAAGGCAAGGCGAAAGGATAAGGAAGACACGTCAAGGCAAGGCAAAGATGAAAGTAAGGCAATGCAAGGAAATTGAAAACGGCAAAACAAGGAAAGGCAAGGCAAAAGGGCAAAGCAAAGCAAGTCAAAAGGGCAAAGCTTGACAAGGCAAGGCAATGCAAAAGGATAAAGCATGTAAAGGCAAGGCAAGGCAAAAGGGTAAAGCATGTCAAGGCAAGGTAAGGCAAAAGGGCAATGCAAGGAAAAGCAAAATGGCAAAGCAAGACAAGGCAAAAGGGAAAGCATAACAAGGCAAAGCAAGGCAAAAGGGCAAAGCAAGACAAGGCAAAAGGGCAAAGCAAGGAAAGTCAAAAGGGCAAAGCATGACAAGGCAAGGCAAGGAAAAAGGGTATAGCAAGTCAAGGCAAGGTAAGGCAAAAAGGCAATTCAAGGAAAGGCAAAATGGCAAATCAAGGCAAGGCAAAAGGACAAAGCAAAGCAAGTCAAAAGGGCAAAGCATGACAAGGCAAGGCAAGGAAAAAGGGTATAGCAAGTCAAGGCAAGGTAAGGCAAAAGGGCAATTCAAGGAAATGCAAAATGGCAAAGCAAGGCAAGGCAAAAGGGCAAAGCAAAGCAAGTCAAAATGGCAAAGTATGACAAGGCAAGGCAAGGAAAAAGGGTATAGCAAGTCAAGGCAAGGTAAGGCAAAAGGGCAATTCAAGGAAAGGCAAAATGGCAAAGCAAGGCAAGGCAAAAGGGCAAAGCATAACAAGGCAAAGCAAGGCAAAAGGGCAAAGCAAGGCAAGGCAAAAGGGCAAAGCAAGGCAAGTCAAAAAGGCAAAGCATGACAAGGCAAGGCAAGGAAAAAGGGTATAGCAAGTCAAGGCAAGGTAAGGCAAAAGGGCAATTCAAGGAAAGGCAAAATGGCAAAGCAAGGCAAGGCAAAAGGGCAAAGCAAGGCCAAGCAAAAGTGCAAAGAAAGGCAAGGCAAGGTAAGTCAAAAGGACAAACCATGGCAAGGCCAGGAAAAAGGCCAAAGCAAGGAAAGGCAAGGCAAAAGGGGAAAGCAAGGCAAGGGAAAATGGCAAAGCAAGGCAAGGCAAGGAAAGACAAAAGGGCAAAGCAAGGCAAGGAAAAAGAGCAAAGCATGGCAAGGCAAGGCAAAAGGTCAAAAGAAAGGCAAGGCAAATCAGGGCAAAAGGAGAAAGGAAGACAAGGCAAGACAAGGCAAAGAGACAAAGCAAGGCAAGGCAAAAGGGCATAGCAAGGCAAGGTAAGGCAAAGGGGCAAAGCAAGGCATGGAAAGGCAAAGGCAAGGTAAGGCAAAAGGGTAAAGCAAGGCAAGGAAAGGCAAGGGAAAAGGAGAAACCAAAGCAAGGCAAGGCAAAAGGATAAGGAAGACACTCAAGGCAAGGCAAAGATGAAAGCAAGGCAATGCAAGGCAATTCAAAACGGCAAAACAAGGAAAGGCATGCAAAAGGGCAAAGCAAAGCAAGTCAAAAGGGCAAAGCATGACAAGGCAAGGCAAGGCAAAAGGGCAAAGCATGACAAGGCAAGGTAAGGCAAAAGGGCAAATCAAGACAAGGCAAAAGGGCAAAGCATAACAAGGCAAAGCAAGGCAAAACGGCAAAGCAAGGCAAGTCAAAAGGGCAAAGCATGACAAGGCAAGGCAAGGAAAAAGGGTATAGCAAGTCAAGGCAAGGTAAGGCAAAAGGGCAATTAAAGGAAAGGCAAAATGGCAAAGCAAGGCAAGGCAAAAGGACAAAGCAAAGCAAGTCAAAAGGGCAAAGCATGACAAGGCAAGGCAAGGAAAAAGGGTATAGCAAGTCAAGGCAAGGTAAGGCAAAAGGGCAATTCAAGGAAAGGCAAAATGGCAAAGCAAGGCAAGGCAAAAGGACAAAGCAAAGCAAGTCAAAAGGGCAAAGCATGACAAGGCAAGGCAAGGAAAAAGGGTATAGCAAGTCAAGGCAAGGTAAGGCAAAAGGGCAATTCAAGGAAAGGCAAAATGGCAAAGCAAGGCAAGGCAAAAGGACAAAGCAAAGCAAGTCAAAAGGGCAAAGCATGACAAGGCAAGGCAAGGAAAAAGGGTATAGCAAGTCAAGGCAAGGTAAGGCAAAAGGGCAATTCAAGGAAAGGAAAAATGGCAAAGCAAGGCAAGGCAAAAGAGCAAAGCATGAAAAGGCAAGGCAAGGAAAAAGGGTATAGCAAGTCAAGGCAACGTAAGGCAAAAGGGCAATTCAAGGAAAGACAAAATGGCAAAGCAAGGCAAGGCAAAAGGGCAAAGCATGACAAGGCAAGGCAAGGAAAAAGGGTATAGCAAGTCAAGGCAAGGTAAGGCAAAAGGGCATTTCAAGGAAAGGCAAAATGGCAAATCAAGGCAAGGCAAAAGGGCAAAGCATGAAAAGGCAAGGCAAGGAAAAAGGGTATAGCAAGTCAAGGCAAGGTAAGGCAAAAGGGCAATTCAAGGAAAGACAAAATGGCAAAGCAAGGCAAGGCAAAAGGGCAAAGCATGGCAAGGCAAGGAAAAAGGGCAACTCAATGCAAGGCCAGGCAAAAGGGCAAAGAAAGGCAAGGCAAGGTAAGTCAAAAGGACAAACCAAGGCAAGGCCAGGAAAAAGGCCAAAGCAAGGAAAGGCAAGGCAAAAGGGAAAAGCAAGGTAAGGGAAAATGGCAAAGGAAGGCAAGGCAAGGCAAGACAAAAGGGCAAAGCAAGGCAAGGAAAAAGAGCAAAGCATGGCAAGGCAAGGCAAGGCAAAAGGTCAAAAGAAAGGCAAGGCAAATCAGGGCAAAAGGAGAAAGGAAGGCAAGGCAAGACAAGGCAAAGAGGCAAAGCAAGGCAAGGTAAGGCAAGGCAAAAGGGGAAAGCAAAGCAAGTCAAAAGGGCAAAGCATGACAAGGCAAGGCAAGGCAAAAGGGTAAAGCATGTCAAGGCAAGGTAAGGCAAAAGGGCAATGCAAGGAAAAGCAAAATGGCAAAGCAAGACAAGGCAAAAGGGAAAGCATAACAAGGCAAAGCAAGGCAAAAGGGCAAAGCAAGACAAGGCAAAAAAGGCAAAGCAAGGCAAGTCAAAAGGGCAAAGCATGACAAGGCAAGGCAAGGAAAAAGGGTATAGCAAGTCAAGGAAGGTAAGGCAAAAGGGCAATTCAAGGAAAGGCAAAATGGCAAAGCAAGGCAAGGCAAAAGGGCAAAGCAAAGCAAGTCAAAATGGCAAAGTATGACAAGGCAAGGCAAGGAAAAGGCTATAGCAAGTCAAGGCAAGGTAAGGCAAAAGGGCAATTCAAGGAAAGGCAAAATGGCAAAGCAAGGCAAGGCAAAAGGGGAAAGCATAACAAGGAAAAGCAAGGCAAAAGGGCAAAGCAAGGCAAGGCAAAAGGGCAAAGCATGGCAAGGCAAGGAAAAAGGGCAACTCAATGCAAGGCCGGGCAAAAGTGCAAAGAAAGGCAAGGCAAGGTAAGTCAAAAGGACAAACCATGGCAAGGCCAGGAAAAAGGCCAAAGCAAGGAAAGGCAAGGCAAAAGGGGAAAGCAAGGCAAGGGAAAATGGCAAAGCAAGGCAAGGTAAGGCAAGACAAAAGGGCAAAGCAAGGCAAGGAAAAAGAGCAAAGCATGGCAAGGCAAGGCAAGGCAAAAGGTCAAAGCATGAAAAGGCAAGGCAAGGAAAAAGGGTATAGCAAGTCAAGGCAAGGTAAGGCAAAAGGGCAATTCAAGGAAAGACAAAATGGCAAAGCAAGGCAAGGCAAAAGGGCAAAGCATGGCAAGGCAAGGAAAAAGGGCAACTCAATGCAAGGCCAGGCAAAAGGGCAAAGAAAGGCAAGGCAAGGTAAGTCAAAAGGACAAACCATGGCAAGGCCAGGAAAAAGGCCAAAGCAAGGAAAGGCAAGGCAAAAGCGAAAAGCAAGGCAAGGGAAAATGGCAAAGCAAGGCAAGGCATGGCAAGACAAAAGGGCAAAGCAAGGCAAGGAAAAAGAGCAAAGCATGGCAAGGCAAGGCAAGGCAAAAGGTCAAAAGAAAGGCAAGGCAAATCAGGGCAAAAGGAGAAAGGAAGTCAAGGCAAGACAAGGCAAAGAGGCAAAGCAAGGCAAGGTAAGGCAAGGCAAAAGGGGAAAGCAAAGCAAGGCAAGGCGAAAGGATAAGGAAGACACGTCAAGGCAAGGCAAAGATGAAAGTAAGGCAATGCAAGGAAATTGAAAACGGCAAAACAAGGAAAGGCAAGGCAAAAGGGCAAAGCAAAGCAAGTCAAAAGGGCAAAGCTTGACAAGGCAAGGCAATGCAAAAGGACAAAGCATGAAAAGGCAAGGCAAGGCAAAAGGGTAAAGCATGTCAAGGCAAGGTAAGGCAAAAGGGCAATGCAAGGAAAAGCAAAATGGCAAAGCAAGACAAGGCAAAAGGGAAAGCATAACAAGGCAAAGCAAGGCAAAAGGGCAAAGCAAGACAAGGCAAAAGGGCAAAGCAAGGAAAGTCAAAAGGGCAAAGCATGACAAGGCAAGGCAAGGAAAAAGGGTATAGCAAGTCAAGGCAAGGTAAGGCAAAAAGGCAATTCAAGGAAAGGCAAAATGGCAAATCAAGGCAAGGCAAAAGGACAAAGCAAAGCAAGTCAAAAGGGCAAAGCATGACAAGGCAAGGCAAGGAAAAAGGGTATAGCAAGTCAAGGCAAGGTAAGGCAAAAGGGCAATTCAAGGAAATGCAAAATGGCAAAGCAAGGCAAGGCAAAAGGGCAAAGCAAAGCAAGTCAAAATGGC
The DNA here is from genome assembly GCF_036013475.1 of Columba livia. NCBI lineage: Eukaryota > Metazoa > Chordata > Aves > Columbiformes > Columbidae > Columba > Columba livia. Next base: position 252,183 of record NW_027043265.1, read on the forward strand.
AAAGTATGACAAGGCAAGGCAAGGAAAAAGGGTATAGCAAGTCAAGGCAAGGTAAGGCAAAAGGGCAATTCAAGGAAAGGCAAAATGGCAAAGCAAGGCAAGGCAAAAGGGCAAAGCATAACAAGGCAAAGCAAGGCAAAAGGGCAAAGCAAGGCAAGGCAAAAGGGCAAAGCAAGGCAAGTCAAAAAGGCAAAGCATGACAAGGCAAGGCAAGGAAAAAGGGTATAGCAAGTCAAGGCAAGGTAAGGCAAAAGGGCAATTCAAGGAAAGGCAAAATGGCAAAGCAAGGCAAGGCAAAAGGGCAAAGCAAGGCCAAGCAAAAGTGCAAAGAAAGGCAAGGCAAGGTAAGTCAAAAGGACAAACCATGGCAAGGCCAGGAAAAAGGCCAAAGCAAGGAAAGGCAAGGCAAAAGGGGAAAGCAAGGCAAGGGAAAATGGCAAAGCAAGGCAAGGCAAGGAAAGACAAAAGGGCAAAGCAAGGCAAGGAAAAAGAGCAAAGCATGGCAAGGCAAGGCAAAAGGTCAAAAGAAAGGCAAGGCAAATCAGGGCAAAAGGAGAAAGGAAGACAAGGCAAGACAAGGCAAAGAGACAAAGCAAGGCAAGGCAAAAGGGCATAGCAAGGCAAGGTAAGGCAAAGGGGCAAAGCAAGGCATGGAAAGGCAAAGGCAAGGTAAGGCAAAAGGGTAAAGCAAGGCAAGGAAAGGCAAGGGAAAAGGAGAAAGCAAAGCAAGGCAAGGCAAAAGGATAAGGAAGACACTCAAGGCAAGGCAAAGATGAAAGCAAGGCAATGCAAGGCAATTCAAAACGGCAAAACAAGGAAAGGCATGCAAAAGGGCAAAGCAAAGCAAGTCAAAAGGGCAAAGCATGACAAGGCAAGGCAAGGCAAAAGGGCAAAGCATGACAAGGCAAGGTAAGGCAAAAGGGCAAATCAAGACAAGGCAAAAGGGCAAAGCATAACAAGGCAAAGCAAGGCAAAAGGGCAAAGCAAGGCAAGTCAAAAGGGCAAAGCATGACAAGGCAAGGCAAGGAAAAAGGGTATAGCAAGTCAAGGCAAGGTAAGGCAAAAGGGCAATTCAAGGAAAGGCAAAATGGCAAAGCAAGGCAAGGCAAAAGGGCAAAGCATGAAAAGGCAAGGCAAGGAAAAAGGGTATAGCAAGTCAAGGCAAGGTAAGGCAAAAGGGCAATTCAAGGAAAGACAAAATGGCAAAGCAAGGCAAGGCAAAAGGGCAAAGCATGACAAGGCAAGGCAAGGAAAAAGGGTATAGCAAGTCAAGGCAAGGTAAGGCAAAAGGGCAATTCAAGGAAAGGCAAAATGGCAAAGCAAGGCAAGGCAAAAGGGCAAAGCATGAAAAGGCAAGGAAAAAGGGCAACTCAATGCAAGGCCAGGCAAAAGGGCAAAGAAAGGCAAGGCAAGGTAAGTCAAAAGGACAAACCATGGCAAGGCCAGGAAAAAGGCCAAAGCAAGGAAAGGCAAGGCAAAAGGGAAAAGCAAGGCAAGGGAAAATGGCAAAGCAAGGCAAGGCAAGGCAAGACAAAAGGGCAAAGCAAGGCAAGGAAAAAGAGCAAAGCATGGCAAGGCAAGGCAAGGCAAAAGGTCAAAAGAAAGGCAAGGCAAATCAGGGCAAAAGGAGAAAGGAAGGCAAGGCAAGACAAGGCAAAGAGGCAAAGCAAGGCAAGGTAAGGCAAGGCAAAAGGGGAAAGCAAAGCAAGGCAAGGCGAAAGGATAAGGAAGACACGTCAAGGCAAGGCAAAGATGAAAGTAAGGCAATGCAAGGAAATTGAAAACGGCAAAACAAGGAAAGGCAAGGCAAAAGGGCAAAGCAAAGCAAGTCAAAAGGGCAAAGCATGACAAGGCAAGGCAAGGCAAAAGGGTAAAGCATGTCAAGGCAAGGTAAGGCAAAAGGGCAATGCAAGGAAAAGCAAAATGGCAAAGCAAGACAAGGCAAAAGGGAAAGCATAACAAGGCAAAGCAAGGCAAAAGGGCAAAGCAAGACAAGGCAAAAGGGCAAAGCAAGGAAAGTCAAAAGGGCAAAGCATGACAAGGCAAGGCAAGGAAAAAGGGTATAGCAAGTCAAGGCAAGGTAAGGCAAAAGGGCAATTCAAGGAAAGGCAAAATGGCAAAGCAAGGCAAGGCAAAAGGACAAAGCAAAGCAAGTCAAAAGGGCAAAGCATGACAAGGCAAGGCAAGGAAAAAGGGTATAGCAAGTCAAGGCAAGGTAAGGCAAAAGGGCAATTCAAGGAAAGGCAAAATGGCAAAGCAAGGCAAGGCAAAAGGACAAAGCAAAGCAAGTCAAAAGGGCAAAGCATGACAAGGCAAGGCAAGGAAAAAGGGTATAGCAAGTCAAGGCAAGGTAAGGCAAAAGGGCAATTCAAGGAAAGGCAAAATGGCAAAGCAAGGCAAGGCAAGAGGACAAAGCAAAGCAAGTCAAAAGGGCAAAGCATGACAAGGCAAGGCAAGGAAAAAGGGTATAGCAAGTCAAGGCAAGGTAAGGCAAAAGGGCAATTCAAGGAAAGGCAAAATGGCAAAGCAAGGCAAGGCAAAAGGGGAAAGCATGAAAAGGCAAGGCAAGGAAAAAGGGTATAGCAAGTCAAGGCAAGGTAAGGCAAAAGGGCAATTCAAGGAAAGACAAAATGGCAAAGCAAGGCAAGGCAAAAGGGCAAAGCATGACAAGGCAAGGCAAGGAAAAAGGGTATAGCAAGTCAAGGCAAGGTAAGGCAAAAGGGCAATTCAAGGAAAGGCAAAATGGCAAAGCAAGGCAAGGCAAAAGGGCAAAGCATGAAAAGGCAAGGCAAGGAAAAAGGGTATAGCAAGTCAAGGCAAGGTAAGGCAAAAGGGCAACTCAAGGAAAGGCAAAATGGCAAAGCAAGGCAAGGAAAAAGGACAAAGCAAAGCAAGTCAAAAGGGCAAAGCATGACAAGGCAAGGCAATGCAAAAGGGCAAAGCATGAAAAGGCAAGGCAAGGCAAAAGGGTAAAGCATGTCAAGGCAAGGTAAGGCAAAAGGGCAATGCTAGGAAAAGCAAAAGGGCAAAGCAAGACAAGGCAAAAGGGAAAGCATAACAAGGCAAAGCAAGGCAAAAGGGCAAAGCAAGACAAGGCAAAAGGGCAAAGCAAGGAATGTCAAAAGGGCAAAGCATGACAAGGCAAGGCAAGGAAAAAGGGTATAGCAAGTCAAGGCAAGGTAAGGCAAAAGGGCAATTCAAGGAAAGGCAAAATGGCAAAGCAAGGCAAGGCAAAAGGGCAAAGCAAAGCAAGTCAAAATGGCAAAGTATGACAAGGCAAGGCAAGGAAAAAGGGTATAGCAAGTCAAGGCAAAGTAAGGCAAAAGGGCAATTCAAGGAAAGGCAAAATGGCAAAGCAAGGCAAGTCAAAAGGGCAAAGCATGACAAGGCAAGGCAGGGAAAAAGGGTATAGCAAGTCAAGGCAAGGTAAGGAAAAAGGGCAATTCAAGGAAAGGCAAAAGGGCAAAGCTAGGCAAGGCAAAAGGGCAAAGCAAGGCCAGGCAAAAGTGCAAAGAAATGCAAGGCAAGGTAAGTCAAAAGGACAAACCATGGCAATGCCAGGAAAAAGGCGAAAGCAAGGAAAGGCAAGGCAAAAGAGGAAAGCAAGGCAAGGGAAAATGGCAAAGCAAGGCAAGGCAAGGAAAGACAAAAGGGCAAAGCAAGGCAAGGAAAAAGAGCAAAGCATGGCAAGGCAAGGCAAAAGGTCAAAAGAAGGCAAGGCAAATCAGGGCAAAAGGAGAAAGGAAGGCAAGGTAAGACAAGGCAAAGAGACAAAGCAAGGCAAGGCAAAAGGGCATAGCAAGGCAAGGTAAGGCAAAGGGCAAAGCAAGGCATGGAAAGGCAAAGGCAAGGGAAGGCAAAAGGGTAAAGCAAGGCAAGGAAAGGCAAGGGAAAAGGAGAAAGCAAAGCAAGGCAAGGCGAAAGGATAAGGAAGACACGTCAAGGCAAGGCAAAGATGAAAGCAAGGCAATGCAAGGCAATTCAAAACGGCAAAACAAGGAAAGGCAAGGCAAAAGGGCAAAGCAAAGCAAGTCAAAAGGGCAAAGCATGACAAGGCAAGGCAAGGCAAAAGGGCAAAGCATGACAAGGCAAGGTAAGGCAAAAGGGCAATGCAAGGAAAGGCAAAATGGCAAAGCAAGACAAGGCAAAAATGGCAAAGCATAACAAGGCAAAGCAAGGCAAAAGGGCAAAGCAAGGCAAGTCAAAAGGGCAAAGCATGACAAGGCAAGGCAAGGAAAAAGGGTATAGCAAGTCAAGGCAAGGTAAGGCAAAAGGGCAATTCAAGGAAAGGCAAAATGGCAAAGCAAGGCAAGGCAAAAGGGCAAAGCAAAGCAAGTCAAAATGGCAAAGTATGACAAGGCAAGGCAAGGAAAAAGGCTATAGCAAGTCAAGGCAAGGTAAGGCAAAAGGGCAATTCAAGGAAAGGCAAAATGGCAAAGCAAGGCAAGGCAAAAGGGGAAAGCAAAGCAAGTCAAAAGGGCAAAGCATGACAAGGCAAGGCAAGGAAAAAGGGTATAGCAAGTCAAGGCAAGGTAAGGCAAAAGGGCAATTCAAGGAAAGGAAAAATGGCAAAGCAAGGCAAGGCAAAAGAGCAAAGCATGAAAAGGCAAGGCAAGGAAAAAGGGTATAGCAAGTCAAGGCAACGTAAGGCAAAAGGGCAATTCAAGGAAAGACAAAATGGCAAAGCAAGGCAAGGCAAAAGGGCAAAGCATGACAAGGCAAGGCAAGGAAAAAGGGTATAGCAAGTCAAGGCAAGGTAAGGCAAAAGGGCATTTCAAGGAAAGGCAAAATGGCAAATCAAGGCAAGGCAAAAGGGCAAAGCATGAAAAGGCAAGGCAAGGAAAAAGGGTATAGCAAGTCAAGGCAAGGTAAGGCAAAAGGGCAATTCAAGGAAAGACAAAATGGCAAAGCAAGGCAAGGCAAAAGGGCAAAGCATGGCAAGGCAAGGAAAAAGGGCAACTCAATGCAAGGCCAGGCAAAAGGGCAAAGAAAGGCAAGGCAAGGTAAGTCAAAAGGACAAACCAAGGCAAGGCCAGGAAAAAGGCCAAAGCAAGGAAAGGCAAGGCAAAAGGGAAAAGCAAGGTAAGGGAAAATGGCAAAGGAAGGCAAGGCAAGGCAAGACAAAAGGGCAAAGCAAGGCAAGGAAAAAGAGCAAAGCATGGCAAGGCAAGGCAAGGCAAAAGGTCAAAAGAAAGGCAAGGCAAATCAGGGCAAAAGGAGAAAGGAAGGCAAGGCAAGACAAGGCAAAGAGGCAAAGCAAGGCAAGGTAAGGCAAGGCAAAAGGGGAAAGCAAAGCAAGTCAAAAGGGCAAAGCATGACAAGGCAAGGCAAGGCAAAAGGGTAAAGCATGTCAAGGCAAGGTAAGGCAAAAGGGCAATGCAAGGAAAAGCAAAATGGCAAAGCAAGACAAGGCAAAAGGGAAAGCATAACAAGGCAAAGCAAGGCAAAAGGGCAAAGCAAGACAAGGCAAAAAAGGCAAAGCAAGGCAAGTCAAAAGGGCAAAGCATGACAAGGCAAGGCAAGGAAAAAGGGTATAGCAAGTCAAGGAAGGTAAGGCAAAAGGGCAATTCAAGGAAAGGCAAAATGGCAAAGCAAGGCAAGGCAAAAGGGCAAAGCAAAGCAAGTCAAAATGGCAAAGTATGACAAGGCAAGGCAAGGAAAAAGGCTATAGCAAGTCAAGGCAAGGTAAGGCAAAAGGGCAATTCAAGGAAAGGCAAAATGGCAAAGCAAGGCAAGGCAAAAGGGGAAAGCATAACAAGGAAAAGCAAGGCAAAAGGGCAAAGCAAGGCAAGGCAAAAGGGCAAAGCATGGCAAGGCAAGGAAAAAGGGCAACTCAATGCAAGGCCGGGCAAAAGTGCAAAGAAAGGCAAGGCAAGGTAAGTCAAAAGGACAAACCATGGCAAGGCCAGGAAAAAGGCCAAAGCAAGGAAAGGCAAGGCAAAAGGGGAAAGCAAGGCAAGGGAAAATGGCAAAGCAAGGCAAGGTAAGGCAAGACAAAAGGGCAAAGCAAGGCAAGGAAAAAGAGCAAAGCATGGCAAGGCAAGGCAAGGCAAAAGGTCAAAGCATGAAAAGGCAAGGCAAGGAAAAAGGGTATAGCAAGTCAAGGCAAGGTAAGGCAAAAGGGCAATTCAAGGAAAGACAAAATGGCAAAGCAAGGCAAGGCAAAAGGGCAAAGCATGGCAAGGCAAGGAAAAAGGGCAACTCAATGCAAGGCCAGGCAAAAGGGCAAAGAAAGGCAAGGCAAGGTAAGTCAAAAGGACAAACCATGGCAAGGCCAGGAAAAAGGCCAAAGCAAGGAAAGGCAAGGCAAAAGCGAAAAGCAAGGCAAGGGAAAATGGCAAAGCAAGGCAAGGCAAGGCAAGACAAAAGGGCAAAGCAAGGCAAGGAAAAAGAGCAAAGCATGGCAAGGCAAGGCAAGGCAAAAGGTCAAAAGAAAGGCAAGGCAAATCAGGGCAAAAGGAGAAAGGAAGTCAAGGCAAGACAAGGCAAAGAGGCAAAGCAAGGCAAGGTAAGGCAAGGCAAAAGGGGAAAGCAAAGCAAGGCAAGGCGAAAGGATAAGGAAGACACGTCAAGGCAAGGCAAAGATGAAAGTAAGGCAATGCAAGGAAATTGAAAACGGCAAAACAAGGAAAGGCAAGGCAAAAGGGCAAAGCAAAGCAAGTCAAAAGGGCAAAGCTTGACAAGGCAAGGCAATGCAAAAGGACAAAGCATGAAAAGGCAAGGCAAGGCAAAAGGGTAAAGCATGTCAAGGCAAGGTAAGGCAAAAGGGCAATGCAAGGAAAAGCAAAATGGCAAAGCAAGACAAGGCAAAAGGGAAAGCATAACAAGGCAAAGCAAGGCAAAAGGGCAAAGCAAGACAAGGCAAAAGGGCAAAGCAAGGAAAGTCAAAAGGGCAAAGCATGACAAGGCAAGGCAAGGAAAAAGGGTATAGCAAGTCAAGGCAAGGTAAGGCAAAAAGGCAATTCAAGGAAAGGCAAAATGGCAAATCAAGGCAAGGCAAAAGGACAAAGCAAAGCAAGTCAAAAGGGCAAAGCATGACAAGGCAAGGCAAGGAAAAAGGGTATAGCAAGTCAAGGCAAGGTAAGGCAAAAGGGCAATTCAAGGAAATGCAAAATGGCAAAGCAAGGCAAGGCAAAAGGGCAAAGCAAAGCAAGTCAAAATGGCAAAGTATGACAAGGCAAGGCAAGGAAAAAGGGTATAGCAAGTCAAGGCAAGGTAAGGCAAAAGGGCAATTCAAGGAAAGGCAAAATGGCAAAGCAAGGCAAGGCAAAAGGGCAAAGCATAACAAGGCAAAGCAAGGCAAAAGGGCAAAGCAAGGCAAGGCAAAAGGGCAAAGCAAGGCAAGTCAAAAAGGCAAAGCATGACAAGGCAAGGCAAGGAAAAAGGGTATAGCAAGTCAAGGCAAGGTAAGGCAAAAGGGCAATTCAAGGAAAGGCAAAATGGCAAAGCAAGGCAAGGCAAAAGGGCAAAGCAAGGCCAAGCAAAAGTGCAAAGAAAGGCAAGGCAAGGTAAGTCAAAAGGACAAACCATGGCAAGGCCAGGAAAAAGGCCAAAGCAAGGAAAGGCAAGGCAAAAGGGGAAAGCAAGGCAAGGGAAAATGGCAAAGCAAGGCAAGGCAAGGAAAGACAAAAGGGCAAAGCAAGGCAAGGAAAAAGAGCAAAGCATGGCAAGGCAAGGCAAAAGGTCAAAAGAAAGGCAAGGCAAATCAGGGCAAAAGGAGAAAGGAAGACAAGGCAAGACAAGGCAAAGAGACAAAGCAAGGCAAGGCAAAAGGGCATAGCAAGGCAAGGTAAGGCAAAGGGGCAAAGCAAGGCATGGAAAGGCAAAGGCAAGGTAAGGCAAAAGGGTAAAGCAAGGCAAGGAAAGGCAAGGGAAAAGGAGAAAGCAAAGCAAGGCAAGGCAAAAGGATAAGGAAGACACTCAAGGCAAGGCAAAGATGAAAGCAAGGCAATGCAAGGCAATTCAAAACGGCAAAACAAGGAAAGGCATGCAAAAGGGCAAAGCAAAGCAAGTCAAAAGGGCAAAGCATGACAAGGCAAGGCAAGGCAAAAGGGCAAAGCATGACAAGGCAAGGTAAGGCAAAAGGGCAAATCAAGACAAGGCAAAAGGGCAAAGCATAACAAGGCAAAGCAAGGCAAAAGGGCAAAGCAAGGCAAGTCAAAAGGGCAAAGCATGACAAGGCAAGGCAAGGAAAAAGGGTATAGCAAGTCAAGGCAAGGTAAGGCAAAAGGGCAATTCAAGGAAAGGCAAAATGGCAAAGCAAGGCAAGGCAAAAGGGCAAAGCATGAAAAGGCAAGGCAAGGAAAAAGGGTATAGCAAGTCAAGGCAAGGTAAGGCAAAAGGGCAATTCAAGGAAAGACAAAATGGCAAAGCAAGGCAAGGCAAAAGGGCAAAGCATGACAAGGCAAGGCAAGGAAAAAGGGTATAGCAAGTCAAGGCAAGGTAAGGCAAAAGGGCAATTCAAGGAAAGGCAAAATGGCAAAGCAAGGCAAGGCAAAAGGGCAAAGCATGAAAAGGCAAGGAAAAAGGGCAACTCAATGCAAGGCCAGGCAAAAGGGCAAAGAAAGGCAAGGCAAGGTAAGTCAAAAGGACAAACCATGGCAAGGCCAGGAAAAAGGCCAAAGCAAGGAAAGGCAAGGCAAAAGGGATAAGCAAGGCAAGGGAAAATGGCAAAGCAAGGCAAGGCAAGGCAAGACAAAAGGGCAAAGCAAGGCAAGGAAAAAGAGCAAAGCATGGCAAGGCAAGGCAAGGCAAAAGGTCAAAAGAAAGGCAAGGCAAATCAGGGCAAAAGGAGAAAGGAAGGCAAGGCAAGACAAGGCAAAGAGGCAAAGCAAGGCAAGGTAAGGCAAGGCAAAAGGGGAAAGCAAAGCAAGGCAAGGCGAAAGGATAAGGAAGACACGTCAAGGCAAGGCAAAGATGAAAGTAAGGCAATGCAAGGAAATTGAAAACGGCAAAACAAGGAAAGGCAAGGCAAAAGGGCAAAGCAAAGCAAGTCAAAAGGGCAAAGCATGACAAGGCAAGGCAAGGCAAAAGGGTAAAGCATGTCAAGGCAAGGTAAGGCAAAAGGGCAATGCAAGGAAAAGCAAAATGGCAAAGCAAGACAAGGCAAAAGGGAAAGCATAACAAGGCAAAGCAAGGCAAAAGGGCAAAGCAAGACAAGGCAAAAGGGCAAAGCAAGGAAAGTCAAAAGGGCAAAGCATGAGAAGGCAAGGCAAGGAAAAAGGGTATAGCAAGTCAAGGCAAGGTAAGGCAAAAGGGCAATTCAAGGAAAGGCAAAATGGCAAAGCAAGGCAAGGCAAAAGGACAAAGCAAAGCAAGTCAAAAGGGCAAAGCATGACAAGGCAAGGCAAGGAAAAAGGGTATAGCAAGTCAAGGCAAGGTAAGGCAAAAGGGCAATTCAAGGAAAGGCAAAATGGCAAAGCAAGGCAAGGCAAAAGGACAAAGCAAAGCAAGTCAAAAGGGCAAAGCATGACAAGGCAAGGCAAGGAAAAAGGGTATAGCAAGTCAAGGCAAGGTAAGGCAAAAGGGCAATTCAAGGAAAGGCAAAATGGCAAAGCAAGGCAAGGCAAGAGGACAAAGCAAAGCAAGTCAAAAGGGCAAAGCATGACAAGGCAAGGCAAGGAAAAAGGGTATAGCAAGTCAAGGCAAGGTAAGGCAAAAGGGCAATTCAAGGAAAGGCAAAATGGCAAAGCAAGGCAAGGCAAAAGGGGAAAGCATGAAAAGGCAAGGCAAGGAAAAAGGGTATAGCAAGTCAAGGCAAGGTAAGGCAAAAGGGCAATTCAAGGAAAGACAAAATGGCAAAGCAAGGCAAGGCAAAAGGGCAAAGCATGACAAGGCAAGGCAAGGAAAAAGGGTATAGCAAGTCAAGGCAAGGTAAGGCAAAAGGGCAATTCAAGGAAAGGCAAAATGGCAAAGCAAGGCAAGGCAAAAGGGCAAAGCATGAAAAGGCAAGGCAAGGAAAAAGGGTATAGCAAGTCAAGGCAAGGTAAGGCAAAAGGGCAACTCAAGGAAAGGCAAAATGGCAAAGCAAGGCAAGGAAAAAGGACAAAGCAAAGCAAGTCAAAAGGGCAAAGCATGACAAGGCAAGGCAATGCAAAAGGGCAAAGCATGAAAAGGCAAGGCAAGGCAAAAGGGTAAAGCATGTCAAGGCAAGGTAAGGCAAAAGGGCAATGCTAGGAAAAGCAAAAGGGCAAAGCAAGACAAGGCAAAAGGGAAAGCATAACAAGGCAAAGCAAGGCAAAAGGGCAAAGCAAGACAAGGCAAAAGGGCAAAGCAAGGAATGTCAAAAGGGCAAAGCATGACAAGGCAAGGCAAGGAAAAAGGGTATAGCAAGTCAAGGCAAGGTAAGGCAAAAGGGCAATTCAAGGAAAGGCAAAATGGCAAAGCAAGGCAAGGCAAAAGGGCAAAGCAAAGCAAGTCAAAATGGCAAAGTATGACAAGGCAAGGCAAGGAAAAAGGGTATAGCAAGTCAAGGCAAAGTAAGGCAAAAGGGCAATTCAAGGAAAGGCAAAATGGCAAAGCAAGGCAAGTCAAAAGGGCAAAGCATGACAAGGCAAGGCAGGGAAAAAGGGTATAGCAAGTCAAGGCAAGGTAAGGAAAAAGGGCAATTCAAGGAAAGGCAAAAGGGCAAAGCTAGGCAAGGCAAAAGGGCAAAGCAAGGCCAGGCAAAAGTGCAAAGAAATGCAAGGCAAGGTAAGTCAAAAGGACAAACCATGGCAATGCCAGGAAAAAGGCGAAAGCAAGGAAAGGCAAGGCAAAAGAGGAAAGCAAGGCAAGGGAAAATGGCAAAGCAAGGCAAGGCAAGGAAAGACAAAAGGGCAAAGCAAGGCAAGGAAAAAGAGCAAAGCATGGCAAGGCAAGGCAAAAGGTCAAAAGAAGGCAAGGCAAATCAGGGCAAAAGGAGAAAGGAAGGCAAGGTAAGACAAGGCAAAGAGACAAAGCAAGGCAAGGCAAAAGGGCATAGCAAGGCAAGGTAAGGCAAAGGGCAAAGCAAGGCATGGAAAGGCAAAGGCAAGGGAAGGCAAAAGGGTAAAGCAAGGCAAGGAAAGGCAAGGGAAAAGGAGAAAGCAAAGCAAGGCAAGGCGAAAGGATAAGGAAGACACGTCAAGGCAAGGCAAAGATGAAAGCAAGGCAATGCAAGGCAATTCAAAACGGCAAAACAAGGAAAGGCAAGGCAAAAGGGCAAAGCAAAGCAAGTCAAAAGGGCAAAGCATGACAAGGCAAGGCAAGGCAAAAGGGCAAAGCATGACAAGGCAAGGTAAGGCAAAAGGGCAATGCAAGGAAAGGCAAAATGGCAAAGCAAGACAAGGCAAAAATGGCAAAGCATAACAAGGCAAAGCAAGGCAAAAGGGCAAAGCAAGGCAAGTCAAAAGGGCAAAGCATGACAAGGCAAGGCAAGGAAAAAGGGTATAGCAAGTCAAGGCAAGGTAAGGCAAAAGGGCAATTCAAGGAAAGGCAAAATGGCAAAGCAAGGCAAGGCAAAAGGGCAAAGCAAAGCAAGTCAAAATGGCAAAGTATGACAAGGCAAGGCAAGGAAAAAGGCTATAGCAAGTCAAGGCAAGGTAAGGCAAAAGGGCAATTCAAGGAAAGGCAAAATGGCAAAGCAAGGCAAGGCAAAAGGGGAAAGCAAAGCAAGTCAAAAGGGCAAAGCATGACAAGGCAAGGCAAGGAAAAAGGGTATAGCAAGTCAAGGCAAGGTAAGGCAAAAGGGCAATTCAAGGAAAGGAAAAATGGCAAAGCAAGGCAAGGCAAAAGAGCAAAGCATGAAAAGGCAAGGCAAGGAAAAAGGGTATAGCAAGTCAAGGCAACGTAAGGCAAAAGGGCAATTCAAGGAAAGACAAAATGGCAAAGCAAGGCAAGGCAAAAGGGCAAAGCATGACAAGGCAAGGCAAGGAAAAAGGGTATAGCAAGTCAAGGCAAGGTAAGGCAAAAGGGCATTTCAAGGAAAGGCAAAATGGCAAATCAAGGCAAGGCAAAAGGGCAAAGCATGAAAAGGCAAGGCAAGGAAAAAGGGTATAGCAAGTCAAGGCAAGGTAAGGCAAAAGGGCAATTCAAGGAAAGACAAAATGGCAAAGCAAGGCAAGGCAAAAGGGCAAAGCATGGCAAGGCAAGGAAAAAGGGCAACTCAATGCAAGGCCAGGCAAAAGGGCAAAGAAAGGCAAGGCAAGGTAAGTCAAAAGGACAAACCAAGGCAAGGCCAGGAAAAAGGCCAAAGCAAGGAAAGGCAAGGCAAAAGGGAAAAGCAAGGTAAGGGAAAATGGCAAAGGAAGGCAAGGCAAGGCAAGACAAAAGGGCAAAGCAAGGCAAGGAAAAAGAGCAAAGCATGGCAAGGCAAGGCAAGGCAAAAGGTCAAAAGAAAGGCAAGGCAAATCAGGGCAAAAGGAGAAAGGAAGGCAAGGCAAGACAAGGCAAAGAGGCAAAGCAAGGCAAGGTAAGGCAAGGCAAAAGGGGAAAGCAAAGCAAGTCAAAAGGGCAAAGCATGACAAGGCAAGGCAAGGCAAAAGGGTAAAGCATGTCAAGGCAAGGTAAGGCAAAAGGGCAATGCAAGGAAAAGCAAAATGGCAAAGCAAGACAAGGCAAAAGGGAAAGCATAACAAGGCAAAGCAAGGCAAAAGGGCAAAGCAAGACAAGGCAAAAAAGGCAAAGCAAGGCAAGTCAAAAGGGCAAAGCATGACAAGGCAAGGCAAGGAAAAAGGGTATAGCAAGTCAAGGAAGGTAAGGCAAAAGGGCAATTCAAGGAAAGGCAAAATGGCAAAGCAAGGCAAGGCAAAAGGGCAAAGCAAAGCAAGTCAAAATGGCAAAGTATGACAAGGCAAGGCAAGGAAAAAGGCTATAGCAAGTCAAGGCAAGGTAAGGCAAAAGGGCAATTCAAGGAAAGGCAAAATGGCAAAGCAAGGCAAGGCAAAAGGGGAAAGCATAACAAGGAAAAGCAAGGCAAAAGGGCAAAGCAAGGCAAGGCAAAAGGGCAAAGCATGGCAAGGCAAGGAAAAAGGGCAACTCAATGCAAGGCCGGGCAAAAGTGCAAAGAAAGGCAAGGCAAGGTAAGTCAAAAGGACAAACCATGGCAAGGCCAGGAAAAAGGCCAAAGCAAGGAAAGGCAAGGCAAAAGGGGAAAGCAAGGCAAGGGAAAATGGCAAAGCAAGGCAAGGTAAGGCAAGACAAAAGGGCAAAGCAAGGCAAGGAAAAAGAGCAAAGCATGGCAAGGCAAGGCAAGGCAAAAGGTCAAAGCATGAAAAGGCAAGGCAAGGAAAAAGGGTATAGCAAGTCAAGGCAAGGTAAGGCAAAAGGGCAATTCAAGGAAAGACAAAATGGCAAAGCAAGGCAAGGCAAAAGGGCAAAGCATGGCAAGGCAAGGAAAAAGGGCAACTCAATGCAAGGCCAGGCAAAAGGGCAAAGAAAGGCAAGGCAAGGTAAGTCAAAAGGACAAACCATGGCAAGGCCAGGAAAAAGGCCAAAGCAAGGAAAGGCAAGGCAAAAGCGAAAAGCAAGGCAAGGGAAAATGGCAAAGCAAGGCAAGGCAAGGCAAGACAAAAGGGCAAAGCAAGGCAAGGAAAAAGAGCAAAGCATGGCAAGGCAAGGCAAGGCAAAAGGTCAAAAGAAAGGCAAGGCAAATCAGGGCAAAAGGAGAAAGGAAGTCAAGGCAAGACAAGGCAAAGAGGCAAAGCAAGGCAAGGTAAGGCAAGGCAAAAGGGGAAAGCAAAGCAAGGCAAGGCGAAAGGATAAGGAAGACACGTCAAGGCAAGGCAAAGATGAAAGTAAGGCAATGCAAGGAAATTGAAAACGGCAAAACAAGGAAAGGCAAGGCAAAAGGGCAAAGCAAAGCAAGTCAAAAGGGCAAAGCTTGACAAGGCAAGGCAATGCAAAAGGACAAAGCATGAAAAGGCAAGGCAAGGCAAAAGGGTAAAGCATGTCAAGGCAAGGTAAGGCAAAAGGGCAATGCAAGGAAAAGCAAAATGGCAAAGCAAGACAAGGCAAAAGGGAAAGCATAACAAGGCAAAGCAAGGCAAAAGGGCAAAGCAAGACAAGGCAAAAGGGCAAAGCAAGGAAAGTCAAAAGGGCAAAGCATGACAAGGCAAGGCAAGGAAAAAGGGTATAGCAAGTCAAGGCAAGGTAAGGCAAAAAGGCAATTCAAGGAAAGGCAAAATGGCAAATCAAGGCAAGGCAAAAGGACAAAGCAAAGCAAGTCAAAAGGGCAAAGCATGACAAGGCAAGGCAAGGAAAAAGGGTATAGCAAGTCAAGGCAAGGTAAGGCAAAAGGGCAATTCAAGGAAATGCAAAATGGCAAAGCAAGGCAAGGCAAAAGGGCAAAGCAAAGCAAGTCAAAATGGCAAAGTATGACAAGGCAAGGCAAGGAAAAAGGGTATAGCAAGTCAAGGCAAGGTAAGGCAAAAGGGCAATTCAAGGAAAGGCAAAATGGCAAAGCAAGGCAAGGCAAAAGGGCAAAGCATAACAAGGCAAAGCAAGGCAAAAGGGCAAAGCAAGGCAAGGCAAAAGGGCAAAGCAAGGCAAGTCAAAAAGGCAAAGCATGACAAGGCAAGGCAAGGAAAAAGGGTATAGCAAGTCAAGGCAAGGTAAGGCAAAAGGGCAATTCAAGGAAAGGCAAAATGGCAAAGCAAGGCAAGGCAAAAGGGCAAAGCAAGGCCAAGCAAAAGTGCAAAGAAAGGCAAGGCAAGGTAAGTCAAAAGGACAAACCATGGCAAGGCCAGGAAAAAGGCCAAAGCAAGGAAAGGCAAGGCAAAAGGGGAAAGCAAGGCAAGGGAAAATGGCAAAGCAAGGCAAGGCAAGGAAAGACAAAAGGGCAAAGCAAGGCAAGGAAAAAGAGCAAAGCATGGCAAGGCAAGGCAAAAGGTCAAAAGAAAGGCAAGGCAAATCAGGGCAAAAGGAGAAAGGAAGACAAGGCAAGACAAGGCAAAGAGACAAAGCAAGGCAAGGCAAAAGGGCATAGCAAGGCAAGGTAAGGCAAAGGGGCAAAGCAAGGCATGGAAAGGCAAAGGCAAGGTAAGGCAAAAGGGTAAAGCAAGGCAAGGAAAGGCAAGGGAAAAGGAGAAAGCAAAGCAAGGCAAGGCAAAAGGATAAGGAAGACACTCAAGGCAAGGCAAAGATGAAAGCAAGGCAATGCAAGGCAATTCAAAACGGCAAAACAAGGAAAGGCATGCAAAAGGGCAAAGCAAAGCAAGTCAAAAGGGCAAAGCATGACAAGGCAAGGCAAGGCAAAAGGGCAAAGCATGACAAGGCAAGGTAAGGCAAAAGGGCAAATCAAGACAAGGCAAAAGGGCAAAGCATAACAAGGCAAAGCAAGGCAAAAGGGCAAAGCAAGGCAAGTCAAAAGGGCAAAGCATGACAAGGCAAGGCAAGGAAAAAGGGTATAGCAAGTCAAGGCAAGGTAAGGCAAAAGGGCAATTCAAGGAAAGGCAAAATGGCAAAGCAAGGCAAGGCAAAAGGGCAAAGCATGAAAAGGCAAGGCAAGGAAAAAGGGTATAGCAAGTCAAGGCAAGGTAAGGCAAAAGGGCAATTCAAGGAAAGACAAAATGGCAAAGCAAGGCAAGGCAAAAGGGCAAAGCATGACAAGGCAAGGCAAGGAAAAAGGGTATAGCAAGTCAAGGCAAGGTAAGGCAAAAGGGCAATTCAAGGAAAGGCAAAATGGCAAAGCAAGGCAAGGCAAAAGGGCAAAGCATGAAAAGGCAAGGAAAAAGGGCAACTCAATGCAAGGCCAGGCAAAAGGGCAAAGAAAGGCAAGGCAAGGTAAGTCAAAAGGACAAACCATGGCAAGGCCAGGAAAAAGGCCAAAGCAAGGAAAGGCAAGGCAAAAGGGAAAAGCAAGGCAAGGGAAAATGGCAAAGCAAGGCAAGGCAAGGCAAGACAAAAGGGCAAAGCAAGGCAAGGAAAAAGAGCAAAGCATGGCAAGGCAAGGCAAGGCAAAAGGTCAAAAGAAAGGCAAGGCAAATCAGGGCAAAAGGAGAAAGGAAGGCAAGGCAAGACAAGGCAAAGAGGCAAAGCAAGGCAAGGTAAGGCAAGGCAAAAGGGGAAAGCAAAGCAAGGCAAGGCGAAAGGATAAGGAAGACACGTCAAGGCAAGGCAAAGATGAAAGTAAGGCAATGCAAGGAAATTGAAAACGGCAAAACAAGGAAAGGCAAGGCAAAAGGGCAAAGCAAAGCAAGTCAAAAGGGCAAAGCATGACAAGGCAAGGCAAGGCAAAAGGGTAAAGCATGTCAAGGCAAGGTAAGGCAAAAGGGCAATGCAAGGAAAAGCAAAATGGCAAAGCAAGACAAGGCAAAAGGGAAAGCATAACAAGGCAAAGCAAGGCAAAAGGGCAAAGCAAGACAAGGCAAAAGGGCAAAGCAAGGAAAGTCAAAAGGGCAAAGCATGAGAAGGCAAGGCAAGGAAAAAGGGTATAGCAAGTCAAGGCAAGGTAAGGCAAAAGGGCAATTCAAGGAAAGGCAAAATGGCAAAGCAAGGCAAGGCAAAAGGACAAAGCAAAGCAAGTCAAAAGGGCAAAGCATGACAAGGCAAGGCAAGGAAAAAGGGTATAGCAAGTCAAGGCAAGGTAAGGCAAAAGGGCAATTCAAGGAAAGGCAAAATGGCAAAGCAAGGCAAGGCAAAAGGACAAAGCAAAGCAAGTCAAAAGGGCAAAGCATGACAAGGCAAGGCAAGGAAAAAGGGTATAGCAAGTCAAGGCAAGGTAAGGCAAAAGGGCAATTCAAGGAAAGGCAAAATGGCAAAGCAAGGCAAGGCAAGAGGACAAAGCAAAGCAAGTCAAAAGGGCAAAGCATGACAAGGCAAGGCAAGGAAAAAGGGTATAGCAAGTCAAGGCAAGGTAAGGCAAAAGGGCAATTCAAGGAAAGGCAAAATGGCAAAGCAAGGCAAGGCAAAAGGGGAAAGCATGAAAAGGCAAGGCAAGGAAAAAGGGTATAGCAAGTCAAGGCAAGGTAAGGCAAAAGGGCAATTCAAGGAAAGACAAAATGGCAAAGCAAGGCAAGGCAAAAGGGCAAAGCATGACAAGGCAAGGCAAGGAAAAAGGGTATAGCAAGTCAAGGCAAGGTAAGGCAAAAGGGCAATTCAAGGAAAGGCAAAATGGCAAAGCAAGGCAAGGCAAAAGGGCAAAGCATGAAAAGGCAAGGCAAGGAAAAAGGGTATAGCAAGTCAAGGCAAGGTAAGGCAAAAGGGCAACTCAAGGAAAGGCAAAATGGCAAAGCAAGGCAAGGAAAAAGGACAAAGCAAAGCAAGTCAAAAGGGCAAAGCATGACAAGGCAAGGCAATGCAAAAGGGCAAAGCATGAAAAGGCAAGGCAAGGCAAAAGGGTAAAGCATGTCAAGGCAAGGTAAGGCAAAAGGGCAATGCTAGGAAAAGCAAAAGGGCAAAGCAAGACAAGGCAAAAGGGAAAGCATAACAAGGCAAAGCAAGGCAAAAGGGCAAAGCAAGACAAGGCAAAAGGGCAAAGCAAGGAATGTCAAAAGGGCAAAGCATGACAAGGCAAGGCAAGGAAAAAGGGTATAGCAAGTCAAGGCAAGGTAAGGCAAAAGGGCAATTCAAGGAAAGGCAAAATGGCAAAGCAAGGCAAGGCAAAAGGGCAAAGCAAAGCAAGTCAAAATGGCAAAGTATGACAAGGCAAGGCAAGGAAAAAGGGTATAGCAAGTCAAGGCAAAGTAAGGCAAAAGGGCAATTCAAGGAAAGGCAAAATGGCAAAGCAAGGCAAGTCAAAAGGGCAAAGCATGACAAGGCAAGGCAGGGAAAAAGGGTATAGCAAGTCAAGGCAAGGTAAGGAAAAAGGGCAATTCAAGGAAAGGCAAAAGGGCAAAGCTAGGCAAGGCAAAAGGGCAAAGCAAGGCCAGGCAAAAGTGCAAAGAAATGCAAGGCAAGGTAAGTCAAAAGGACAAACCATGGCAATGCCAGGAAAAAGGCGAAAGCAAGGAAAGGCAAGGCAAAAGAGGAAAGCAAGGCAAGGGAAAATGGCAAAGCAAGGCAAGGCAAGGAAAGACAAAAGGGCAAAGCAAGGCAAGGAAAAAGAGCAAAGCATGGCAAGGCAAGGCAAAAGGTCAAAAGAAGGCAAGGCAAATCAGGGCAAAAGGAGAAAGGAAGGCAAGGTAAGACAAGGCAAAGAGACAAAGCAAGGCAAGGCAAAAGGGCATAGCAAGGCAAGGTAAGGCAAAGGGCAAAGCAAGGCATGGAAAGGCAAAGGCAAGGGAAGGCAAAAGGGTAAAGCAAGGCAAGGAAAGGCAAGGGAAAAGGAGAAAGCAAAGCAAGGCAAGGCGAAAGGATAAGGAAGACACGTCAAGGCAAGGCAAAGATGAAAGCAAGGCAATGCAAGGCAATTCAAAACGGCAAAACAAGGAAAGGCAAGGCAAAAGGGCAAAGCAAAGCAAGTCAAAAGGGCAAAGCATGACAAGGCAAGGCAAGGCAAAAGGGCAAAGCATGACAAGGCAAGGTAAGGCAAAAGGGCAATGCAAGGAAAGGAAAAATGGCAAAGCAAGACAAGGCAAAAATGGCAAAGCATAACAAGGCAAAGCAAGGCAAAAGGGCAAAGCAAGGCAAGTCAAAAGGGCAAAGCATGACAAGGCAAGGCAAGGAAAAAGGGTATAGCAAGTCAAGGCAAGGTAAGGCAAAAGGGCAATTCAAGGAAAGGCAAAATGGCAAAGCAAGGCAAGGCAAAAGGGCAAAGCAAAGCAAGTCAAAATGGCAAAGTATGACAAGGCAAGGCAAGGAAAAAGGCTATAGCAAGTCAAGGCAAGGTAAGGCAAAAGGGCAATTCAAGGAAAGGCAAAATGGCAAAGCAAGGCAAGGCAAAAGGGGAAAGCATAACAAGGCAAAGCAAGGCAAAAGGGCAAAGCAAGGCAAGGCAAAAGGGCAAAGCATGGCAAGGCAAGGAAAAAGGGCAACTCAATGCAAGGCCGGGCAAAAGTGCAAAGAAAGGCAAGGCAAGGTAAGTCAAAAGGACAAACCATGGCAAGGCCAGGAAAAAGGCCAAAGCAAGGAAAGGCAAGGCAAAAGGGGAAAGCAAGGCAAGGGAAAATGGCAAAGCAAGGCAAGGTAAGGCAAGACAAAAGGGCAAAGCAAGACAAGGAAAAAGAGCAAAGCATGGCAAGGCAAGGCAAGGCAAAAGGTCAAAAGAAAGGCAAGGCAAATCAGGGCAAAAGGAGAAAGGAAGGCAAGGCAAGTCAAGGCAAAGAGTCAAAGCAAGACAAGGCAAAGGGTCAAAGGAAGGCATGGAAAGGCAAGGCAAAGGAAGGCAAAAGGGTAAAGCAAGGCAAGGAAAGGCAAGGCAAAAGGGGAAAGCAAAGCAAGGCAAGGCAAAATGATAAGGAAGACACGTCAAGGCAAGGCAAAGATGAAAGTAAGGCAATGCAAGGCAATTCAAAACGGCAAAACAAGGAAAGGCAAGGCAAAAGGGCAAAGCATGACAAGGCAAGGTAAGGCAAAAGGGCAATGCGAGGAAAGGCAAAATGGCAAAGCAAGACAAGGCAAAAGGGCAAAGCATAATAAGGCAAAGCAAGGCAAAAGGGCAAAGCAAGGCAAGTCAAAAGGACAAAGCATGACAAGGCAAGGCAAGGAAAAAGGGTATAGCAAGTCAAGGCAAGGTAAGGCAAAAGGGCAATTCAAGGAAAGGCAAAATGGCAAAGCAAGGCAAGGCAAAAGGGCAAAGCAAGGCCAAGCAAAAGTGCAAAGAAAGGCAAGGCAAGGTAAGTCAAAAGGACAAACCATGGCAAGGCCAGGAAAAAGGCCAAAGCAAGGAAAGGCAAGGCAAAAGGGGAAAGCAAGGCAAGGGAAAATGGCAAAGCAAGGCAAGGCAAGGAAAGACAAAAGGGCAAAGCAAGGCAAGGAAAAAGAGCAAAGCATGGCAAGGCAAGGCAAAAGGTCAAAAGAAAGGCAAGGCAAATCAGGGCAAAAGGAGAAAGGAAGGCAAGGCAAGACAAGGCAAAGAGACAAAGCAAGGCAAGGCAAAAGGGCATAGCAAGGCAAGGTAAGGCAAAGGGGCAAAGCAAGGCATGGAAAGGCAAAAGCAAGGGAAGGCAAAAGGGTAAAGCAAGGCAAGGAAAGGCAAGGGAAAAGGAGAAAGCAAAGCAAGGCAAGGCAAAAGGATAAGGAAGACACTCAAGGCAAGGCAAAGATGAAAGCAAGGCAATGCAAGGCAATTCAAAACGGCAAAACAAGGAAAGGCATGCAAAAGGGCAAAGCAAAGCAAGTCAAAAGGGCAAAGCATGACAAGGCAAGGCAAGGCAAAAGGGCAAAGCATGACAAGGCAAGGTAAGGCAAAAGGGCAAATCAAGACAAGGCAAAAGGGCAAAGCATAACAAGGCAAAGCAAGGCAAAAGGGCAAAGCAAGGCAAGTCAAAAGGGCAAAGCATGACAAGGCAAGGCAAGGAAAAAGGGTATAGCAAGTCAAGGCAAGGTAAGGCAAAAGGGCAATTCAAGGAAAGGCAAAATGGCAAAGCAAGGCAAGGCAAAAGGGCAAAGCATGAAAAGGCAAGGCAAGGAAAAAGGGTATAGCAAGTCAAGGCAAGGTAAGGCAAAAGGGCAATTCAAGGAAAGACAAAATGGCAAAGCAAGGCAAGGCAAAAGGGCAAAGCATGACAAGGCAAGGCAAGGAAAAAGGGTATAGCAAGTCAAGGCAAGGTAAGGCAAAAGGGCAATTCAAGGAAAGGCAAAATGGCAAAGCAAGGCAAGGCAAAAGGGCAAAGCATGAAAAGGCAAGGCAAGGAAAAAGGGTATAGCAAGTCAAGGCAAGGTAAGGCAAAAGGGCAATTCAAGGAAAGACAAAATGGCAAAGCAAGGCAAGGCAAAAGGGCAAAGCATGGCAAGGCAAGGAAAAAGGGCAACTCAATGCAAGGCCAGGCAAAAGGGCAAAGAAAGGCAAGGCAAGGTAAGTCAAAAGGACAAACCATGGCAAGGCCAGGAAAAAGGCCAAAGCAAGGAAAGGCAAGGCAAAAGGGAAAAGCAAGGCAAGGAAAAAGGGCAAAGCAAGGCAAGGTAAGGCAAGACAAAAGGGCAAAGCAAGGCAAGGAAAAAGAGCAAAGCATGGCAAGGCAAGGCAAGGCAAAAGGTCAAAGCATGAAAAGGCAAGGCAAGGAAAAAGGGTATAGCAAGTCAAGGCAAGGTAAGGCAAAAGGGCAATTCAAGGAAAGACAAAATGGCAAAGCAAGGCAAGGCAAAAGGGCAAAGCATGGCAAGGCAAGGAAAAAGGGCAACTCAATGCAAGGCCAGGCAAAAGGGCAAAGAAAGGCAAGGCAAGGTAAGTCAAAAGGACAAACCATGGCAAGGCCAGGAAAAAGGCCAAAGCAAGGAAAGGCAAGGCAAAAGGGAAAAGCAAGGCAAGGAAAAAGAGCAAAGCATGGCAAGGCAAGGCAAAAGGTCAAAAGAAAGGCAAGGCAAATCAGGGCAAAAGGAGAAAGGAAGGCAAGGCAAGACAAGGCAAAGAGACAAAGCAAGGCAAGGCAAAAGGGCATAGCAAGGCAAGGTAAGGCAAAGGGCAAAGCAAGGCATGGAAAGGCAAAGGCAAGGGAAGGCAAAAGGTTAAAGCAAGGCAAGGAAAGGCAAGGGAAAAGGAGAAAGCAAAGCAAGGCAAGGCAAAAGGATAAGGAAGACACGTCAAGGCAAGGCAAAGATGAAAGCAAGGCAATGCAAGGCAATTCAAAACGGCAAAACAAGGAAAGGCAAGGCAAAAGGGCAAAGCAAAGCAAGTCAAAAGGGCAAAGCATGACAAGGCAAGGCAAGGCAAAAGGGCAAAGCATGACAAGGCAAGGTAAGGCAAAAGGGCAATGCAAGGAAAGGCAAAATGGCAAAGCAAGACAAGGCAAAAATGGCAAAGCATAACAAGGCAAAGCAAGGCAAAAGGGCAAAGCAAGGCAAGTCAAAAGGGCAAAGCATGACAAGGCAAGGCAAGGAAAAAGGGTATAGCAAGTCAAGGCAAGGTAAGGCAAAAGGGCAATTCAAGGAAAGGCAAAATGGCAAAGCAAGGCAAGGCAAAAGGGCAAAGCAAGGCCAAGCAAAAGTGCAAAGAAAGGCAAGGCAAGGTAAGTCAAAAGGACAAACCATGGCAAGGCCAGGAAAAAGGCCAAAGCAAGGAAAGGCAAGGCAAAAGGGGAAAGCAAGGCAAGGGAAAATGGCAAAGCAAGGCAAGGCAAGGAAAGACAAAAGGGCAAAGCAAGGCAAGGAAAAAGAGCAAAGCATGGCAAGGCAAGGCAAAAGGTCAAAAGAAAGGCAAGGCAAATCAGGGCAAAAGGAGAAAGGAAGGCAAGGCAAGACAAGGCAAAGAGACAAAGCAAGGCAAGGCAAAAGGGCATAGCAAGGCAAGGTAAGGCAAAGGGGCAAAGCAAGGCATGGAAAGGCAAAAGCAAGGGAAGGCAAAAGGGTAAAGCAAGGCAAGGAAAGGCAAGGGAAAAGGAGAAAGCAAAGCAAGGCAAGGCAAAAGGATAAGGAAGACACTCAAGGCAAGGCAAAGATGAAAGCAAGGCAATGCAAGGCAATTCAAAACGGCAAAACAAGGAAAGGCA
This sequence comes from Columba livia, assembly GCF_036013475.1. Lineage (NCBI taxonomy): Eukaryota > Metazoa > Chordata > Aves > Columbiformes > Columbidae > Columba > Columba livia. The sequence goes on from NW_027043265.1 coordinate 274,667, forward strand.
TGCAAAAGGGCAAAGCAAAGCAAGTCAAAAGGGCAAAGCATGACAAGGCAAGGCAAGGCAAAAGGGCAAAGCATGACAAGGCAAGGTAAGGCAAAAGGGCAAATCAAGACAAGGCAAAAGGGCAAAGCATAACAAGGCAAAGCAAGGCAAAAGGGCAAAGCAAGGCAAGTCAAAAGGGCAAAGCATGACAAGGCAAGGCAAGGAAAAAGGGTATAGCAAGTCAAGGCAAGGTAAGGCAAAAGGGCAATTCAAGGAAAGGCAAAATGGCAAAGCAAGGCAAGGCAAAAGGGCAAAGCATGAAAAGGCAAGGCAAGGAAAAAGGGTATAGCAAGTCAAGGCAAGGTAAGGCAAAAGGGCAATTCAAGGAAAGACAAAATGGCAAAGCAAGGCAAGGCAAAAGGGCAAAGCATGGCAAGGCAAGGAAAAAGGGCAACTCAATGCAAGGCCAGGCAAAAGGGCAAAGAAAGGCAAGGCAAGGTAAGTCAAAAGGACAAACCAAGGCAAGGCCAGGAAAAAGGCCAAAGCAAGGAAAGGCAAGGCAAAAGGGAAAAGCAAGGTAAGGGAAAATGGCAAAGGAAGGCAAGGCAAGGCAAGACAAAAGGGCAAAGCAAGGCAAGGAAAAAGAGCAAAGCATGGCAAGGCAAGGCAAGGCAAAAGGTCAAAAGAAAGGCAAGGCAAATCAGGGCAAAAGGAGAAAGGAAGGCAAGGCAAGACAAGGCAAAGAGGCAAAGCAAGGCAAGGTAAGGCAAGGCAAAAGGGGAAAGCAAAGCAAGTCAAAAGGGCAAAGCATGACAAGGCAAGGCAAGGCAAAAGGGTAAAGCATGTCAAGGCAAGGTAACGCAAAAGGGCAATGCAAGGAAAAGCAAAATGGCAAAGCAAGACAAGGCAAAAGGGAAAGCATAACAAGGCAAAGCAAGGCAAAAGGGCAAAGCAAGACAAGGCAAAAGGGCAAAGCAAGGAAAGTCAAAAGGGCAAAGCATGACAAGGCAAGGCAAGGAAAAAGGGTATAGCAAGTCAAGGCAAGGTAAGGCAAAAGGGCAATTCAAGGAAAGGCAAAATGGCAAAGCAAGGCAAGGCAAAAGGGCAAAGCAAAGCAAGTCAAAATGGCAAAGTATGACAAGGCAAGGCAAGGAAAAAGGGTATAGCAAGTCAAGGCAAAGTAAGGCAAAAGGGCAATTCAAGGAAAGGCAAAATGGCAAAGCAAGGCAAGTAAAAAGGGCAAAGCATGACAAGGCAAGGCAAGGAAAAAGGGTATAGCAAGTCAAGGCAAGGTAAGGCAAAAGGGCAATTCAAGGAAAGGCAAAATGGCAAAGCTAGGCAAGGCAAAAGGGCAAAGCAAGGCCAGGCAAAAGTGCAAAGAAATGCAAGGCAAGGTAAGTCAAAAGGACAAACCATGGCAAGGCCAGGAAAAAGGCCAAAGCAAGGAAAGGCAAGGCAAAAGGGGAAAGCAAGGCAAGGGAAAATGGCAAAGCAAGGCAAGGCAAGGAAAGACAAAAGGGCAAAGCAAGGCAAGGAAAAAGAGCAAAGCATGGCAAGGCAAGGCAAAAGGTCAAAAGAAAGGCAAGGCAAATCAGGGCAAAAGGAGAAAGGAAGGCAAGGCAAGACAAGGCAAAGAGACAAAGCAAGGCAAGGCAAAAGGGCATAGCAAGGCAAGGTAAGGCAAAGGGGCAAAGCAAGGCATGGAAAGGCAAAAGCAAGGGAAGGCAAAAGGGTAAAGCAAGGCAAGGAAAGGCAAGGGAAAAGGAGAAAGCAAAGCAAGGCAAGGCAAAAGGATAAGGAAGACACTCAAGGCAAGGCAAAGATGAAAGCAAGGCAATGCAAGGCAATTCAAAACGGCAAAACAAGGAAAGGCATGCAAAAGGGCAAAGCAAAGCAAGTCAAAAGGGCAAAGCATGACAAGGCAAGGCAAGGCAAAAGGGCAAAGCATGACAAGGCAAGGTAAGGCAAAAGGGCAAATCAAGACAAGGCAAAAGGGCAAAGCATAACAAGGCAAAGCAAGGCAAAAGGGCAAAGCAAGGCAAGTCAAAAGGGCAAAGCATGACAAGGCAAGGCAAGGAAAAAGGGTATAGCAAGTCAAGGCAAGGTAAGGCAAAAGGGCAATTCAAGGAAAGGCAAAATGGCAAAGCAAGGCAAGGCAAAAGGGCAAAGCATGAAAAGGCAAGGCAAGGAAAAAGGGTATAGCAAGTCAAGGCAAGGTAAGGCAAAAGGGCAATTCAAGGAAAGACAAAATGGCAAAGCAAGGCAAGGCAAAAGGGCAAAGCATGACAAGGCAAGGCAAGGAAAAAGGGTATAGCAAGTCAAGGCAAGGTAAGGCAAAAGGGCAATTCAAGGAAAGGCAAAATGGCAAAGCAAGGCAAGGCAAAAGGGCAAAGCATGAAAAGGCAAGGCAAGGAAAAAGGGTATAGCAAGTCAAGGCAAGGTAAGGCAAAAGGGCAATTCAAGGAAAGACAAAATGGCAAAGCAAGGCAAGGCAAAAGGGCAAAGCATGGCAAGGCAAGGAAAAAGGGCAACTCAATGCAAGGCCAGGCAAAAGGGCAAAGAAAGGCAAGGCAAGGTAAGTCAAAAGGACAAACCATGGCAAGGCCAGGAAAAAGGCCAAAGCAAGGAAAGGCAAGGCAAAAGGGAAAAGCAAGGCAAGGAAAAAGGGCAAAGCAAGGCAAGGTAAGGCAAGACAAAAGGGCAAAGCAAGGCAAGGAAAAAGAGCAAAGCATGGCAAGGCAAGGCAAGGCAAAAGGTCAAAGCATGAAAAGGCAAGGCAAGGAAAAAGGGTATAGCAAGTCAAGGCAAGGTAAGGCAAAAGGGCAATTCAAGGAAAGACAAAATGGCAAAGCAAGGCAAGGCAAAAGGGCAAAGCATGGCAAGGCAAGGAAAAAGGGCAACTCAATGCAAGGCCAGGCAAAAGGGCAAAGAAAGGCAAGGCAAGGTAAGTAAAAGGACAAACCATGGCAAGGCCAGGAAAAAGGCCAAAGCAAGGAAAGGCAAGGCAAAAGGGAAAAGCAAGGCAAGGGAAAATGGCAAAGCAAGGCAAGGCAAGGCAAGACAAAAGGGCAAAGCAAGGCAAGGAAAAAGACCAAGCATGGCAAGGCAAGGCAAGGCAAAAGGTCAAAAGAAAGGCAAGGCAAATCAGGGCAAAAGGAGAAAGGAAGGCAAGGCAAGACAAGGCAAAGAGGCAAAGCAAGGCAAGGTAAGGCAAGGCAAAAGGGGAAAGCAAAGCAAGGCAAGGCGAAAGGATAAGGAAGACACGTCAAGGCAAGGCAAAGATGAAAGTAAGGCAATGCAAGGAAATTGAAAACGGCAAAACAAGGAAAGGCAAGGCAAAAGGGCAAAGGAAAGCAAGTCAAAAGGGCAAAGCATGACAAGGCAAGGCAAGGCAAAAGGGTAAAGCATGTCAAGGCAAGGTAAGGCAAAAGGGCAATGCAAGGAAAAGCAAAATGGCAAAGCAAGACAAGGCAAAAGGGAAAGCATAACAAGGCAAAGCAAGGCAAAAGGGCAAAGCAAGACAAGGCAAAAGGGCAAAGCAAGGAAAGTCAAAAGGGCAAAGCATGACAAGGCAAGGCAAGGAAAAAGGGTATAGCAAGTCAAGGCAAGGTAAGGCAAAAGGGCAATTCAAGGAAAGGCAAAATGGCAAAGCAAGGCAAGGCAAAAGGACAAAGCAAAGCAAGTCAAAAGGGCAAAGCATGACAAGGCAAGGCAATGCAAAAGGGCAAAGCATGAAAAGGCAAGGCAAGGCAAAAGGGTAAAGCATGTCAAGGCAAGGTAAGGCAAAAGGGCAATGCAAGGAAAAGCAAAATGGCAAAGCAAGACAAGGCAAAAGGGAAAGCATAACAAGGCAAACCAAGGCAAAAGGGCAAAGCAAGACAAGGCAAAAGGGCAAAGCAAGGAAAGTCAAAAGGGCAAAGCATGACAAGGCAAGGCAAGGAAAAAGGGTATAGCAAGTCAAGGCAAGGTAAGGCAAAAGGGCAATTCAAGGAAAGGCAAAATGGCAAAGCAAGGCAAGGCAAAAGGACAAAGCAAAGCAAGTCAAAAGGGCAAAGCATGACAAGGCAAGGCAAGGAAAAAGGGTATAGCAAGTCAAGGCAAGGTAAGGCAAAAGGGCAATTCAAGGAAAGGCAAAATGGCAAAGCAAGGCAAGGCAAAAGGACAAAGCAAAGCAAGTCAAAAGGGCAAAGCATGACAAGGCAAGGCAAGGAAAAAGGGTATAGCAAGTCAAGGCAAGGTAAGGCAAAAGGGCAATTCAAGGAAAGGCAAAATGGCAAAGCTAGGCAAGGCAAAAGGGCAAAGCAAGGCCAGGCAAAAGTGCAAAGAAATGCAAGGCAAGGTAAGTCAAAAGGACAAACCATGGCAAGGCCAGGAAAAAGGCCAAAGCAAGGAAAGGCAAGGCAAAAGGGGAAAGCAAGGCAAGGGAAAATGGCAAAGCAAGGCAAGGCAAGGAAAGACAAAAGGGCAAAGCAAGGCAAGGAAAAAGAGCAAAGCATGGCATTGCAAGGCAAAAGGTCAAAAGAAAGGCAAGGCAAATCAGGGCAAAAGGAGAAAGGAAGGCAAGGCAAGACAAGGCAAAGAGACAAAGCAAGGCAAGGCAAAAGGGCATAGCAAGGCAAGGTAAGGCAAAGGGCAAAGCAAGGCATGGAAAGGCAAAGGCAAGGGAAGGCAAAAGGGTAAAGCAAGGCAAGGAAAAGCAAGGGAAAAGGAGAAAGCAAAGCAAGGCAAGGCAAAAGGATAAGGAAGACACGTCAAGGCAAGGCAAAGATGAAAGCAAGGCAATGCAAGGCAATTCAAAACGGCAAAACAAGGAAAGGCAAGGCAAAAGGGCAAAGCAAAGCAAGTCAAAAGGGCAAAGCATGACAAGGCAAGGCAAGGCAAAAGGGCAAAGCATGACAAGGCAAGGTAAGGCAAAAGGGCAATGCAAGGAAAGGCAAAATGGCAAAGCAAGACAAGGCAAAAATGGCAAAGCATAACAAGGCAAAGCAAGGCAAAAGGGCAAAGCAAGGCAAGTCAAAAGGGCAAAGCATGACAAGGCAAGGCAAGGAAAAAGGGTATAGCAAGTCAAGGCAAGGTAAGGCAAAAGGGCAATTCAAGGAAAGGCAAAATGGCAAAGCAAGGCAAGGCAAAAGGGCAAAGCAAAGCAAGTCAAAATGGCAAAGTATGACAAGGCAAGGCAAGGAAAAAGGCTATAGCAAGTCAAGGCAAGGTAAGGCAAAAGGGCAATTCAAGGAAAGGCAAAATGGCAAAGCAAGGCAAGGCAAAAGGGCAAAGCATAACAAGGCAAAGCAAGGCAAAAGGGCAAAGCAAGGCAAGGCAAAAGGGCAAAGCATGGCAAGGCAAGGAAAAAGGGCAACTCAATGCAAGGCCGGGCAAAAGTGCAAAGAAAGGCAAGGCAAGGTAAGTCAAAAGGACAAACCATGGAAAGGCCAGGAAAAAGGCCAAAGCAAGGAAAGGCAAGGCAAAAGGGGAAAGCAAGGCAAGGGAAAATGGCAAAGCAAGGCAAGGTAAGGCAAGACAAAAGGGCAAAGCAAGGCAAGGAAAAAGAGCAAAGCATGGCAAGGCAAGGCAAGGCAAAAGGTCAAAGCATGAAAAGGCAAGGCAAGGAAAAAGGGTATAGCAAGTCAAGGCAAGGTAAGGCAAAAGGGCAATTCAAGGAAAGACAAAATGGCAAAGCAAGGCAAGGCAAAAGGGCAAAGCATGGCAAGGCAAGGAAAAAGGGCAACTCAATGCAAGGCCAGGCAAAAGGGCAAAGAAAGGCAAGGCAAGGTAAGTCAAAAGGACAAACCATGGCAAGGCCAGGAAAAAGGCCAAAGCAAGGAAAGGCAAGGCAAAAGGGAAAAGCAAGGCAAGGGAAAATGGCAAAGCAAGGCAAGGCAAGGCAAGACAAAAGGGCAAAGCAAGGCAAGGAAAAAGAGCAAAGCATGGCAAGGCAAGGCATGGCAAAAGGTCAAAAGAAAGGCAAGGCAAATCAGGGCAAAAGGAGAAAGGAAGGCAAGGCAAGACAAGGCAAAGAGGCAAAGCAAGGCAAGGTAAGGCAAGGCAAAAGGGGAAAGCAAAGCAAGGCAAGGCGAAAGGATAAGGAAGACACGTCAAGGCAAGGCAAAGATGAAAGTAAGGCAATGCAAGGAAATTGAAAACGGCAAAACAAGGAAAGGCAAGGCAAAAGGGCAAAGCAAAGCAAGTCAAAAGGGCAAAGCATGACAAGGCAAGGCAAGGCAAAAGGGTAAAGCATGTCAAGGCAAGGTAAGGCAAAAGGGCAATGCAAGGAAAAGCAAAATGGCAAAGCAAGACAAGGCAAAAGGGAAAGCATAACAAGGCAAAGCAAGGCAAAAGGGCAAAGCAAGACAAGGCAAAAGGGCAAAGCAAGGAAAGTCAAAAGGGCAAAGCATGACAAGGCAAGGCAAGGAAAAAGGGTATAGCAAGTCAAGGCAAGGTAAGGCAAAAGGGCAATTCAAGGAAAGGCAAAATGGCAAAGCAAGGCAAGGCAAAAGGACAAAGCAAAGCAAGTCAAAAGGGCAAAGCATGACAAGGAAAGGCAATGCAAAAGGGCAAAGCATGAAAAGGCAAGGCAAGGCAAAAGGGTAAATAAAGCATGTCAAGGCAAGGTAAGGCAAAAGGGCAATGCAAGGAAAAGCAAAATGGCAAAGCAAGACAAGGCAAAAGGGAAAGCATAACAAGGCAAAGCAAGTCAAAAGGGCAAAGCAAGACAAGGGAAAAGGGCAAAGCAAGGAAAGTCAAAAGGGCAAAGCATGACAAGGCAAGGCAAGGAAAAAGGGTATAGCAAGTCAAGGCAAGGTAAGGCAAAAGGGTAAATAAAGCATGTCAAGGCAAGGTAAGGCAAAAGGGCAATGCAAGGAAAAGCAAAATGGCAAAGCAAGACAAGGCAAAAGGGAAAGCATAACAAGGCAAAGCAAGGCAAAAGGGAAAAGCAAGACAAGGCAAAAGGGCAAAGCAAGGA